>NC_073744.1:14006368-14332797 GCF_029784135.1 Toxorhynchites rutilus septentrionalis | reverse complement strand
GTTATCGAAGCTACTAGAATTTCTAAACATAGTAGAACTTTAATTGATCACGTCTTTTCAAATTTTGCTACTGTTCATTCTTCGACAGAGGCCAAATTCAAAATAACTGACCATGAGACAATTTTTGTTAACATTGAGAATGGATAGAAGGACTGTGATAGAAACAAAGTAAAGATCAAATGCTGGAAACAATATTCTCGTCAAGATATGTCTCAACTTGTGTCGGCAAGCCTGGATTTTGAAGCAACTACTGGACATCTGGATGATAAAGCAGCTGTTCTAACTAATACTTTGAAAGAGTGTACGAACAAATTAGTAATTGAAAAATATATTGATTTAAGTAATTCGAACAGCTACTATACTCTTTGGATCTGCTGCGCCTCAAACGCAAAAGAGACAAAAAGTACAGAAAGTTTGTAAGAACTAATTTAGAAAATGATTGGAATATGTACACTTTGGCGCGAAACATATATTCACAGGCCTTGAAAAAGACTAGATGTGAATATATACAGAGGAAAATCGATGAACATCAAAATAATAGCAAAGGACTATGGGAAATATTGAAAACATTATTAAATTCTAAAAATAGTTTACCGCGTTCCATAGTTTTCGGAGGGTCAGAAGAACAGTCAGACCAAATTATTGCAGATAAATTTAACAGTTATTTCGTTAATAGTGTTCTACTGATCAACCAAAGCATTGAGTTGGTGATTGAACCTGTCGAAATAATACAGCCGACTATTATCAATTGCAGACTAGATTGTTTTTCACCTATCACTTTTGCGGATTTGAAAGGTATTTGTTTTTCATTGAAAAAATCGGCTGGTACTGATAATGTCAACGCAAAAGTGATTCAAGATTGTTTTCATGTCATTGGACACGATCTGCTCGACCTAACAAATGAATCTCTACGAACTGGGCACGTGCCAAAGGTTTGGAAGGAATCCCTTGTGATTCCAATCCCCAAAGTTAATGGGACGGATAAAGCCGAAGAGTACCGCCCTATTAACATGTTGCACATATTAGAAAAACTGTTAGAACTTGTTGT
This sequence comes from Toxorhynchites rutilus septentrionalis, assembly GCF_029784135.1. Classification (NCBI taxonomy): domain Eukaryota; kingdom Metazoa; phylum Arthropoda; class Insecta; order Diptera; family Culicidae; genus Toxorhynchites; species Toxorhynchites rutilus. The sequence continues at coordinate 14,331,749 of NC_073744.1, read as the reverse complement.
GAAAGGTCAGCTGATTCATTTTATAGATAACAACAATTTGCTTATACCAGAACAGTCGGGATATCGAGAGGGACACTCTTGTGAAACCGCTCTGAATCTGGTGTTAGCAAAATGGAAAGAGAACATCGAGGCGAAAGAGACTATATTTGCGGTATTTCTGGATCTTAAACGCGCTTTTGAAACAATTTCTAGGCCCTTGTTGTTACAAACATTGAAGCGCATTGGAATTGTAGGAATGGCGTACAAATGGTTTGAAAGCTATTTGTGCGACAGAACTTAAATGACTCGTTTCAACGATTCTGTTTCCGATCCCATTGGTAACTCACTCTGGGTGCCACAGGGAAGTGTTTTAGGGCCCATTTTGTTCATTTTATACATAAATGATATGCGACGGGTTTTACGATATTGCGACATTAATTTGTTCGCGGATGATACTGTCCTCTTCATCGCAGCTAAGGAGATAAAAGAAACCGCGGAGCACATAGACGAAGATTTGCATTCTCTGGCTAAATGGCTCAAATTTAAGCAATTAAAGTTAAATGTTGGCAAAACAAAATACATGCTCATTTCTGCAGCAAACTCCAGTATTGACGTTAATTTCGAAATAGACGGTGAGACATTAGAACGCGTGAAAGATATAAAATACTTAGGAGTTATCATTGATGACAATTTAACTTTTAAGTCTCACATTAACAATGTCATCAAGAAGATTGCCAAGAAGTACGGCGTTTTGTGTCGTTTGAAGAAAGAGCTGACAGTAAGCAGTAAAATTAATTTGTACAAATCTTTGATTTCACCGCATATAGATTTTTGCTCGTCGATCCTATTCCTTGCAAACAATACACAATTAACGAGATTGCAGCGTTTGAAAAATAAGGTAATGCGTTTGATTTTATAATGTAGTAGATACACTTCCTCTAGTTTGATGTTGGACGCGCTACAGTGGCTATCTGTGAAGCAAAGAATTTATTATTTGACAATGGTGTTCATCTTTAAAATTTTAAACGGTATGCTGCCTCGATATTTGTGTGACCGAATTGAAAGAGGAAGTGATGTTCATAGATATAATACAAGAAACGCGAATGATGCAAGAACACCAAACTTTATGTTTAGTAGGTCACAGAATTCGTCGTTGTATAAAGGTATAAATTTTTTCAATTCGATGCCCAGAGAAATAAAACGTGCGGCAACAATGGCAGAGTTTAAGAAAATGTGTATTTCACACGTAAAATCTGTTTTGTAAACAGGTTTCCATAAAATTTTTGCTTAATAACTTATTTATGTTTATAATTGATTGACATTTACAAAATTCATTTACAGGTAAAACTACCATGTTCGTACTGATGATGATGATGTTTTTTTTTCTTTGTTGTTAATGTATATTGTAAAAAAATAATAACGAGCGTTGTCTACGAAAGTTTGAGCCTCGCGCGCGTTTGGTTGGTCTGGACTATGTTAATAGTGAACACTGGCAGAATACTGATACACAATGAAATTTTATATGGGGTCTGAAGAGGAAACTGGAATGGGGATAGCTCATTCAGAATTGTCGTAAACTATCTTATCATAAGATGGTTATATCGAGTATTTCTGAATGGTGGCAGATCTCTAATATGTTCTTAGTTGACACTTTTAGATATTGGGTTAAATTCCCAATCAGTCAAGGATCTTACCGGGTTGGAAATTTTCTTGACAGGCCTTGTGAAAGCTTTGGATCTGAAGTTGAGACTATGATTATGTCAATGTCGATACGGATAGAAACATTGTTTTTTTTTACAGTTTTCGCCAATTTATAATGTTCGATTAATAGAAATTCATGCCTGCAACAGAGTCAATTCGTTTTTGTTTTTGTTTTATAATGCTGGTCTCTTAAATTTTATGCAAACATACATACTATCTATAAGATAAATCGACCTGTTCAAACCTTTGTAGGGGTATGAGGTGGGTCATCATCATCATCACAGATTTGGCCTTACATTTTCATTTATATAGATTTAAAGGCATACGAGTGCGTTTTTTCAGCGGAAGAACTACGTCTTTTAGGAAAGGTGCCAAATCAGAAAACAGATCACGTTTTCATGAAATAAAGTTAACATAAATAACTATTTTCACTGTGAACGAATTCTCATTATTTGCATACTTATCGAATCGGAAATTCTCTAAGATTTGTTTGATATGCTATACTTTACAATTCGTTAAATCTCTAAACGGTTTACATTCATGAAAACTGGAATAACTTCCTTTTTTCCCATACATTTGTTCTGCTGATTTGTGTGCTAACCCTACCCGTATTTCGAATGCTTATAACTCGACATTTTTTTTACAGATCGGAAAGATGTTTGCATCAATTGATAGGAACTTTTTGAATTTGAATTTCTACGCGCCTATCACAATTGATAAAATGTTATTTTTCATGAGATGAACAATTAAATAACTGTAAAATATCAAGCGTTATCTAAACGCCCTAACTGCCAAGTTTTGATTGGTCCGATTTACGGTTTCCCCAACACAGACTTCAGAATCGATGTACCTGTGGAAATCAGCTTCGCAAATATACATGCAAGTCGGGGATATTTTTGTTACCACCGAGCTGTGTTTCCCTAACACGGACTTCAAAATCAATGGGTGTGGGGGAAACCGCAATAAATGCTAGTTGAGGGTTTTTTTGGTGTTGAGTACTTTTGTACTCGCTTGTCGTTGTGCAGATCTAAAACGTACTTTTAAACTGAGAAGCCGGGGAAAATCGTCATTTCAGATACTAGAGGTGAATGAACTTTCGCGGTTCGAGAACTACGTAAACATGAGATGTGGAATAATTTCAAAGGGAAATGTAAAATACAATGATCGTTTGACAATTTTTCCGTTCACATATCTTGGTAGTCCCAGCCATCATATTAAGCGTAAAAGAACGTTCATCAAATTTATTTGTAACGAAGAACATAATCTATTACAAAAATTTCGATCCATTCTAAAATAATATTCGAAGTGGTAAACAAGTGGATTGCATAAAATAATTGCGTAGTTCTACGTCGAAAATATGCGGTCGTGTCCTAGATACCCTTACAATTTTTTTTAGCCTAACATAATTTTTCGCTACCCAACACTCAATAGCAAATCCAATTAACTTTATCAGACAGCTTTCATTTGATTGCTAGAACATTTCTGTAGGACCTTCCTATACAGTTTTTTTCTGTTTGAATGAAAAATTATCTCTTGGTCTTTGATGATGAATAATTCAATAAATATTCATCGCACCCAAACCGAAAGTTAGTTTTGAAAACTCCAATAAATTCTGTACAAAGACAATTATTTGATTTTTTGCATCGATTGTGAAAAAGTGCCAAAAACAGTGCTTCAATGCAAATTATAGTGTTTCAGAAAATCTTCTATAATTTTGCTAATACATGGGAGCTTCGATATAACGTATCCTCGTTATAACGTACACATTTTCAATGTGTAATAATTTTTCGGAATAGGCACTGAATGTTTCATGTCAATCTCACAGGTTCAACAAACGTCACTTAGTGACCTGGATACATGTTCTCGGATTTCAATTAAAACATTGGAAGTCCCATTAAAAAATTTCATAAACCTTTGTATTGTGCATTGTGAATAAGGTGATTATAGTCTCATGTCTGAAACCATAGCCCATAATTCAGGACTTTCATATGAAATTTGCATTTTTGCAATATGCAATATGGGCTGAACACTTGTGTGGAAGAATAAAGATGCAAGCTGTCATTTTATCTATTTACCCTTAAGGTTTGATCCAGTTAGGATCCGGAATCATCATGTATTTTTCGACGATGAAAAATTCACGTTGATCCGTTGTGTTTTAAAAAAGTTGTGCAGAATGGTTGCCGAGAGAAAAAAAAAATTATGACTACCCACATTAAAAATCCGGCGTGGTCAGGTACTCGAATCACGAAATCGCTGAAGGAGGCTAAATCAACGGTATATGATGTGCGTGAAAATTCTTAGTGAAATTCTAGAAGAGCACTGCTAGAGGAGACGTTCCCAGCAAATTTAAGTTCGCTTTCGCGGATAAATTTTCCAGGAAGTTCTTGATTTGGCAAGGGATTTGCAGCTGTGGACAGAAAACCAAAGCTTTCGTCACATGTTAGACAATGTAGTCGAAAATGTATAGGGGAAAGTGTCTGCAGAAACGTCCGGTGAAGTTTTCGCCTGATTTGGTAAGCTGCCACTACAGTCGAGGGTTGTTTCAGATGGTATCGATTGCATTGAAAAAGAACCCAAGCCTCAAAATTGCTCCCAATTCCGGCTAATATTGAACATTTGTGGAGCGGAATTGCGAAATTGGTGCCAAAATAGCCCGGAATGCTGCATGAAGAGATCGTGGAATAAAATGGCCGCAGGTAGACCAACAGAGAGTCCAAACTTTGATGGAGGATATCCGAAGAAAAGTACGAAAATTCATCAAAACTGTAAAGGAAAAATTTTAACGGTATTTTTTCTGAACGGACAAGAAATTATCTGTATTTTGATATGAAACAAAATTTTGTATATTAAAACCAATCCTGAGATACTACTTGTTCTCTGGATTTTAGATGGATCAAGCTTTAATCATAAGTATGAAGGGAAACATCATGAAAAAGGTTGGCTACATTTTTTTTTTATCCCATTTATTTGTTTTAAGGCTCATTTGCATTTTAGCTGTAACAGAGCCGAATTTTAATCGTGTACATGTCACATGGTTATCATATCTATAATTAGCACATTACACAGTTGCCATTCGCCAGTATTCCTTCTATTCCATTACATATGGTACATTCACACAGTAGCCATTTAGGCGTAAGAGTTATTCTTTCTGTTCTTCCATTATCCAGTTGGACCACCGGACAGCGGAGACAGTTGATTGATCATTGCTGAGTTATTTATAGAACAGCAGCCCGATGTGTCTGGCAGAGCAGAGCAGTTGTATGGATGAATCGATCTTATTTCGACCGTGGATCGATCTCCATCGCTGATGATTGTTGCGTGGACGTAGCTATTCTGTTACAACACAAACATGGTCAATGAGGGCCCTGAGTTATGAACTCACGATCGATCGCTTACTAAGCGAACGCGCAACCAATGTGGCTACGGAGACCCCCGTTGGCTACATCGTCTAGTTAAACTTTTTCATCATTATTTACTTACCTTACCTAAACAGCAACGCAAAAAAGTATTATAAGCTATGTTCCTGAGTTTCTTATTATGCTTCGCTATAACGTAAAATTCGATACAATTTCGAAAGAGAAATGTACGTTATACCGAATTTCCCCTGTTGTCTGATTCATATACCCTAAAATATGTTTCAATAAGTGTTCCTAACAGATTTCACAATGAATAATTGTCACCAATTCAGTGCTTTCAATCCCATTTACACAAACCGAAACTAACAATGACCAGCACCCCCCCCCCCCCTCCCCCCTAATTCGAAATTCATCAACATTTCAGACTTTTCATCAAAAAATAACTCCCAAAAGCTTGTGATTCGTTACTGAAATTATTCAACTTATGGAATGAAACGGAATCAATCAAACAAACAAAAAATACGCAACCCATCGTTCCAATTTGTATCCGTGTCCATCCAGGCGCTGTAAACAACCCGACTCAAAACCGGCGCAAAATATGTTTCACAGCGCGATGGACATGATCCAATTAGGGAGCCCACACACATTTGGTTGTTTTTCATTTCTCCCTCGTGTGTGTCTCTGGTGGCTGTGGTGCCTTTTTCCGTAGAAGAGCTGTAGTTAATTTGTAAATGTCGATGGCTGACAGAGAGGCGAAAAACAAGATTTTTTTTGTGTAAAACACCACGCTGCTCCACTTCCGCGTCGTTCGAACGAAAACGGTGGAGACACGTGATCTTTTTCTCACAGCTCGGTGCCCACTCTCTTGGTATACGAGAATCGATTCCATTCACGACCGCCGCAATGGTCATTCGTGTCGGACTCGATTTCAATATAACTGCTATCGAGATGTGACCGAAAAGCGAAAAAAAATATATATATCGAAATCCGGCGATTCAATATAATCAAAACATAGGCGGTGACGGCCACTGGGAAAGATCCTCCCCAAACAAAAAACCGAGCGGTGGTCATCCGGCAGTCGAGCGTGTAAAATCACTTATCTTTATCCGGTTTTTCCGGTCGTGTTTTTTCGTTGTTGTTGTTGTTGATGCTGTTGTTATGTTGCCCGCCACCACCGCTTGAGATTCAACGCGGGGAAGGCTCAGTGGGGCATAGGGACCCCTCGATGGCTCGGAGCTATGGCTGTGATAAGATAAGATCAAAAGAATCTTCGGTCTTCCGGTTATAATATGGAGTCGCTCAAAGGCAAACAAAAACCAACATATATGATGACGACTAGCAGGAGTAACAGTATGTAGTGTCGGAAACTGGAAACACATGTTCCTGAGCACCAGCGGAGAAAGTTGCGAAGCTCTAAAGCGGCCCCTTGTTGGGCCATAGCACATGGTTTGTAGATGAGATGGCGGATGGGGCAAATAATAATAATGGTCGAGGAAAGGGCTGGGAAAAATTCGGTATACCCGCTTTTATGAGAAGAACTTTCCGTCTCAACAGCTTTTGTGAGTGTGGTATCGGAAGAAGGGAAGCCTGCTCACAAGTGGTCTACTGTAAATCTCTCTGTCTCTCTCTCTCTCTCTCGTCGGGAGGAACGGAAATGGGAAAACTTTGTTTCGCCTTGTTGCATAGTGCTGATCTTTGCAGTTTCGTTTTGTTTCTTCTTTGTGTCAATTTTGGACGGAAGCAATGTAATAAAAATGAATTTGGATAAATGTCAGCAACAATAAGTTTCTTTTTTATGGCCGACCGAGTGAAGCGCTTTCGACACGTGGAGTTGAGCAGTAAATATTGTTGTAGAGAACATGACGCAAACTTCGTCACATAATTGTTGATTCGCCTCGTCCTAAACGGATTACGATACCGGTATCAAGTGCTGTTCCCTAATCAAGAGGAACGAAAATGTCAACTCTGACAACTAAACTACGGTCAACCTTCCGCGAAAAGTTGGACAGAAAGCTCACAGAAAGTAGCCAGCAGTAGACAGTTAATTTGAATGTAAACTTGGCATTGAGAGTGAAGCAGTCCAAAGGGTTTTTATACTAATTGGCTTCTCATTCATTTTCCTTCAAATTAGCGTGGATATTTTTTCGAAGAAATTGTACAGCTAAGATGATCTAGTTATCCTACTTACAATATGGAAAAGAGTTGAAAGAAAATTACTGTAGTAACGAAAAGAAAATATCTCGACATTAATTTTTGACGTAGGATTACGCCTTTCGGGAACATATTGGGGTACAAATTGAAAAACGAATATCGATCGCATCGTGAAAAATGTCCAATTTCAAACGCTTATTGCTCAGTCATTTCATGACGGATTGATGAGATTTTTACATCAAAACATTGCGGCACTCTATAACAATTTTTCACCTTGAATAAAATAATATATATCATGTAATTAACTATCGAACAATTGAAAAATCTCAACCCCTATCCAAACGGTACTGATTGGTCGAAATTGACGTCATTTCTTTTTCGCCTGCTTCGCTTCTTTCGTTCCCCGATAAGTCAAATATTTGCATGTCGAGCGAGTGGGGGGCGCCTATTTCTCACATACCAACTGATATAAAAGGACGGTAGCATTTTTGGATTTCTCATTCTCGTTCAACGCTCAGATCGGCAAACATCTGGGCTTCTAGTGTGCAGTGCTCTACAAATCAACCAACACCATACGGCAAAAGCAAAGGAAGCAAAGGCAAAGGAGAGGAAGCCATCGGCAACCAACGATGGATGCGGTGCGGCAAAGGGAGCAAAGAAGAGGAAGCAGCGGAGAGCATCGAATTAAATCTAGTGTGTATTGCTGGTGCGCTCCTCTTCACATCAACAATTGGATGCGGCAAAGGAGGCAGAGGAGCGAAGTGCATTGCACCGCATCGTATCACACCCGCTATCCGTCGTTTAGCTCGTCGTGGTGGTGCCAATCAAACCCTCAAAAATCGACGCACAGAATCCGATGGCGCCAAAGTCAAGGAAAGCATCAGCGAATCCGTTAAAGCTACCGCTCCCACAACTAAACTGCTACATCCGACTGAAACGCAGCAGATTCCGTACAACCCATTAAACCATTCCAGTCCTTCTCAGGACTATCAATTTGTTTTGAAACAAAAGAGTTTATTTTACTGTTTTCCACTTACCACAAAAACTATATAAAACCGATCAAAAATACTGTTTATTGACGTAGGATTACGTCTTTCGGGAACATATTGGGGTACAAATCGAAAATTGAAAATCGAGCACATCGTGAAAATTGTCCAATTTCAAACGCTTATTGCTCAATCATGTCATGATGGATTGATGATATTTTTGCGTCAATTGAAGAAAATAATATATGTCATTAAACTAACTATCAAACAATTCAAAAATCTCAGCCCATATCCTAACGGAAATACCCTGATTGGTCGAAATTGACGACACATGCGGCGGGTCCCTAACAGAGACATCAAAACCGAGCTGCATGGGGGAAATTGGCATTGCAAATACATGAAAGTCGGGGGCATTTTTATATTACAAGTAAGGTGAGTGATACGATTCATTCTAGCAAATTAAATTTGAATTTGGAACTTTAATGTTGGTTGCCTCGTGAATTTTCATATCAATGACCGATCGTATATTGTGAAAAATTTAGCACAAGTGTAAGCGAAAAATTATATATGGTAGCAGTTGTGTTAAAAATGACTTCATATATTATATGAAACGATTTATTTCAATTTTCATAAATAAATACCAAGCGCTCGAGAACGGGTCGTTTGGTTTAAGCTGTCTGTTTTGTTGTGTTCATTTTCAGTCAAGAAAAGTTTTTACGGCGAGAAAAATTGGAAAAGTGAAGAAACATTAGAAAAAGTGATTTTCCATATACTCTACATATAGTATTAGTTGTTGTTAGTCCAATTAAAATTCGCATTGGGTGAATAAACACTTAGAAAGTAAAAAATATAAAAGAAAATTACCTTTTCCAATTCAGATATGTTTTCTCTATATTAAAGTAACATGTTTTTACTGATGAGAAAAATTGATAATTGTGTTCGGTAATTATTCTTATATTACATTGGTGAGTTCTTTTTTTCTTTATTTCATCCATACATAACACAGGAGGCATCTCGTCTAGGATCACAGAGGGCGATTTTCATCATATCTCGTTCCACTTCGGTATCTTTTATCTGATACGCACTATTCAACGACTGTTTACCATCCTTCTGTCATCATCACTCGGTAAACACTGGTGGAGTGAACAAACAATACCCAACAACTAGACAAAACGGCCCTTTTCAGAGCGACCAAATCATTTTCAAAGAGTTGGACGATGTAATTCTTCAAACATATTCAAAATCAACAGATAGTCTAACGGAATCCTACGTCAACTATGCGGTCGTGTCTCGGACACAACCCTCCTGTGACTTTTTCATATTTAGAAATTCCATGAAAAAAATATCTACCGAAAAAATGGCTCTGCTTTTGCTCATTCTTCGCAATTTCTTACTTCAATTGTCTTCTTCCAAGTGAAATTTTGGAAAGAATTTATTTTTTGTGGTTTTCAACGTGTCGAAATAAGCAGTTTACATCATTTATGGAAAACTGAAATTTTTATCAAAAATTTTGGAATTAAGATTATTGCCGATATTGAGATAAATATTTTTTAACCCTTTATAAGGCCGTGAAAACTAGACAACGAATCGACTCCAACTCCAACATCAAATACCATTTATTTTATTGAAAAAACTGCATAATCGTACACAGTAGATCCTAAATAGTACGTTTAGAGTGAAAAACTTATCAATTTGTTGCATTTTCAACGAATTCAAACAGATTTTTTTCCGGCGCTCTAAAATCTTGGTTTTGTTACATAAAACTGACTCCCAAATTAATATGAGTACCGGAGAGTTTCTCCGTTTTTTTTTTTTCAAAAATTGATGCTTCATTCTGCGAAAATGGTTGCAAATTTAATATTCAAAGTATTGCCCACCGCTAGTCACAACTTTTTCCCATCTGTCTTTTCAACTTTTGCCCATCTATCGTGCTGCAAAATAACTTTATCGTGGCTTTACTTGTATTGTGGCAGTTTCTTCTTCAGTGCACGGCTCAAACGCATCAATTGTCATCGGTAGAGTTCCCCCGTAATGGTTTCATTCGATTTCAGCAACTCATAGTACACCACACCCACCTTCTGGCCGTGAATATTCCGCGCGGCCGTCGATATGGATGCATGGCTGGGGTATTCATACGTTGCCCGACGTTTAGGATTTTTGTAACGGGCTAACTTTTCATCGCCAGTAACGATTCGATGCAAAAATTATTTCTTTTATGCCGTTGGAGCAGTTGTTCGCACGTGAAAAAACGGCGTTCGACGTCTCGTGGCTTCATTTCATACGTGGCAATATCCTTCGGATCATTCCCATTGCTTTGAAACGATTGGATATGGTTTGCTGAGCTACTCCAAGTGTATCTGCAAGTTCTTGTTGCGTTTGTGATGGATCTTGAACGAGTAAAGTCTCCAATTCTTCATCAGATCAAACTTTGTTGGCGGTCCGGAACGTTCTTCGTCTTCCAAGTCAAAATTACCACTTTTAAACCGTGCAAACCACGTCTGACACGTTCGCTCAGTTGGAGCATGGTCACCATTAACTTTCACCAAAATGCGATGACTCTCCGCAGCTTATTTCTTCATATTGAAGTCATGAAGTAACACTCCCTGCAAAAACACTCTCGTTGGTAGGGAATTCGACATATTCGAAGTGGCAAAAAACTATGTTGTTTACGCTTCAACTTTTTGACATATACATATAAAAGACGCGCCATGACAGTAGCTTTCCCACCAATGTCTGGAATTTTGATTCACTGGAATAATAATCAAGTTACGCCATCTGTTGTAAAACCAAAGAAACTTACCGGTACACCTAATAGACTAACAAAATTATTGAAAAAACTGAATGATTGTACACAGTACATCCTATATGAAATGCTTACAGTGAGAAACTTCTCAACTTGTGGCATTTTTTGCATGATTCGTCAATAAAATTGAATTTCTTATACAAATCAGGACAAATGCTAGAATATGAAAAATAAATCAGGACGCCCCAAAAACATCTCAATATCAGGACAGATGGTAACCTTATCCCAAAACTTGTTCAATAGCCCTAAAATTGCTTTCAAACCAGGCTATTGAAATCATACCAATCAGTATAGAAGCGAGTGCCGCTCGGAAATCCACTCCGTTATGAGAGGTACCATCGCTGGAATGAATCGCTTGCATTTGTGCAAACCGGAATGTGTTTTCCCAACACAGATTCAGAAACCAAGAAGTTGGGAGAATCGGCATTGCAGATACCTGAAAGTCGACAGTACTTTTATACCCCCATGCATTCATGCACTCCGGAATTCGTTTTGCTAACATGGTCTACAAAGGCGGGCACAAATGCAACGCTTTGACTCGGTTATTCAAGACTTCATTGGAAGATATCCCTTCATGTCGCCATCTACGCATATCGTTTGATGATTAAGCAAGTTGTTGATAACTATTTGCTGCAATAACAACTGCGATAATGCATGAATTGACCTTAATTGGGATCTGTTTGCAATTGAATTCGTAAACTATTTCATTAATTCACTAGTTTGATCAATAATTTAATCAATACACACAAAACATAGCTCTGCGCAGCGGCGATATCGTTCCCAATGAGGAACGTTCGAGATGCGATTATTGGTAACTTTGGACATGTCATGTAGAAAAGCATAAGCTTCGAAAAAAAACTATGAATAGATAGAGGCTCTTCGTGAAACCGTTCATCGTCGACTACCTGAAATAAACATTGAAAATCAGGGAATTTTGTTGCCAATCTAGATAAAAGATGAAACTCCGGCAATTAGAGTTTTGATTATTGCAGTGATTAGAAATTTAATGACTAGTTTGACTTTCTGTAGGTTTTCAGTATATGTTGTTCGCTTTTGTTTTTAGGTTATCTTTGTCCTTCGGAAGGATAAACAGCACAAACATTGACATCTTCTACATTCGCGCTGTTTTTGCTTGCATTTCCCAGATATCTAGAGCAACGTGTCAAAAGGGCCTATCTTATTCGATCGATTCTCCTCATCTACATTCTCTTCCATTAATAACTCAGCGGTAACAGTATTTCCTGATGTGTTCGACGATAAGGAGTGTGAAAGGGAACCTCGTTTATCAAACTAGATGGCAAAACAGGAACGAAATCTGTCTGGAATGTCGTGGTTATCGAAAGATAAAGTCGATGAAGAGAATCTTCCAAATAAGATATAGATCTTTTTGACATGTTGCTCTAGATATGTCCGCGTAAGCAGAAAGAGAGGTAGGATAAAACTATACAGTTGTTTGGCATTGTTCTCCGACTGTCAACTGAAGCGAAGTATAGAATTCTGCTAATTTTCTTCGTTTTTTAAATAAAAAATGATTTCGAGTCAAGTGAATGATGAAAAAATGACTTCAAGGCATTTGGCTGCAAAATCCGGAGATTTCGTCAATGTTGATCGACACTTGCAAGGATGCACGTACTGTTCCGTATTCACACCAAGAGATCAAACTAGCCACCTTCATGTTTTGTTGTAACTGATCACATACTTATGCAATTAGTACCTGCAGTTTAACTTCAATCAATTTCTTTCCTCTGTTCCTCTGTGAAAACTATCGTAACGGATCGGCTAAAAAGTTCACAAGGTTGACGTCTGGATGGTGCCTCTTGCAAAAATCTACTTGCCTATCACAAAGCACCATCTTTCAATGGATACGTGTCAAAATTTGACAGCAATCGGTCGATTGGTTTGTGAGTTACAGTATTGAGAGCGAAGCAACTTTTGTTATTGTGAAAAAAATGGAAAAATCACAAATCAATGAAAACGATCGCATGAATTGGGCTTCGAATTCTCCGTATTCTCCAGATCTGGCCCCTAGAGACTATTTTCTGTTCGCAGACCTGAAGAGAACTCTTGCTGGCAAGAAACTCAAGACCGATGGTGAATTGATTACCGAATCTGAGGCCTATTTTGGGGAAAAACCGAAAGTGTACTATAAAATGGTATCGACAACTTGCAAGATCGCTATAATCGCTGTATCGCCCTCTAAGGCAATTATGTTGAATAATAAAATTGAATTTTGCAAAAAAAAAAAGTTTTACTGTGTTACCTTATAAACTTTTCAGTCGAACTGTTTACTATCATAAAACTATTACCAAATCTGAGATTCTGTGGTGTCTGGAAACTGTTATGAGTACAAAACACTCCGCACTGCTGAAAAAAAGAATGTATTAACACAAAGTGTTGAGATTTACTTTTTCAGCGAGCTCGAAATTTTCATTCTTTTCATTTAGTAGACAAGGATAGCCGGAAGAAAGAAGCTTTTGCATCTATTTAATTAAGGTCATGAAACGGGAAGCACAAGCGAAATCTCTCGAGGTGAAACGAATAAAATTTTGGAAAACAAACAGAAAAAAAGTCGAAAATTTCCAAGAAAAATCGTTTCGAGCCCCAATATTCAGGATGGTCCATTTAACGTAAATTGTCGATAAGGCCTTTAAGAACATGTTTTGGTAAAAATCATAAAAAATTAATTAATCAATACGTTTTTCTAAGGTTTTCAAATGGTGCTCCGCGGGAAATTTGTGCTCCGATAAGCTATAGCAAATGCTCCCACTTGAAAACTCACCTTTGAAAAAAACGTTCTACAATTTGCTTTCACTCGGTATATAGTGATTTATCTTGTTTACTATGGGTCATATGTAGTATAACTGCGACGCCGAGCTGAAACAAGATTGCTCCCAATTGGGTAATGCCAATGCAAATAGGATTTGTTTTATTGATAACAAAATGCTGGTGCTCCGTCAAATGTCTAAAAAAATCTAATAATAATAAAAAATCTAATAATAATAAAAAAAATTAAATAAAATTATATATTTTCTGGCATTTCGAAATCTTGAAAAAAAAGAGACCCGCTTCTGCTCTATGTATTATTCAAATGCGTTCGTTGTGTCTTTTTTTCTACATGTGGCGTAATTTTTTCCTGAATTTTCAAGAGCATTGCGAGACACAAAAATAATGTTCTTCATCGTCTGCATTATTATTTTTATTTTCTTGAAATCGATTATTTTATTGCATTCGTAATTTTCAATTGTAAGATTGAAATAAGAAAATAATAATAATTTGAATTTTTCAAGTGTTCTTCTCATTAATCCGAATTATCTTTCCACAAGGACTTTATTTTTTCTCACAGAGCTCTATCGTACTGCTGACTCCTGTGAATTTGGTAAACCATCTAAATCCATTGTAACCTCATATATTTAAAGATGCAAAAAAAAAACTTTGTACAGCACAATGCTCTAAATATACCGACAAAAATTAGATGTATAAAAAAAAATTTTAATACATATTTGAGCAGTACTGGGTCTCTAAATTCAAAATAAATTAAAAAGGCCCAAAGGTCAAAAAACATTTTTTTTTCGCGCAATCCTCTTAAAAGCTCAATGAAAAATTACGCTACATGTGGAAAAAACAACACATACGAAAGCATTTAAAAAAAAATAGAGCAAAAGTGAGACTCAAAGTAATTTTTTTTTTCATAATTTCGAAATGCCTGAATATATATATATATATATATATATATATATATATATATATATATATATATATATATATATATATATATATATATATATATATATATGTTGTACCGCAAAAAACACTCTGAAAATTTAAAAAAAAAATCATATATACGTAAAATAGACGTAGGAAGAAATTTGAATAGAAACTAGAGTAGTACTAAATCCCAAAATGAAAAAAAATTATTTAAATTTAAAATAATTATTTTTTAGTATTTGATTTTTTGATGAAAAAATTGTTTGAAAATATTGATCGATACACATTAGTAAGATGTACTTTCAGTATTTTTTTTTCATGTTTTTGTCTCAAAGCTATTGAGAATGGCGTGAAAAAAAACGAAAAGGTGCATGTTTCACCATAGCCTATGTTGTACGATATAAGTTGTAAGTACGATGTAAGTTGTACATAAGTTGTACGATATAAGAACTCTCTCTACTCTCTACTCTCTACTCTCTACTCTCTACTCTCTACTCTCTACTCTCTAAAGTTAAAAAATAACACAAAAATGTCTTATTTAATATCCTATACAATATTTGCCAAACAGTTGGTGATTTGGTTTGGGTGCAATTTTTACTCCCTTACCCGGCCAGGCCCTTTGCTAATAAACCCAACATCAAACGATGAGAGAAAATCAAAATACAATCCCCAGTTGCAGCACTCTCCGGCCAAGTTTTCACTGACGATCTCATAGACACACACACACAAAAAAACACCTCAACTTCACCGATGAAATCAAAATTTGATCACCACTTCAACCGCGTCCTGCCAATCACACACGCACACAAAACAGACACCAATGCCAATGGAAGTGGCACCAAAGCTACAGCGCCACCACTGAGCTTGATGCATACATACTTTGCACTCTAGAGAGCGCCATAAAAGCCTTAACATACCTTTGCTCGCGCAATTGGTGGATCTCGTTCGCCGGGGTACAACACGCGGTCCCATCATCCCATTTTCCCTCAACAATTGCGGGGGATGAATTTGTAGCTGACACCGGGCTCCGCGCTGTATACAACGTGCGCGTTTATTGGCGAAAGCTTTCCAGTGCGGCTTTCCTACCTTAGTCAAGTGCTGTCAGTGTACAGGGTGTTTCAAAAATGTATGCAAACATTTGAAGAATTAGTGTAGCTCTGTGTGTACTTGACGGAAACAGAAACATCAAACATGTAATTTCAGTGTGTTTAGAAAGAAACACAACAGCTGATTATGCCTCTTGGGTCACCCTGTATCCACGAGGTGCAAGAAAGGAAAGTGCAAAATGTGCCGCTGTTTTATCAGTAGTAGCGAATCGAGTGCACTTTCGGTGAGACATGGATTGATTTTATTGCTGCTGCGTTGCTTTGGAAGACGACCGATTTCGATGCGGTCTTTGTGATAAGGTAGATTCGATCTCGAGAGAAATTGTTTGGAAATAGGACTTTGATGGATTGCCTTGCTGTATCACTCATTCACTGCCGAGTATTGAGAATGTGTGTTGATATTGCACACGCCATAAATAGATTCACCTTTATGAGAGTTTTGACCACTCGATTCTGCTCCCGCGTTGATTGTATGCCAATTCTCCCTGGTACCTTCAAACGAAGAATGGTATGGGAGCAATAATTTGAAGAATTTTGAATATCAGTCGTGTCACACTCGATTCCCATTAGCACCTTCATTAAAATGTACAGTTACAGCTGGAGCCCAAATACAGAGTTAGAATTAAAGCTTGGAACCAAAAACCCCCACAGAGAATCAGAGATAGTAGAAGAAGCCAACCACACATCACAACTCCTGCCTTTTTACCCCGCCACGAACCCGTTCACTGCTAATCACTCATCATAACCAAAACATTTTTCACTTTATTAAAAGTAAACCCCTTTGATGATTCTGTGACCCTTGAAGCTTGACAGGCAAAAATCAGGCCGAAAAATGCCAACAAAAGAAGGAGCCCACATTCGAACGACCCTCGTCAGCACATTTTTCCGACCAAAAAACACAGAAGAAAAGCAACCTTGACTCGCAATCGGGTGCCACATGACCCCCAGTATGGTACCCGTAGAACCCTTTGGATCCCAGTTGTCCTGGGCAAAAACCTTTGCAGAAAACAATTCCCTCCCTCAATTCTTTTCGAATGGTAGCGGTTACCCTGCTTCTTCTCCTCCTCGCCCTTCCATAACGAGGCGCGTAAGTGATTCTGGAAACCCATGTTCCGCCCGGCAGTCCTCGTCAACACAGCCTCCGGTTTTTCCGTGGGAAACGTTATTAAATCCGGACCGAGATGGCAGCATCGTGTGCTTCCTTTTTTTTCCTCTCTCGTACTCCTCTCTGCGGTTCGCCAAGCGAAAGCATTTTCGTGTCGTCGCTTTCATTTGAAGGCTGTCAAGGATAGTAAAATGATTCTTTTTGTCAGTGTGTTCGTACGGGAGTTTTTATCCCCCTTTCTTTTCGTTCTCGTTCAAATCGGTACGCACCGTCCCGATTTTGCCCAACAGGAGGCGCCACTGTGAGACGGAAATGCTTCGCCGCTGGAATCGTTTTTGCTCACCGATTTGTGTCGACTTTAAATCTTTAAAGTGTTCTAAAACTCAACGGCAAAGCAATTGAACGTGGGAAAAGGGTAGGGAAGCGGAGGATGGTATGTACCACTCCACCTCTTCTCATCGGTGCCTTCGCCGAAACCATCGAAGCTGAAAAAAGCAACCTCGCTATCAAAGGGAGAACGAGTTCACTCACTCGAGAAATTCAAATTGTCGAAATTTCTCCACATTCATGATAATGGGATGCGAAGGCGGCGCGCAGAACGAGAAAAAATATGGTTACCCAAATATGGGAATGTTCAGAAGATGTTGCATGAGTGTGTTTGTGTGCGTCCGGGTGCGTTGAAAGGTATGTCGAAGAAATGATAAGTATGGCCTCCAGAGGCGTTCCGGTGTGGTGCGCGGGCGGAAAAAAAGGTTCCCTTTCGGGGATTGCAATATGATACGTTGAATGATAATGATACGTAACGACCGCACGAGGTATATTTCCGTTTCGTGGGAAACGTTCGAATAATAACAAAAACTCGAGCTCCTACCCCGGAAATGATCACCCACCCACTGACACAAACAGACATCGTAACGTACGCAAAATTGACAAGGTATGCTGCATATAACCATCCAAGAGTTGAGTTAATTAAAAACCACTTCATGGCAAACGTTTACGCGCATTTCTTAAGCCTTCGGAGAAGCGGATAATTATTCACGTCTGACGCGGAAACATAAAAGTTCACATGTGAACAAATCCCAACAATCCGCCGGAATTACGTCCCATCGCTTGGCGGGGAGAATGTTGTAATATCCGAAATCGTCGCCGTCGTCATTTTGTTTCGTTTTGCCCGCTGCTATTAGGGATCGTAATTTTGCGCCGACATCCAGCCGACAGAAGCAGAAATCGTTGATGGCGAAAAATGACAATTTAGAGGCTGTCAGAAAGTTATGTCACAGCTTTGCAGCCTATTCCGGGAACACGGGAAGGTGATGGGAAGGCAGAGAGCTGAAAGCTGCAGTCGACATGATGTTTGTTGGGCGCAAAATGCGGGGG
Organism: Toxorhynchites rutilus septentrionalis; assembly: GCF_029784135.1. NCBI lineage: Eukaryota > Metazoa > Arthropoda > Insecta > Diptera > Culicidae > Toxorhynchites > Toxorhynchites rutilus. The sequence goes on along the minus strand of NC_073744.1, from coordinate 14,313,480 downwards.
AGGGCGAAGGGAGACTCGAAGCACCATTTGATACACTTTATCAAATCCTGCCGTTTGTCGTCGTGCGGAGCCATTCGAAAACAAAGTCGTCGTAAAACGTATGAAGAACGTATGTCGCACACATACGCACAACCGGAAGTCAGCATAACATTTTGCATGTTGGGATAGTTTGCGTTTTCTGGCATTGGCGGGGCGAAGGAAAGGCAGTTCTATTTATAGATGCCGCAGATGTGAATCGTTTGATTGTAGTTATGCAATAATTTCGCTTTCTCGGAAAGTAACTCCACTGAAAGTGGTTCCAAGAATTCCACGGAGTTACTTTTGATGAGTTTTGAGTGATGTTTCTTTCTTCTTATTCGAATGAACTATTTTAGGTTATTTATCTTCTCTTTTATTTATTTGTTTTCGGAATACGTCTGAATGGTTTCAAACGTAGTTTTCTACTAATTGTAAAACTTTAGTGGTTTTATCTGTATTTTGATAAGATTGAATTTGATTGATGTTTTTCAAATCTGGCCATCTAAAGTGATTCCATTTCTTTTTAGGATACTTTTTTATACTTTTTTTTTCCTAAAAATATGATCAAAAAATACGACTAAAGCTTGTTTTTCTACCCTTCACAATGAAGACAAATTTACGCGAATGTTTGCGAACTTTTAATCCCAACCAATCCGAACGAAGTGCGTGATCACTTGCGAAAAAAGCGAAAAAAGATAGAACTTCTCAAGCTTTTGATGCGAAAAAAATACGAAGTCGCGTTTGAAGACATGTCTTCATTTTGAAGACATTTGATTTACTGTGAAGAAATTTGATTAAGTAGACATTTTGAAGACATTGCACAATGGTCCAGGAGATGTATTTAAGTGGAAATTAGCATTTAGAGCTCGACAGTTATTCTCTAGACAAAAACTGTCCTCGACAAAGTTGTAACATATGATAGAGCGCACATTATTATGTTATCAAAAATAGGGTGACCAAAATTGTTGATGAAATAAAAAACCTAACTTTCTTATCTTTAAAGATAGAGGTAATCATAGTTCCACAATGTTGTAGTACCAGTTATTTGAGATATCTTTGTAGAACAAAGTTTATTTTCTATCTCTTGAAATAACCGATATAGCGCCTTTTTTCTAAGTTACGTTAGGGTCACCATGAAAAAAACTGTTTTTTGCTCTAACTTTTATATTTAAAATTCTACATACAAACTCTCTTCGAAAGACTTTTAGAACTTACTAATACAAACATTTTGCGATGCAGAACTTGTCAATATCTGAACCTAACTCAAAGTTATTGATATTTCTTTCCAAAAAATACGCTCTCTTCAATTGTTTGTCATTCTTTCTGGGGCAAACATAAACAAAGTTTATAGACGGCATTTGGAAAAAGCATATTTCACTCTACATAATGTGTGCTTTCCAACACTATGTTATTTTTTGTGTTTGAGAAAATTTAAATTGAAATTATGAGTTTTTGGGTTGAAAAACATCAATAACTTTAAGTAGGATTAAGATATTGACAAGTTCTGCATCGCAAAATGTTGGTATTGATAAGCTTTAAAAGTCGTACAAAGACAGTTTTGATTATATTATAAGATAGAAAAAAAAATTTTGTTCTACTAAGTTGTTTAAAATAACTGGGGCTATAACATTGTCGAACTATGTTTATCTCTATCTATAAAGATAAGAAAGTTAGATTTTTTATTTCATCATGGTTACACTATTTTTGATAACATAAAAATATGCGCTCTATCATATGTAACAACTTTGTTGAAGACAGTTTTTGTCTAAAAAACAAATATCTCCCACAAAGTTGTTTTTGGCACTTTCTATCTAAGCTGCATTAGAGTAACCATGAAAAAACGGGTTTTTTTTACTTTAACTTTTATATTTCAAATTCTACATCAAAACTGTCTTCGTACGACTTTTATAGCTTAACAATAGCAACATTTTGCGATACAGTCAATATCTTAATCCTACTCAAAATTATCGATGTTTTTTTTTATCGAAAAACTCATGGTTTCAATTTTAATTTACTCAAACACAAAAAATAACATAGTTTTGAAAATCACATATTATATAGAGTGAAATTTGTTCTTTCAGATTTCGTCAACAAACATATTTTATGTTTGCCCCAGAAAGAATGACAAACAAATGAAAATAGCGTGTTTTTTGGGGGAAAATATCAATAACTTTGAGTTAAGTTGAGATATTCACAAGTTCTGCATCGCAAAATGTTTGTATTAGTAAGTTCTAAAAGTTTTCCGAAGACAGTTTGTATGTAAAATTTGAAATACAAAAGTTAGGGCAAAAACACAGTTTTTATCATGGTGACCCTAACGTAATTTATCAAAAGGCGCTATATCGTTATCGAGATAGAAAAAAAACTTTGTTCTACAAAGATATCTCAAATAACTGGTACTACAACATTGTGGAACTATGATTACCTCTATCTTTAAAGATAAGAAAGTTAGGTTTTTTATTTCATCAACAATTTTGGTCACCCTATTTTTGATAACATAAAAATGAGAGCTCTATCATATGTAACAACTTTGTCGAAGACAGTTTTTGTCTAGAAAATAACTGTCGAGCTCTAAATACTAATTTCCACTCAAATACATCTCCTGGACCATTGTGCATTGTGACATACGTGAAGACATTTCAGTATGATAGCGTATGTGAATTTTTTTTGAGAGATGTTATTCCCATAAAATTCTAACTATTACAGTTCCGTTTTTGTGGAAGAACTGAGGCGATATCACTCAATTAATGGTGTATCAAGCCAATTAACATTAGAATATATTCTTTGTTCTGATCTATCGAAATAATCTTCAAAACCTCAAGGTAAGTTTAATGAAATGCGCTTCATAACAATGCCATAAACATAGAATAAGCTATCAAATTGTATGTTTCCTTTCCTTTCCTTCCCAAATCATGTGTTTCCTTAATTACGATTGTGAAGACATTTGAAGAATAATTTTCCGAATTCCTATTAATACTCTACTGAATTTTCTGATATTGAATTGCATCGAGTTCGAGATGTACTTGAACTCTCTTTTGTGAGTAATATGGATTCGTCTCACCAATCTCGTACAACTTGTCTTCGTTGTCACGATGCTAGTTTGACAGGTTCGCATGACATCGTAATTCAATGTGAAGGACTTTAGCGAGAACATTTCGTAGGAATCAATTTCGCACCTGAAGGAATCGCTCATTCTAAAACAAGCACAAGCGACGCTAATTGCACCCAAAATTAGTTTTAGCGCATGTTTTGGCATCCCGATTTATTATAATAAATGAGCTTAAACAGAAGATGTGCTACATTCAAATATTGGTATAGCATTTGTATAATATTAGGTGTATCGGTGAGTTTCTTCGGTTTTACAACAGATGTCGTTGTTGATTATTATTCCAGTGAATCAAATTTCCAGATATTCGTTGGAAAGCTACTGTCACTGCGCGTTTTTTTTAAGTATATGTCAAAAAGCTGAAGCGTAAACAACATATCTTTTTGACCCATCGCATTTTGGTGGATGTTTATGGTGACCATGCTCCAACTGAGCGAACGTGTGAGACGCTGTTTGCACTGTTTAAAAGTGGTAATTTTGACTTGGAAGACGAAGAACGTTCCGGACCGCCAAAAAGTTTGAAGATGAAGAATGGAGATGGAGGCTTTACTCGATCAAGATCCGTCACAAACGCAACATTAACTTGAACTGCATTAAAATTGGATGCCTAAAAATAATTGACGGTTCGCCCGAATTTTCTGCGCTTCGAGCACTTGTTTCTAAAGACACGTCCACATTACGCCAATCGTCCTTGACCGTCCGGTAAAGCCGAATAAAGTGCGCTACACATACAACGTCCCGTCGCCGTGGAGTCAACGTAAAGGAATGAAATGTCAAATATTCTTCCATGGAAATCGTATGGTAGCATTCACATGCATAATCACTGGCAACTGTGACGTCGGCAAAATAAGTCCAAGAGAATAGTTGACAGGACGGTGACGCTGTATATGTAGCGCACTTAAGTGTGGACGAGCTTGCCGACGTGCCGAAAACCGATTCGCCGAACCCATGCCATACCGAACCCAACCCGAAACAAGTCGGTCCGAATCAAAGAAAGTTGAACCAAAACAAAACGATGTAAATTCGCGTTGACGGCATTGTGTTTCGTGTGTTCGTGACGGCTTCGTGCACCCGATGAGGCGTCCACATTACATAACGAACCGAATATGCCGCCTGTTACAGGCCGATCGGCATCATTCGGCATAATGTGGACCCGCCCTTACGTTCTCACTATGCCTCACTCCTCAGCAACCATTGGGCTATTTTTTCTGAATATAATCAAAACAGAAAAAAGCTTCGAAATCGGCTCAGCAACGACACGATGAACGCAATTTTTGAATTAACCCCTTCCCGTATTATTTGATACGTCACACATCAAGTGATTTCACTACTCTGCTGAGCGTCCTAGCGCCCTATGTTATGCAAGTACACCACGAGTGAGACTCGATGTTGCACGGAAAGGGTTAAAAGATTTAATCAAACATCGAAAATTTTGTTATTTCACAGTGTGCAATCTAAATTTAGATATCGTTTGATTGCTAACCTGGGTTAGGGGAGCGGTAGAAAACAGTACCGCAGATAGCGGAAGGGGGATTGTTTATCTGAAATTTAAAAGGATGAATTACAAGTGATCGAATGATATCTACACTCTCTCAATAATTTCAGTATTATTCAGCAGCTACTAGTACTTGATTCGAAAATAAACGTTTTGCGTGTGGAAAAGATGAAACGTTTGCAACATATTACCGTGCACAAGCGTATTGTGTTTTGTTTACAAAAAATCAGTATTCTTTTAAAATGGTTGCAGAAAGAATGTGCAGATTGAGGATGCGAAGCCACTTCTTCAACTTCCGTATCATCCACATCCGCAGTCCCCATTTAGGTAGGCATCCATCTTTATCATATAAGAACACCCGAAGGCAGTTTTGAAATTTTAGTATTTGAATGGAAATTTTTACATCAACATAATGTTTATTCGATTACTTAAAACATGTAATATAAACGCTCAATTAACCATTTGGCTAAATATTTCCAAAAATTTCAAAACATTCACAAAAACACACCATTATAATATGAAATCATCATCAGACACAATTCTAGTTCAATATTGTTTCACAATTTGCGAGGAAACGTATTGCTCTATTACCGTTCTGAATCATATTTCGGACGCTTAGGGCATATGATGCAGAAAACAGATCTAAACTTTATGTACAGGTATTATTTGGTTGATATTTTTAATAAATTAGTTTAATATGCTTTTAAGCTTTCTACTTTGGTACCTATTTGATTGAAAACATAAAAAAAAATCATCGAATAAAACGCTTTTCAAATGAAGCGAATTAGAATCAAACTTCGGACAGCTTGAATTCAAATTTCGGACACTATGTAATTTTTTTAATGAAAATTACATTACACTTGATTATATTTTATAGTCAACTGCGGAACACTTGCCAAACTGATAAAACACGGGAGAAATTTAAATAATGAATAACGTGTAAATTCTACGTGCTCACGCTAATGAAACGTCAAACACAAACGATAATGAGTAGTAGTGTTGTAGATTTCTGCCGATTATGTTATAATTTAAATGTAGTTCTCATGTGAAATGATAGTGAAACCAAGGGATTACTCTAAAGAGAAAATTGTGATATTAATTTGATAGTTATATCATCAGTGCATTAAGCATTTCAAGATATTAGAACAAAGTGTTCGAAATATGATTCAGAACGGTATATAGAATACATATTCGGTACGAAAAAGTAAATTTTCATTTATAGTTTTTATTTTAAAAGTGTGTTTTTTTGACGTAGGACTACGTCTTTCATTTCTATACCGGGGTGTAAAATCAAAGTTTCGAAAACGAAAGCGTTACGCCGGAAACCGAGATTTTGAGCGTTAATAGCTCCTAAACAACTGAACGAAATGGTATGATAAACACTTCATTCGAAAGATAAAATGTCTACGCGTTCTATACTTGTTACTTTTTGATCCAAAAACTTGTTTCAATAGTCTTAAAATTGCTTTCAAAACAGGCTATTGAAATCACCAATCGGTATATAAGCGAGCGCCGCTCGGAAATCCACTCAGTTCTAATTGAACAGCGATTGGAGCATGTTGTCGCTGTTGTGGTGAAGCTCTTCGTTTATCATGAAAGCGCGGATGAACGGTGTCACCAAGAGCCTGTTTGTGCACCCTAGGCCAGAAGGGAATCCATCAGGAGGAGAGTGATGCCACAAACGGTTCCCCGGGAAGTTACACACACATACACGCGCGGAATTCTTTCCGTTTGGATGCCATTCAGCATTGAGAAAGTTCCGGAAAGATCTAATCATTTCTGGAAAATAATCTGCCAGTTCCTCTGGGAATTTAAAAATACATTCATGTGAAAGAGTTTATTTGAATGTTTTCTATCCATGTAACACTGTGACCAAATATGTTTCAATCAAGTGCTATTAACAGGTGGTTATCAAATTAATATTAACCACTGGTGGGCTTCCAGTAGCGAGGAAAATGTGGAAATATCTAATCGTTACTGAAAATAATCTGCCAGTTCCTCTGGGAATTTAAAATTACATTCATGTGAAAGAGTTTATATGAATGTTTTCTATCCATGTAACACTGTAGCCAAATACATTTGGTTTTGTGATTTTTCAATCAATCGCAATTAAAAGGATAGCTTCTGAAGATTATTCTTCCCCATCAGTAGGATATTTCCGTATCCAATATTGTATGCGCCCGCAATCGATTATTAAAGGGTGTGTCACATCAAATTGCATCACAGAAAAAACGCTGTAGAAATTCGCCCAGTAGACCGATCCTTTTGAAAATTTTAAACAGTAAAATAAAAACTATTAAACAACTTTTGGCATTTTCTTTTCATTCATACTTCGAGCCCAAGCCCGTATGCTCGCACCTTCCTCTTTACCCCGTCCATAAGGTTCTGTACAACGTCAGGTTGTAGTTTTTTTTGAACAGAAATCCATTTTCTCTTGAAGTCCGCCTCCGATTTGACAACTTTTGGGTTCTTCCGGAGGGCCTGCTTCATAATCGCCCAATATTTCTCTATTGGGCGAAGCTCCGGCGCGTTGGGCGGGTTCATTTCCTTTGGCACGAAGGTGACCCCGTTGGCTTCGTACCACTCCAACACGTCCCGTTGAATAGTGGCACGAAGCGAGATCCGGCCAGAAGATGGTCGGGCCCTCGTGCTGCTTCAATAGTGGTAGTAAGCGCTTCTGTAGACACTCCTTAAGGTAAACCTGCCCGTTTACCGTGCCGGTCATCACGAAGGGGGCGCTCCGCTTTCCGCAAGAGCAGATCGCTTGCCACACCATGTACTTTTTTGGCAAACTTGGATAGTTTCTGCTTGCGAATCTCCTCCGGAACGCTGAATTTGTCCTCTGCGGAGAAGAACAACAGGCCCAGCAGCTGACGAAAGTCCGCTTTGACGTAGGTTTCGTCGTCCATTATCAGGCAATGCGGCTTCGTCAGCATTTCGGTGTACAACTTCCGGGCTCGCGTCTTCCCCACCATGTTTTGCCTTTCGTCGCGGTTAGGAGCCTTCTGAACCTTGTATGTACGCAGGCCCTCCCGCTGCTTGGTCCGCTGGACGAATGAACTTGACAAATTCAGCTTATTGGCGACATCCCGGACCGAACTTCTCGGATCACGTCTAAACTGCTTAACTACGCGCTTGTGATCTTTTTCACTGACGGAGCATCCATTCTTGCCGTTCTTCACCTTCCGGTCGATGGTTAGGTTCTCGAAGTATCGTTTTAGTACTCTGCTGACCGTGGATTGGACGATTCCCAGCATCTTACCGATGTCCCGATGTGACAACTTCGGATTCTCGAAATGAGTGCGCAGGATTAATTCACGACGCTCTTTTTCGTTCGACGACATTTTTCCAAATTTACGAAAAATGTACAGTGAAGCATGGCCAACGTGATCTATACACTCTTGTCTGATTATAAGCGAAAGCTGAAGATATAATTCCTAAAAATTAAATTTCTACAGCGTTTTTTCCGTGATGCAATTTGATGTGACACACCCTTTACTCAGTCGCCAAAAGTTCCGAGCTCAGAGAGTTCATTCCCCTCTAGTTTGCCTTCCAAATTGCCATCGTAAACCACACCTTCTCTCGATTCAATCACACACAAAAAGCATACTTAAGCGATATTCTGGTGGTGAGACACATTCATTTTTCGTGAGGACATCGACAAGACAACATCGTTGCCTAACGTGCTGGAGGAGGTGGACGGCGAAGGATCGACACATACACGCGCAGAATTCTTGCCGTTTGGATGCCATTCAGCATCGAGAAAGTTCCGGAAAGATCTAATCATTGCTGGAAAATGATCTGCCAGTTCCTCTGGGAATTTAAAAATACATTCATGTGAAAGAGTTTATTTGAATGTTTTCTATCCATGTAACACTGTGACCAAATATTTTTCAATCAAGTACTATTAACAGGTGGTTATCGAGTTAGTATTAACCACTGGTGGGCTTCCAGTATCGAGGAAAATGTGGAAATATCTAATCGTTACTGAAAATAATCTGGCAGTTCCTCTGGGAATTTAAAAATACATTCATGTGAAAGAGTTTATTTGAATGTTTTCTATCCATGTAACACTGTGACCAAATATGTTTCAATCAAGTGCTATTAAGGCAAGGCGCAAATTGAGACGCATATAGCGCGAGTAACTTGGCGCGATATAGCGCCTGTTTTTGTGGCTAATAAAAACAGATAGAAGGGCGCAAATTGGCCAGATGACGCGAGATGGTGGAGCGCTCGTGAGACACGACTCGCGCGACGCTGTGGCTGAGGCTAGGCGCAAATTGAGAAGCGTATAGCGCTCGTAAGCGAACGCGAGACTACCAACACGACTCATACGTGCCACTAACGTAGCGTGGTGGAGCGCATATTGAGTCGCAGTTTGGTGTAAATAACATGCCACTCGCATACAATGACTGATTAACACAGAGTTGCGTGATATATTTATTTACTAACACAATCACCCGACCAGTACAGCCATACAGTGTCAAACCCACGGCGCTATATGATTGTTCACCAACACAACTACCACATCTGGCATGACCAGCACGAGAAACTGTGGTTCAGCCACAGCGTCGCGTGGAAATATCTAATCGTTACTGAAAATAATCTGCTAGTTCTTCTTGGAATTTAAAAATACATTCATGTGAAAGAGTTTATTTGAATGTTTTCTATCCATGTAACACTGTGACCAAATATGTTTCAAGCAAGTGCTATTAACAGATGGTTATTGAATTAGCATTATCCACTGGTGGGCTTCCAGTATCGAGGAAAATGTGGAAATATCTGATCGTTACTGAAAATAATCTGCCAGTTCCTCTGGGAATTTAAAAATACATTCATGTGAAAGAGTTTATTTTAATGTTTTCTATCCATGTAACACTGTGACCAAATACATTTGGTTTTGTGATTTTTCAATCAATCGCAAATAACAGGATAGCTTCTGAAGATTATTCTTCCCCATCAGTAGGATATTTCCGTATCCAATATTGTATGCGCCCGCAATCGATTATTGCTCAGTCGCCGAAAGTTCCGAGCTCAGAGAGTTCATTCCCCTCTAGTTTGCCTTCCAAATTGCCATCGTAAACCACACCTTCTCTCGATTCAATCACACACAAAAAGCATACTTAAGCGATATTCTGGTGGTGAGACACATTCATTTTTCGTGAGGACATCGACAAGACAACATCGTTGCCTAACGTGCTGGAGGAGGTGGACGGCGAAGGATCGACACATACAAGCGCAGAATTCTTGCCGTTTGGATGCCATTCAGCATCGAGAAAGTTCCGGAAAGATCATTAATCATTGCATAATTGAATTCAAAAATACATTCATGTGAAAGAGTTTATTTGAATGTTTTCTATCCATGTAACACTGTGACCAAATATGTTTCAATCAAGTGCTATTAACAGGTGGTTATCGAATTAGCATTAACCACTGGTGGGCTTCCAGTATCGAGGAAAATGTGGAAATATCTAATCGTTGCTGGATAATAATCTGCCAGTTCCCCTTGGAATTGAAAATTACATTCAAGCGAAAGAGTTTATTTTAATGTTTTTTATCCATAAAATATCCATATAATACATTTGGGTTTGTGATTTGTCAATAAAGTACAGTTAGTAGGTTAGCTTCTGAAGATTATTCTTCAGAACAAGGTTTTTCGTATCCTATATTGGATGCATAAAACCTTGTGCCTCCAACGTAACGCTCTCGTTTTCGAAGTCCCCCAAATATTCATTTATTCATTCATTCAGAATGGATTTAGATTCAACTTCAAACAAATGATCTCTAAATCAACGATAGTCCTACGTCACCCTTGCGGTTATACCATACATATAACCCACTTCCTGTTTTTTCATTCTGAAGATCCATTATTAAATTCATTTTCCAAATGGTGCAACAAGAAGTCAATGCTGTCAACGCAAATCAGAGGATGAAACGCTTGCAGTGTAAAACTTATTGAATTTAATGTGGTGGATCCCACCAGTGAGGAAGATGGCGGTTCCTTCGGCTGAAGGAGGCCAGGATGATGATAGCTCAGGAACTTAGTTCGGATGTGACTTGCACAGGAAAATTAAACACTGGAAAACTTCTATACACACATGGATTTATTCACTAACATCAAACGCTTACAATTAAACGTGCAAATGTGCAAATGAATCGATCCCTACCAATGCGTTATAGAAGGGTTGACTGTACATGATAGCCCCTAGAGAAACCCTTTTTGTTTTGATTTGGTAGACACGAGGCCGAACAATCATTCTTTATTCGTAAATAGATAGAATTATGAATCATTTAATGATCTCGCGTTGATTGCAAAACGTGCTCTTGCAAGTGATTGAACGAATGCTATCTTAACTGACAGATTTTCCGCCAAACACATCTGCAATGGACAATCCCAATCTGAGACACACTCACAGCTTAAATCAGTGCCACAAAAATAAGAATACACCTAGGTTTTTTTTACGTGGGGGATACGTACCTCTTAAAAAAATCCGCGTAAAAAAACCGCGTTAATTCGAAAATCTGCGTGAAAAAAAACGGCGTTAATCGGAAAATCCGCGTAAAAAAAACCGCGTAAAAAAACCGCGTTAATTCGAAAATCCGCGTGAAAAAACCGCGTTAATTGGAAAATCCGCGTAAAAAAAACCGCGTTAATTGGAAAATCCGCGTAAAAAAACCGCGTTAATTCGAAAATCCGTGTAAAAAAACCGCGTTAATTGGAAAATCAGCGTAAAAAATACCGCGTTAATTGGAAAATCCGCTTTAATAAAACCGCGTTAATTGGAAAATCCGCGTAAAAAAACCGCGTAAAAAAAACCGCGCAAAAAAATCCGCGTAATAAAAAACCTGGGTATGCATCACTTGAAAACAGTCGAACGGTTCATTGGAAACCTTGTTTCGACGGCCGGACAGAAGCACGACGCGTGAGCCGGGGGACTTATCAGAACACGATAACAACATACAAATACTGCCACCTCTGACATCATCTGCAGTTGTCGCCGCCGCCACCGCTTCCGCTACGTGCTGTCAACTTGTGTCACACCCGAAAAGCGCCCGGGTTCTCCAGCGCGCGAGCTAAACTTTATCAAACACAAATAGAAATAAACTTAAATTAATGCCAAGTTTCAATTAGAGTTTGCCCCAAAGTTTCGCTCAATATTGTGTTTCCTGCTTCCCTTTTGTTGCCGGGACCGACCGAAGTGTGTCTGAGGGGCGATAAATGTTTGTTTCATCGTTTGGACGTGTCTTTGTCTGGAAAGCGCCCGGCAAAGTTGAACTGTTGGAGTCTTGAACTGTTGATATACTAACGAGTGGTGCTTATCCGGTTGGGCAGCAATTGGTAGCTTTATTAAACTTCACTTTGATGGTTACCACAGCAACAGTCATTTACAGGTGAACCTTCCCTCCCCGGTTCGAAACGATTCCCTATCCGATCTCAGTTCCAATCGATTCGGATAATCCAATTCTCTTTTGATAAGCGATACACTTCACTTTGCGAACAAACTGATCCAAACGGCCCCGTGAGGCACAATTCAAAATCGCCTTTGAACACTTCTATTTTAATTGAACGATATCCAATCACACCCACTCGCACCCACACACCCACACACACAAAGATCCTAAAAATAATTGTAATTGGATTGGCACGGCTGGTTCGATTGCCTAAACAGTCACCGGGAGCCATTGGAAGCCGTACCGAATCCCCAACCTGGTCTAATAAAAAGCACTAAAGTGTGCGTGTGGCAGCAAAACTTCCTTCTTCCTTCTCTTGAGCCTCGGTCCCGTCCCCAGCGGCCATAATTTCGTAAGCTTCTCTTGGCCGTTCGATAGCCATCAAAAGCCTACAGTACTCCGGAGGTACCGGATCGTTTATTGCACTTTGTAGGAGTGAGCTTCCGATGCGCTCCCACTCGAACTCATTCCGGACTCTCTTGGTCAGTGTTGGCAGACCACCCTCAGAGCGCTCCGTTGAGAAAGTGTGTCCACTTTAGACGATCTCCGGCCACACTGGAAGCGACGCCAGTCCTGGTGACGGAAACTATTTTCAATTTGTTTCATCGATCCGTTGTGTTGGATGCAAGCGTCGTACGTACCTTTCGAAAATAATAAAACTCGACGTGGGGCCAATTTTGGAACGACATAATGTTTAGGGCAAGTTTGATGGCGGAAAGTTTAGCACACGGTTTTGTTTCCAATCCAATCCACGTGCGGTTCGGTGCCCCGGTGCGAAAGTAATTGAAACAGGGGGTTTCTAAAATATTTCTAAAATCGAACAACATGTCACGTGCTGTGCGCTCGCGCGATAATTTCTCCTCGTAAAGAGGAATGATTTGGGTTTGCAGTTTTGCAACTTTTGGAATATCAATTCGGACATGTTTTCAGTATACTTAAGATGAATTTTAATTAGCGAATTTTCGGCTTAATTGAATGAACGAAATTCTCCCCGGAACATCAACGCGTCCCTACATTGAGAATCATAATGCGGAAATTCATATGCGCCCACAAAAATCCCATTCAATTCAAAATTTACAATTCACTGAACATACCCTCGCAATCGGATACATTTCCATCCCCAAAAAAACAAACATTCAAAATAGTCTTCTCAAATTGGTCGTGAACACGATCTTGTTAATCCTGCGAATAAATCCTTCTTTTGGTGATTTCCCTACCGGGAATGGGGAATTGTGTGGCATCGATTCAAATGCTTCCGCTGGGACTGAACGAAAGGGGGGAAGCGCTCACAATATAATATAATACGAACGAAGGAGCGAAAATAATGTTTTCTCTGTATCATATTACCCAGTAGCCCAGCACGAAAGGGAAGGTCCTGACCTGAACCACGTTGTGTTCTGTTCGGTTGACTCAGTGCAGCAGGAAACAGGCAACCGATGGCTTCGGATTCATCTTTTGAATTTGTGTGTGTGTGTGTGTTTTTTTTCTGCCTTCTTATCTCGTATGCACATCTTTGGTCCTTCGGAGGCTGCACTTTTACTGTGGACGAGGGAGAATCACACCGAATGATTCTCCAATCCTAATCCCCAGAGAAGAATTGAATTGTTTTCGCAAATATGCACAAATTATGGGATTACGTTGGCAGGGAAATGATTTAAATTGTATTGTTGCGAGATGCTGAGCTCACAGATTGGACACGTAACGGAATTGTTACTCCACAAGCTGAATCAATATTATTGGAAAAGTTGCCTAGCGAATGGTTTTGTTTAAATAGACCATGCTTCTCCATAAATTAGAGAAATTCAGAAAAATGGAAACGCTTTATACATAACTTCCGAAAGTCCGACAACAGTCCGGCTAGCAAATTAATCTCTGATATCTCTACCCAGCCAACAGGGTACACACAATGTGAGACTCGCAGCAGCAGTAGGTAAATCCCATTAATGCTGCTGCACTCTAATTCATCACTCCAGGGCTCCGCTCTACTGACACACATTCGGAGTTCGCCCCAACCCCAAAGTGATTTACGTCGGACGTCGGAACGATTCCGATCTGGCCAAATCTTGCAGTTTATTGTCACACGAAATGCAATCTATGCAAATGTAAATGGATCCCCTGTCGACCACCGCACAGATATCCCGCTGCTTCCCTCCGCACCAACGGAGGAGAGCCGCCTCGATCGGCCACAAACGCGCTAATCCCAGCTCAGTAATTGAAACTTTGCCCACATATCACTCGCTGGCGCTTGGTGCGCTTCCTGCCACCAAAGCCGGGGCCGGGATGCCTGCCGTGGTCATGCGTAGATTAGATCGAAGTGCAGATGCAGCCCAGAAGACCCCGTGCATCTGTTTCACTGGTTCAATCACGAGGGGGGCTGTTCAACTGGCGGTTTAAAATTTATCTTCACTCTCCCGTTGTGACGTTGAACATCAGGATTTTTTTTCTTCTCAATAAAAATAATGTTTTAGCTGTACTTGTCTATAGAATGGACTTCAAATTTTAAATCCTACAAATAAAATTTAACTTCTTTGAAATTTGGAATTATGAATTAAAAATCAGGATCAAGTTTGTGGGGCGCATCACAGGGCATCATTCGCCAATACAAAAGGCAGCTGTAGAACAGTGCACTGAAAGAAATAATTAGTTAATATAACGATTTTTTTTTTGGTAAATGCTTCCAATGTCAAGCAGAACCATGATTCGTAAGTCCAACTTTTCCGACGGTAATGCACGTTCAGGAAAACCTGTTTTTGTGCGATTTTTTTGTGCGGTTTGTTTACGATTTTTTGTGCGATTTTTTTTTGCCATTTTTTTTGCTATTTTTTTGTGCGGTATATGAAAAGAAGCATATTTGACGAAATTCTCGTCCATTTAGGTTTTTTTTATAGTTTTATGCATTCCAGTGCGAAAAAAGTATATTTGCGTTCAAATTATCCATTTCTCAAATCATTCCCATCCTCCCATCAAATGTTAGAAACAAGATTCGACATGCAACTAGAAGCACCACACAGTCACATGCAACCGAAAAAGCAAACTGTCCCATCGCAAAGCAAAAGGAAATCGAACGATCGAACGATATACGGCGTGGATTTGAGTTATTTTCTTGGGGGAAACTTTTTTTATGCGGTCCCTGCCTACCGCACAAAAAAAGTTTTTTTCAAATTGTTAACCGAACACGATTTTTTAAAGCTACTGGTGGAGTTTTGCACGATTTGTTGTATGCGATTTTTTTTTGACGTAGGACTACGTCTTTCATTTCTGTACTGGGATGTAAATTCAAACTTTCGAAAATGAAAGCTTTACGCCCGAGAACGAGATTTTGAGCGTTAATAGCTCCTAAACAACTGAACGAAATAGTATGGTAAACACTTCATTCGAAAGATAAAATGTCTACGCGTTATATACTTGTTACTTTTTGATCCAAAAATTTGTTTCAATAGCCCTTAAATTGCTTTCAAAACAGGCTATTGAAATCACACCAATCGGTATATAAGCGAGTGCCGCTCGGAAATCCACTCAGTTATAATTGCGCAACGATTGCGGTACGATCGCTGAAATGGATGGATGTTTCCCTAACACAGACTTCAAAACCATGGAGCCAGGGGAAATCGGAATTGCAAAATAGATGTAAGCAGTGGGTACTTTTGTGCTCACTTGCGTATCTGGAAATTGGAATGTTTCCCTAACACAGACTGCGAAACCATGGAGCCTGAGGGAAATCAACATTGCAAAACAGATTCATGCTGCGGGTACTGTTGTACTCGCTTGTGTTTCTTGCGTTTGCGTTTTCCACTTTGGATGTTTCCCTAACACAGACATCAAAATCATGAAGCGTGGGGAAATCGGCATTGCATTATAGATGCGAGCTGTGGGTACTTTTGTACTCGCTTGCGTTTCTGGAAATCTGAATGCTTCCCTAACACAGACTTCAAACCCATGGAGCTAGGGTAAATTGGCATAGCAAATTATATGCAAGCTGTGAGTACTATTGTACTCGGATTGACTCGGATTGGATTTGATATGGTATGATACGGTGTAGTGGATATGATCGAAGTGGATATTATATTACATATCGAAGAAATCACATTTATAAACGCAGCGTTATAAAATTATTTGTTTACGAATGCTGCAATCGATCGTCGTTATTGGGAAGTTAGAATTGCTGGGAAGGGGGTCTTATTTTCGTTGTGTAATTCCGAGGAGGAATCTATTCCTTCTCAAGCGTCAATAATCCTGCTCCGGATCAACGATGATTCCAAGTGTCGGGGCTTGGGGAGTGGGTACTATTTGCGCTGGGTATTTCCGAGGAGGAATCGATTACCCCTTTGAAACGTTAATAATCCTTTTCCGGCTAAACGAAGTGGTATGATAATCACTTTATTTGAAAGATGAAACGTCTAAAATTTATATGCTTGTTAAATATTGATTGCTAAGTCAACGTTAGTCCTACGTCCACCTTGCGGTTATATCAAAGATATAACCCACTTCTACTTTTTTTTGTGCGATCCCTATACCCGGCACAAAAAAAAGGTTTGCCTGTATTAGAATGACCGTCGAGGGGGGTGAGAATGGGTCAAAAAAGATAGTTTTCGAACTTTTTGTTGAATAATCGTAAATTAGTGTAAAACGGAATTCTGATCACGTAGAAATTTTCTCTCATGATTAACCTACGAGTGTTCAGAAAATTGTTGAATAATATTATTTTTGCACTAAACTACGATTGAATGAGAGTTGACCCAATCTCACCCCTTAGAGGGACTGACAATGGGTCAAAGTAGTAAATATTTCTCTCTATTAGTTTTTTTTTTGTCGGTGTATAAATTCTTTATTTTTCCAGAAGTTAAAAAACAGTAATTACAAAATAATTATTCTAAACTTCGTTTCTCAGCTCGAATTCTAGTGAATCTACATCAATAGCATTATTACTGCATAATAAAGATGACGTATTTCAAAAACATTTTCAAAATTAGAATTTTTGTTGTTGTTGGTATATTCCTTAACTGAGGTCGTAACAAATCTGCTATCTCGAGTCTGCGCCATCCACCAAGCAGCACCGTTATTTTCCGTTGCAGTATTCTCCATGCTAGCTCTACTCGTACGCATTCGCTGAGTTTATGCTGCAAAGTTTCACTATTAGTAATTATGTTTAGAAATTAGTTTCTCAATAATGTCAAGATAATTTGACAACATGTAAGTGTCTTAAATGATTATTTTAGTTGCGATTTGCGATGGATATGTTTATATTCAGCCATTCCATGTCAAACCGATATAGTGGCTCTCAAATTTTCGTGAAAAGTGGTAGTTTTGTTCTTTATTGCAAATAATTGGACCTTTTTTTTGTTTTTTCGTTAGGGTGACAATTTCCGTTTTGGGGTGGTCCGAAAAATCACTTTTTTCACTTTTTTTTCCAAAAACGATTTTTTTCAAAAAAAAATTAACTTTTTAACTACTGGACCGATTCTAATGATCGACATATCAAATTGAAGTCAATCACCTCGTCTTTTTACCTTACCTGTATTTTTTTACAAAAAATACTTCAGTTGCAGAAAATTTGTTTCTTTGTTTCCGTTGTTATTGATTGTATTTGTTTTTCATAGTTTTCATAGTTTCGGGACCTAGGACGCTATATTTTTTTATATTTTTTCCAGAAAGCTAAGGATGTTTTACATAGAATATCTCAAAATCAGAGATGTGTTCTTTTTGGTTTTTAAGTAATGATTTTTCAAATTTAATCAATGGTTCAAAAAATTATTTTTCACCTTTATCCCAAAAATGACTTTTTTTTCCAAAATTCATAACTTTTGCACTACTGAGCTAATTGTAATGATTGATGTATCAAATTAAAGCCACTGTCCACTCGTCTATTTAGGAAATACAGCTGGTTTTGTAATTCCGGATTCTAAACGAATCAATTTTTAATCAACAGTACGAAGGGAAACATCATGAGAAAAGCTGGCTTCGTCTTCTGATTGAAGTTATTCATTAACTTTACTGAAACAGCAAAACAATAATGTATTATAGACTACGTTTGTGAGTACTTTATTATGCTTCGATATAACGTACAATTCGATACAACGTACAATTTTGAAAGTGAAATGTACGTTATATCGAAGTTTACCTGTATTATGAATTTCAAATTTCTGTTAATGAGAATCCCTGCAACATGTTATTCTACAATACTTAAAACACCCTATGACAATGAATACAGATCAAACGTGGAGAAGGGAAACGAAAAATTACATGATGGGGTTGAAATGGACAGTGATATGTTGAGATCACATCCAATGCACGATGGAAAGTGATAAGAAGAGTACTCAACTCTTTTTCCTATCGCTTTTTATGTTTGTTCTTTTTCATTTACTGAACAGATAAACGATGGAAGAGAGTGAAATTAAGCCTTCTCGCGAGCGATAAATTTTGACGCTTCGTAAATTATAAAAATGTCTATATTCCTTCCACTGCATGTCAATATCACCCACATCGATAGAAACGTTTTACTTAGAACATTTTTCCATTTTTTTTTTCTTCCAAAACAGTATATGGAATTGTGAGAAATTGCTTTCACATTTTGGGAAACATGAGTTTCCAAAGATACAAGTGAAGTTCTTTTTAACATGTCCGTCTTATCCCCACTTCCCTTACTGTGGTTCGGAAATACACAAGCGCTTTCCTCCAGACTACGTGGAATTCTGTATCATTCCATCCAGTTCTACCTTGGATTTCAACTTACGAACAAAATTGCACCGCCATTCGATGCTAGGTGTTCACAGGACGGAACAAGACTATGTAATAGAATAATTCAAAACAAAAAGAAAAAGGAAATCAGAAAAAGAAGAAAAATGAACAAAATGAGCAAAATGAGGAAAATGAGAAAAAAATCGGAAAAATAAAAAAATAAAAATCACCAAAAATTGAAAAAAAACATAAAATAACATAAAAAGCGAAAAAATATGTTCGCAAATATATTTCGCTAGCTAATACAGTGGCAAAATTCAACAATGTTGGACGAGACAATTTGGATGTCTCGTCATACCAAGTAGTGGATAACGAACCAACTTCCTCGCCTCAACAACCTTTGATATACTGTCAAAATTTCAACCGTATGAATAGTCCACTTAAAATGAAAGAAAACCAAATTAATATTCTGAATTCTTCTGTCTCGATAATTATGGCAACAGAGACAAGTTGAGATGATAGTGTTAGAAGCGAGGAAGTATTCGGAAATCGTTTTAATGTCTTCAGAGATGACCGTAATCTTCACAAATCCCATAAAAAATCGGGAGGCGACGTCCTTATTGCTATTAATTTATTAATAATTTCAGAACATATTCCAACAACAGAATTCGACGAGTTTGAGCAAGTGTGGGTCGAAGCACTTATTTCGGGAGAGACATATATTTGCATCTGTTTACTTCCCCCCTGATCGTGCTCAAATTAGTTGTTATGAAAAATTCTTTGAAGTTGTTGAAAATATTTTATCTTCCTCTGCACCAGTAAAAAGTCGCCGCTGCTACTTCACTGTTTTCCACACTTCTAAAAAATCCTGTCAATTGATATAGTAAAGCTTTCACCTAATTGATTGGTAACTTCCTTGAATTCATAATCAAATGGTTTTTGGGTGTTGGCTATAAATATTCGATAGCTGTGTGGAAAGCTTCATTTTTCCAAAGCGGAGTTAATGATTCAGACACACAGAAATCTTCGGTCATATTTGTCAACAAAAAATTCAAGAATCATTTCTGTCGATTACGAACATTATTTATTTATTTGAATCAAACCAAGGCCGGCTGTTTTATCAAAAATAAATTGCAGAGTCTTAATATCACCAACAACTGGAAGCAAGATAAATTCATTGTCAAAATCAGTGATAAAATCCGCATTTCGTTGATTGAAATCTTCGTATACACTGCGTTTCACAACTATAGAACCACTCTTTTTTTTCTGAGTTTTCAGAGATATGTAACAAGTCGGTTGAATTGAAGTATATAGTGTAGGATATAAAGGGTGTGTCACATCAAATTGCATCACGGAAAAAACGCCGTAGAAATTCGCCCAGTAGACCGATCCTTTTGAAAATTTTAGACAGTAAAATAAAAACTATTAAACAACTTTTGGCATTTTCTTTTTATACATACTTCGAGCCCAAGCCCGTATGCTCGCACCTTCCTCTTTACCCCGTCCATAAGGTTCTGTACAACGTCAGGTTGTAGTTTTTTTTTTTTGTACAAAAATCCATTTTCTCTTGAAGTCCGCCTCCGATTTGACAACTTTTGGGTTCTTCCGGAGGGCCTGCTTCATAATCGCCCAATATTTCTCTATTGGGCGAAGCTCCGGCGCGTTGGGCGGGTTCATTTCCTTTGGTACGAAGGTGACCCCGTTGGCTTCGTACCACTCCAACACGTCCTTTGAATAGTGGCACGAAGCGAGATCCGGCCAGAAGATGGTCGGGCCCTCGTGCTGCTTCAATAGTGGTAGTAAGCGCTTCTGTAGGCACTCCTTAAGGTAAACCTGCCCGTTTACCGAGCCGGTCATCACGAAGGGGGCGCTCCGCTTTCCGCAAGAGCAGATCGCTTGCCACACCATGTACTTTTCGGCAAACTTGGATAGTTTCTGCTTGCGAATCTCCTCCGGAACGCTGAATTTGTCCTCTGCGGAGAAGAACAACAGGCCCGGCAGCTGACGAAAGTCCGCTTTGACGTAGGATTCGTCGTCCATTACCAGGCAATGCGGCTTCGTCAGCATTTCGGTGTACAGCTTCCGGGCTCGCGTCTTCCCCACCATGTTTTGCCTTTCGTCGCGGTTAGGAGCCTTCTGAACCTTGTATGTACGAAGGCCCTCCCGCTGCTTGGTCCGCTGGACGAATGAACTTGACAAATTCAGCTTATTGGCGACATCCCGGACCGAACTTCTCGGATCACGTCTAAACTGCTTAACTACGCGCTTGTGATCTTTTTCACTGACGGAGCATCCATTTTTGCCGTTCTTCACCTTCCGGTCGATGGTTAGGTTCTCGAAGTATCGTTTTAGTACTCTGCTGACCGTGGATTGGACGATTCCCAGCATCTTACCGAAGTCCCGATGTGACAACTCCTGATTCTCGAAATGAGTGCACAGGATTAATTCACGACGCTCTTTTTCGTTCGACGACATTTTTCCAAATTTACGAAAAATTGTCAGTGAAGCATAGCCAACGTGATCTATACACTCTTATCTGATTATAAGCGAAAGCTGAAGATATAATTCCTAAAAATTAAATTTCTACAGCGTTTTTTCCGTGATGCAATTTGATGTGACACACCCTTTAATAACTATCTTCATTTATAAGATTGGTCAATTGAACTTCATTGTTGTGTCCATGCGCGAGATATCAAAAAAACTAAAATTCCATTGTTTTATAACTATAGAACCAGATGGAAAAACTCTCACTCCTTTATAAAATAATGCCAATTTCACATGATTTACAATAAGTTACTTATTCGTAGATCATCTTTAGTTATCAATCAAATCAAATATCCCATTTGGGGTGGTTTCGATCAAGCTGTGCCATGTTGTAGTGTGTATCTCGATCTACGCAGAGGATACTGCTCGTTTGAGCCTTTCAATTCTCTCATACTGCTTGTAAGCTGCATATACTATTCGTACGAATACTCCTCATAAGTTCTTGACATAGTTTTGATCTGGCAAACAAGCTGACCGGTTTAGAATCTGAAGCCCTTATTCATGAAACCATGCCATGACTTTCCGGATTTTATGAATTGATGCCATATTACCCAGTTTTCACTGTGTTTTTAATGTAAATACAGAAGTAAATGATTCTGAAGTACTTCGTTACACCTCTGACTGTGCCTTCGTGTTGATGAAAAGCTATCTGAACCAGGACTTTTTGAAAATATTTTCCTCAAACCATCAAACTGCTGCCGCCTGTTACGAGTTACGAGTTGAAACATTACATGACACGTTCCGTAAATCCTGCCAGTATAAAGAAATTTCTTTTCAAGTTGAAGTTCTTTCCATCAGAGAAGTTCGCCTGAAATAGTGAAACCCATGTGATTGGCCTCCACATTAGTTATTGGACTCGCAGCTTTGGAGATGGAATTTTTATGGTTTGGGGAAAATTTTCTCGGAAAGACATGGTTTAGATAGCTTACCATCAAAACGAATGACGGTCAGAAGTGCAACGAAGTACTTCAGAATCAATTACTTCTGTTTTGCATCAAAAACACCGTAATAATTGGGTAATTTGGCATCAATTCATAAAATCCGGAAAGTCATGGCATGGTTTCATAAATAGGGACCTCAGATTCTGGACTCGTCAGCTTGTTTACCAGATCAAAAACCTGCCAAAAACTTATGAGGAGTATTCGTACGAATAATAGATTCAGCTTACAAGCCGTATGAGTGATTTGGAGAGCAGTATCCTCTGCTCTAACTGCTGCTAACTAGCAGTATCCTCTGCGTAGAACGAGATACACACTACACATGTCACAGCTTGGTCGAAACCACCCTGAATGGGTTATTTAAACTGATTGAGAACTAAAGATGATCTACGAATTAGAAACTTATTGTAATTCATGTGAAATTGACATTAATTTCGCAAAGCTGTGATAGTTTTTCCATCTGGTTCTATAGTTATAAAACAATGGAATTTCAGTTTTTTTGATATCTCGCGCATGGACACAACAATGAAGTTCAATTGACCAATCTTATAAATGAAGATAGTTATTATATCCTACACTATATACTTCAATTCAACCGACTTGTTACATATCTCTGAAAACTCAGAAAAAAAATGAGTGGTTCTATAGTTGTGAAACGCAGTGTATACGAAGATTTCAATCAACGAAATGCGGACTTTATCACTGATTTTGACAATGAATTTATCTTGCTTCCAGTTGTTGGTGATATTAAGACTCTGCAATTTATTTTTGATAAAACAGCCGGTCTTGGGTTGAATCAAATAAATAAATAATGTTCATAATCGACAGAAATGATTCTTGAATTTTTTGTTGACAAATATGACCGAAGATTTCTGTGTGTCTGAATCATTAACTCCGCTTTGGAAAAATGAAGCTTTCCACACAGCTATCGAATATTTATAGCCAACACCCAAAAACCATTTGATTATGAATTCAAGGAAGTCACTGATTACACTAAAGCAAATTACCAATCAATTAGGTGAAAGCTTTACTATATCAATTGACAGGATTTTTTAGAAGTGTGGAAAACAGTGAAGTAGCAGCGGCGACTTTTTACTCGATGATCAATTAAATTATAGAGGAGGAGATACCAACAAAACGAAAAAGGAGAAATATAAACTCAAAATATCCGATTTGGTTTAATCAAAACATAAAGAATCTAGAAAATAAAAAACAGAAGGCACATAAAATTTATAAGAAATACAAATCTGACGCTAATCTCGAAAAATATCTGAACATTTGCGAACAGCTCAACTCAACTGTAAAAAGTGCTTTTGAAAATTACAACTTAAAAACAGAGTCGGACATAAGATCTAACCCGAATAGTTTCTGTAATTACACAAAAACAAAATTAAAAAGCAATGGTTTACCATCACGCATGCACCTTGAGGATACCGTGGGGGATGACCCAAAAAAAATTTGCAACCTCTTTGCAACATTTTTTCAAGATGTTTATATTGTAACAGCTGAGGAGGACCGAGTTCGTGATTTCTTTGCATTTCTTTCAGAATTTCCATATGATGTTGGAGCCAGAAAACTAATTTACATTGAATTTTTTTACGCATTAAATAAGCTTGATGTCTTGAAAGGGCCAGGTCCTGACGGAATTCCACCGGTTTTTATAAAAAAAATTGACATCCGAATTAACTCATCCATTTTTATGGCTTTTCAATAAGTCATTGGAATCAGAAAGGTTCCCAAAAATATGGAAAAACTCTTTTCTTGTACCAATATTCAAATCCGGTAATAGATCGGATGTAAGAAATTATCGTGGAACAATTATTTCTTGCATTCCAAAACTCTTTGAAGCCATAATAAACCAAAAACTTTTTCAACAACTGAAGACACGAATTACGAATAAGCAACACGTTTTTTTTTCAAAGGACGATCAACGACAACAAATTTGCTGGAATTTGTCACATTCATTTTGAATGCAATTGATAATGGTAATCAAGTTGAAGCTCTATACACTGACTTTAGTAAGGCTTTCGATCGTGTTGATATACCCTTACTCCTTCTTGAACTTCAAAAAATAGGGATACAAGTCAAGCTATTGAAATGACTAGAATCATATTTGACTGACCTCACGCAAATGGTAAGATTAATTGGGAACATTTCAAAACCAATATTTGTTACGTCCGGAGTTCCTCAAGGCTCTCATTTGGGGCCACTTTTGTTCATTTTATTTGTTAATGACGTTTGCGTTTTTCTTAACAGTGTAAAGGCACTTATCTACGCAGATGATATGAAGCTGTATACGGAAATAAAGAATGAAGAAGACTCTCAAACATTCAAAAATGAAGTTGACATAGTTTATAATTGGTGCACTAAGAGTTTATTACAGCTCAATGTTAGGAAATGCACTTTGATTACTTTTACAAGAAGAAGAACACCATTGAATAATGGTGTTTTACTGGGTAATCAACCCATCAGTAGATGTCAACGAGTAAGAGATTTAGGTGTGATCTTAGATTCGAAACTAACCTTCGTGGATCATTATAATACAATCATCCATAGAGCAAATAATATGTTGAGCTTCATTAAACGCTTTAGTTACCATTTCCACGATCCGTACACAATAAAAATATTGTATATTACATACGTCAGATCAATTCTCGAATACTGTAGTATTGTATGGTCCCCCTACATAACTTCACACGAAGACAGAATTGAATCTGTACAAAAACAATTTTTGTTATTTGCACTTCGTAAACTGGGCTTGTCTTCATATCATCTCCCTCCATATGAAGCACGCTGTATGCTAATCAATATTAAAAGCCTAAAAGAACGTCGGAACTCTGCCATGATTCTATTTATTATTGATATCATATCACAACGAGTGGACTCAGAAGAAATATTAGAAAACCTAAATTTTTACGCACCGATTAGACACCTGAGAAACCCTATCATTTTCTACATAGATTACCGAAGAACGAATTATGCCAAATACAGTCCCATCAATCGTATGATGAGCCTCTGTAACGAACACAGTGAAATAATTTATGTAACCATGTCAAGGTCAATGCTTCAAGACTATCTGAATAGAATAAGATATAGTTAAATTTCACTGTAATATTTGGGCAGCTACGCTGGTTTGACGAAATAAATAAATAAATAATTTTTTTTTTGATTATGTGACTTGTTAAAATCCTCTTCTAAATTAAACGGATAAATTATACAACCAGCTCTCTTTAGTTTTTTTAGTTTTTAGTAAGTAGTATTAAGAATGTATCGGTCTACAATTTTGATTGACGACAATAAATAAATGAATACGGAAGTAATCTGGTTGGCTGCTTACCACTCCAGGACATCCTTTGAACAGTGGAAGCTAGAAGATCGTAAGGCCCTCGTGTTACTTCTACAAAGGAAGCAAACACTTCTGTAGACAGTAGTTGTTCTCCGATGTCCCGATGAGAGAGCTGGGGATTTTACAGGTGCTTGCGCAAAACCAATTCACGACGTTGATTTTCGGGTGACGCCATTTTTTCCAATTTTATAAAAACGAACAGCGATAAAAATACATTGTAAACAATACAGTCTAAACTTCAAATTTTCAAGAGAAAATACCCAATGAGTAATTTTCTACAGCGTTTTTTTATTCGTGATGCAATTTGATGTGAGACACCCTTTAAATCTGTGTTGAATCTTACGAGGCGAATCAGGAAACAATTTCGAAATCTTGCAAATGAATGATAAATTCAGCAAAAAGCCATCCTTAAAACAAATAAATAATGTGGTTCTTAACATTATGTGGATCTTAACAATGTGGTCATTAACATTAACATTTTTATTCTATCAGCGTGAATAAATCATGAAATTACTTTCAATAAGTAACATTTTTTTTGCTAATTTGAAGTGTGTTATTACTGTCTGGTAAAATTAGCGCATGGGAAAAAATAGCGGAAATAAGCATTTAAATTTTAATCAATCTTTCGCAAGAATCATCGGGAATTATTTAAGGTTGAAATACTCATTGAATACGTTTTCGGTAGCGTGGATTGGTTTCAGTGGCGTATTTAAATCCACTGATGCTGCTTAATTTTACACCAATCGATCATCGATCAGAGCTAAATTTAACGAACGAGCGCGCCAGCTACTAAACGAGTATCCATTAAGTCCGCCGCGTTGCGTCAAACATCAAACGAGAGCATAAATAAGCTCACGCTTCGGTGTAGTTTGAATTGCAAATGCTGGAAATTTCAATTTCATAGCCCCAGCGTTAAGGCCGTTCCGACAGCACATGCAGATGCCATCGTTCCGTGGTTAGACTCTCGGCACGTCGTCCTCGGACGAACGGTTCCCCCGGTAAGGCCAGGCCGGGTGGACCACCCAAACGACAAAACAATCCACGGCAACGCGCTGCTGGTTCCTTCACCTTCTCATTCTCCACGACTCCCACCACCCACTACCATCGGCATCTGTGCTGAAACCATTAATAATTCGTTTAGATCGGAGCCCAGTAAACGCCTTTTGCTCTCGAAGTGCCTCCGGGTGGTCATTACTCATCGAAAGTCAAATTCAGGCAGCATTCACCGTGCGCGAACGCGATTTTAGGGCTTCTTCAAGGCCAACCCAGCGCAGGGCTGGGCGCCCGAATCGATCCGAGTAATATATTCAGATGGCATCATTATAGAAAGTAATTCCTCGTCGGCTGCCGCCTTCCGACAGCGCTGGTAACCTGAGCTCTTCGGGAGGAAGGGGGAGGCCCATTTCGGACACCACCAAAAATCCACCGATGTTATGGCAGCCGCAAACATTCGTGATATTTATGTTACGTGATTCCTTACGCCATTCAAATCATCGTTTACATTATTTCTCCTGGCCGTTCTCGTTTGCGTTTCGGTGGGTTCAATTCTCCGATGACGACCCGGTTCATTTCTTCTTCGGCCGAGAAATGGAAATGGGTGTTTTTTGGCAGCATTACTGACTGGTATTATTTTTTTTTTTTCGTTTTGTTTCGCCCCGTAATTGCGTCGGTTGATGGTTCTCGGGATTTCATTACCTCTGCGACTGTGGTCTGTAATAAAGCAGTTTATGGCTTGCATAAGAATTATGTTGCTTTTATTGACATTAGTTGCTGGATGGAATTGTTTTTCCGCGATTGCTGGTCTGGCAATATAATTTACCACGGGGCGCAATTTTTATCGATTAAAATGAGACCGCCGAGCGGAAGAATATTTGTTGATTTTTCAGCCCGATTGACTCCCCCTCTCCCCCCCATCGGGCGGTAAATCTATTTTCGACCGAACCAGCTCTAAATGTCAATTGAACCACTCGAAAAATCGTTTCCGATAGAGCGTGAAAATCAATTATTTCAATTCGATCCACACGCTTTCATTCGGCTCTTGACACAACTACGAAACGGTGTGTTTTGCCTCCACAATGGCCGTTTGCAACAACAACGAAAAATAACAACCGAGAAACAGCAACAAAAAAACGCCTTGGGATTGCTGAAAACCATCTTCCAAGAATTTTGAATCGAAGCCGATGATCAATCGATTGAATTTCCGCCTCATTGAATTATTTGTCACCCTGCGGCCAGTCAGCGTTCCGTCCCGCTGTCGCCAGCGAAGGCTAAAGCAATCGGAGAAAATTATACACAACATTTTTCACCTACCACCCACTCCGATGCCGCACCGGATGCCATACCCGGGGCTGCGGGTACCTTCGACGAGGGAGACACCGTGTCAAACCAGATTTGCTATGCAGCCTTGATTTGGCGAAACACAGCGCGCGGACCGTTCCTTCTTGCGGCACCAACTTCGCTCGCTTTCCTCGGAGTCTCGTCCTTTCTCTTCCCGATACTTCTGGGGCCACAATTTATGGTTCAGCTTTATGGCCGGTGGCGTTTTCGGCCCGCCATAAATTATCTCCCCATTGGACACCGCGCGCGCTCCAGAGTGACTCGAGGGACCAACACGATGCACACCGGATGGCGCAGGGTCGAGCGTAACGGGTCGTTATCGCTTGCAGAGGTATTGTCGAAAATGGTCACCCTGAGACATTCGGACGGAGAGAGAGAGCAAACCGTTCGTGCAAGATATACATTCCTCGCGCGAGGAAATAGTTTACTCCCAGAGGCGAATTATTTCCGACAATGACCGGACAGTTGTGTATTTAAATGCGCATACTCGTATATGACGAATTTCATGCCAACTCGACTGGCCGTTGGCAGCATCATCTCAGATAGCAGCCACGCGTTGTGGGTGTAAACACATGGGTCTTTTAAGCAACTTTGCACACTTGAAATGTACAAAAAAGAATTAGACTACTTTTTTTAAAAAGACCAAATTTTTGTTCTTGATTTTTTACAAAAAAATATAACTCAAAATCTATAATACCTACAACATTCGAATCAAGGGATGAAATGTAGGAAATTGTTAAAATTTTTCATTAAAAAAACATTTTTTTTTTGAAAAAAAATTTGGCTGAAAAAAAAATTCTTTTGAAAATTAAAATTCATTTTTCTCAAGAAAGAGTTTTTTTTTAAATTCTCAAAAAAATTATATGAATAGCCCTTACGATTTCCAACAAGTCGTCCATACATTGTAAGATGGGCACTTTTACAGGGAAAATGTTTTTCTAACAACTTTTTCATGTTTTCTTTGAAAAAATTACAACTAATCCTAATTTTGTTCAAAGTCAAGATAGCAATATAAGTGTATTCGACAAAGTTTTAGATCTTATTAAAATATGAACTTTCGTCGAAGACGTCAACTTGCTATCTTTTATAGTTTCTGGAATATAGGGCATTTTTGTATGGAGACCCATGAAAAAAATAATGTTTTACTCGTTATTCGTGTAAATTCTCGCGTTTGACATGTTCTTGACATTAGTTAGCAGATCATGTAAATCGCGATAATTTATACATACAAATATAACGAGTTAAACATTAATAGTAATTTTTCAAAGAAAAACATGAAAAAGTCATCGTTCGAAAAACCTTTTCCCTGCAAAAGTGTGTACTTAGTTTCTCTAAACACAACTATGAAACTGCGTATTCATGATATTGAAAAATTCAATTTGGTCGCCGCTGGAAAATGTCTGAATTGCTTGACTTGGAGAATGCACTACATTATGAACAACATAAATTCGAAAAGTTCCCCGCCACAAAATGGTCGACTATGTATTTTTTGCAATCCCCTCAATATCGGTATCAAATAAAATGATTTGACTAATAGA
This sequence comes from Toxorhynchites rutilus septentrionalis, assembly GCF_029784135.1. Classification (NCBI taxonomy): domain Eukaryota; kingdom Metazoa; phylum Arthropoda; class Insecta; order Diptera; family Culicidae; genus Toxorhynchites; species Toxorhynchites rutilus. The sequence goes on along the minus strand of NC_073744.1, from coordinate 14,284,031 downwards.
ATACAGTACATCATGAAAAAAAAAACGAAGAAAATTAGGTATGAAAAAAATGTTGGATTTCCATTATCCACAGTTAATTGTTTCATCATATACCCCATGATTTTATTTTAGTCTCATCATTGCCCTAGCTTAATGAAGGAACGGATGCGATAACTAGTAACTGCTACTTGCCTAATTACTTTCTAATTTTCAGTACATTAAACCGTTCATCTTAAAAAGTTTTTTTTTACTTATTTTATTTTCTAGTTTTTAGTCAATTATCTGTATCATTAGTATACTTCTCTACAATAAAACCATTGAACGTTTATTTATTCTTATTTCTTACCTGACTTTCTTCGGAAAATTTTCGTGATGTACTGTATTCTATTAGTCAAATCATTTCATTTGACACCAATATTGAGGGGATTGCAGGAATACATAGTCGACCATTTTGTGGAGGCGACCTTTTCGAATTTATGTTGTTCATAATGTAGTGTATTCTCCAAGTCAAGCCATTCAGCCATTTTGAGCGGTGGCCAAATTGAATATTTGACGTGGGACTACGTCTAACCGGAATATATGGAGGGTAAAATGAAAACCTAAACACAGAACATGCAGATAAAAATGAAAGATTTCGAATGCTTATAACTCGAGCATTTCTTACTGGATCGGAAACATATTTGCATTAATTGAAAGGGAATATTCCTACGCATCTATCGCAAATAATAAAATGTTATTTTTTATTAGATAAACAATTGAATAGCTGTAAAATGTTGAGCGTTATCTAAACGCTCTAACTGACTCCTTTTCATTGACTCGATTGACGGTTTTCCCAACACAGACATCAATACCGAGCAGCGCTGGAGAAATCGACATTTCAAATACATGAAAGTAGGGCGAGCTTTTGTTCGCATCAAAATGTGTTCCCTAACAGAGGTTTCAAAACCAAGGTGTCTGGGGGAAATCGGCATTGCAAATACAGTCGGGGGTATTTTTATTCCGACTCATATGTGTTACCCTAACACAGACTTCAAATCCATGGAGCGTGGGGAAATTGGCATTGCAAATACATGCAAGTCGGACACATTTTTGTGCCGACTGGAATATGTTTCCCTAACACGCTCTTCTAAACTTAGAAACCTGGGAAAAGCGTGCAGACACTAGAGAGGCGAATGATCTTTCATGTTTAAAGTCTCTATAGTATAAAAAGTAGGATTGAAGCTGTTGATTCATGCGAGCCAGGGGTACTTCTGCACTAACACGGATTACGAAAGCGGGTGCGAACACAATGCTTTAGATTGGTTATTCAAGATTGCATTGAACGATATGCCTTCATATCTTCATGTCTTCATATTTCTACGCATACCATTTGATGATTAGACAAAATGTTGTTAACCATTTGCTGCGATTACGCCTATTGATTAAACAATATGCGTTCGACGTACGTATCAAAATCGAAACTGAGTGTCTGAAGTTTATCAAATCAAGCAAATTCGCGGTTAAATACTATAATCGTTTGATAGCTCGCCCGTTCACATATTTTGTTATTCCTGTGCATCATACCAAACGTAAAAGGACAGTCATTAAATTTACTTATAACGTGGAACCGTAATCTATCACAATGAATGAATTGACCTCACATGGCATTCGTTTAATCTTTTTACTCACAAAGCAAATATATTGAATTCAATTGAATTCGGAATTTGTTTCATTCAATTAAAAATTTAAACAAATACAAACAAATGATTACTAAGCTAAGGTAGTCCCACGTCAACCTAGCGGTTATATCATAGATATAACCCACACTCTTTTAAGATCATAGAATACGCAGTTTTATAACGACAAAAGAATTAAAGATGTCTATAAAATATCAGATCAATCAGTCAACAGGAACGGGGTCAATTTTCTATTAATGTGAGACAACCCTACTGACACTCAAACATACATACAAACAGGGCAAGCTGAATGAAGCCATTAGAAAATAATTGTTTGTTTGGGAACTGCGGCCATTTTGGATTTGCATTTTTCATGACTAACTTGTCATTGTTGAAATTCGAACATATACGAAGGATTTTTTTCATTTTTTCATCTCTATCACCTCCCGAATGTATTCGGATATTTTATATAAGAAAGGTATTTTATGGCTTTAAGGGGATGAATCAAAAATTAAATTCTTCTTTTATATTCATAAAACGGAAAATGTATGCATAAAAAACGATTGAAAAAATATTTTTCTAATCGATTACAAGTCGGACTCGATTATATGTGATTCGATTGTTTACAATTTTGTACTCGATTATATACAGTTTGAAAAAAAAATTTTGACGTAGGACTACGTCTTTCATTTTTATACCGGGGTGTAAAATCAAAGTTTCGAAAACGAAAGCGTTTCGCCGGAGACCGAGATTTTGAGCGTTAATAGCTTCTAAACAACCGAACGAAATGGTATGATAAACGCTTCTTTCGAAAGATAAAATGTCTACGCGTTATATACTTGTTACTTTATGATTCAAAAACTAGTTTCAATAGCCTTAAAGTTGCTTTCAAAACAGGCTATTGGAATCATCAATCGGTATATAAGCGAACGCCGCTCGGAAATCCACTCAGTTATAATTGAACAGCGATTGGTGCATGTTGTCGCTGTTTTGGTGAAACTAACTTCGTTCATCATGAAAGCGCTGATGAACGGTGTCACCAAGAGACTGTTTGTGCACCTTAGGCCAGAAGGGAATTCATCAGGAGGAGAGTGATGCCACTGAGAATGTGACAAAGAAAGTACCAGCATCGCAAACTGGTTCCGTTTGAGGAATCGGAGCAGCCGCCACACATACATACACGCGCGCAACTCTTTTCGTTTGGTGGTTATCGAGCAACCGAGAAGAATCCGGAACGATGTCATCGTTGCTTCAAAATAATCTGTCAGTTTTCCTTGGAATTGAAAGAGCGAAAGAGTTTATCTAATGTTTTCTATTCATATAATACTGCAATCAAATGCATTTCGTTTTGTGATTTTTCAATCAAGTGCAATTAACAGGAAAGCTTCTGAAGATTATTCTTCCCCCATCAGTAGAATATTTTCGTATCCAATATTTGATGCATAAAACCTTGTGCCTCCAACGTAACGCTCTCGTTTTTGAAGTCCCACAAATATTCATTTAGTCATTCATTCAGAATGGATTTATATTCAACTTCAAACAATTAATCACTAAATCAACGTTAGTCCTACGTCAACCTTGCGGTTATACCACAGATATAACCCACTTACTGTTTTTTATAGTTCAAATATGAAAATATTGTCTCAAGAAAAAATGTAATCTTTCAACGTTAAGGTGACATTTAAGAGGCTATTATAAGTGGAGCGGGGCAAAACGCGATTTTTGAAGATTTTGCTTGAATTTTCAACCGAAATTGTTTATATCGATATTGTAGCGAAATTAAGAAAGATAGAAGTGAGGCGTCAAAGATTTGAACATATGCAGAATTTTTTTCCATCAAATATGATTATCTATCACCTTCTGAGAGATTCTGGGGAAAATTTTGTTTTCATGTGAGAAAGGTGTTTTCTGACTTTAAGGGAATGGATCAAAAATTAAATTCTTCTTTCACTTTCAATAAACGAAAAATATATGCATTAAAACCAAATTTAAAAAAAAAATTTGACTCGATTATATACAGTGAAAAGAAATCCGGAACTGTATATAATCGAGTCCGCCCTGTATATGGTGTCATCTTGTGGGGGCGGCCATTTTAGATTTGCATTTTCCATAAATAACTGTGTTCTACTAGTCAATCCCTTTCATTTGATACCCATATGGGCTATTCAATATGGAATTATTATACAAATTATTTAAAATTTCCGAAAATCAAAAATATAATACTCCGGATAATCGAGTCCGACCTGTGTTTTTTTTTCCAAAAATTTGCTTGATATTTTTCAATGAAAACATGAATAATTCCCTACATTTCATTCTTCAACCAACATTTTGTAGATCTTATGGTTTTTAAAGCAAGATTTTTCGAAAAAAAAGTTGAAAAAACTAAAAATTTCAAAAAAAAATTCACACAAAATCTATCAGTTCTATAAAATTTTAGTCAAAGAATTAAATGAAGGAAATTATTTATGTTTTCACTAGAAAATATCATGCAAGTTTTTGAATAAAAAAATCATTAAAAAAACATTATTTTAAAAATTAAAGTTCATTTTTCCCCAAAACATGTTTTGTTTTAATTTTGAAAAAAATAGCTATGAATAGAATTTCCAACAAGTCACCCATACATCGGAAGATGTACACTTTTACAGGAAAAAAGTTTTTCGAATGACAACTTTTTCATGTTTTTCTTTGAAAAATTACTATTAATGTTTAATTCGTAACATTTGTATGAATAAATCATCGCGATTTGCATGCTCTGCTAACTTTTTCTATTCAGAAACATGTCAAGAACATGCCAAAAGCGAGAATGTACACACAAAAATGTAACGAGTAAAACATTATTTTTTAGGGGTCTCCATACAAAATGCCCTATATTCCAGAAACTATAAAATATAGAAAGTTGACGTCTTCATATAATAAGTTCATATTTTAATAAGATCTAAAACTTTGTCGAATACACTATATTGCAACCTTGACTTAAAACAAAATTAGGATTAGTTTTTTTTTTTCAAAGAAAACATGAAAAAGTTGTTGTTAGAAAAACTTTTTCCCTGTAAAAGTGCCCATCTTACGATGTATGGACGACTTGTTGGAAATCGTAAGGGCTATTCACATTTTTTTTTTGAGAATTTAAAAAAAAAATTTTTTTTGGAGAAAAAGAATTTTAATTTTTAAAATCAATTTTTTTTCAGCTAAATTTTTTTTTTCAAAGAAAATTTGGTATTTTTTATGAAAATTTAAACAATTTCCTATATTTCATCCTATGACCCAAATTTTGTTGGCATTAAAGTTTTTGAGTTATAGTTTTTTGTGAAAAATCAAGAAAAAATGTTTGGCCTTTTCAAACAAGTTTTCTAATTCTTTTTTGAATATTTCAAGTATGCAAAGTTGCTTGAAACACCCATGTGTTTACACTCACAACGTTTCGCTGCTATCTGAGATGGTGCTGCCAACGGCCTGTCGCATTGGCATGAAATTCGTCATATGTTAAACACTCAACTCAGAAAACTTAGAACATGGAACAATTCATTGTTGTTTTCATAATTAACCCCTGAGACTCTTTTCTGCCCCTCTTTGACACACCATTGTGAGCACGAATGACGAATTTTCCCACCTGTCATCACGCGCGTTACCATTAAAAGTTTCACCACCCACCCACACCGCCGCCATCCGTCATAGTTTTGCGATACGACAAAGAAAGGGTGCCAAACTTCTTAGCAGGGCGGTTACGTGGGGAAGAACCGACCGACCGACCGTTGTTCAGATCTACCTGTCTGCCGCCTCCTTCACCTGGGCGTGGCAGCTTCTCCAGAAAGTGCTGAAATGTATATAATCTGTGGGCGCCACTGTCCGACACCGGATGGAGATTATCAGGTGTCAAAGGGAGGGCTCTCTTTTATGGTGATGATGTTGATGATGTTAATGATGATGATGCTCATGCTGATGACAACGGGGTGATGGTTCCCCAGTTACAGTTGTAAAAGCGGTGACGACTGGCGGTGGCTACCCTGCTGCACCGCGGCAAAAAGGAGCGAGTCGTAAAAGAAAATTATTGTTCGTTTTATTTTCGGGGACACAAGTTCGAAGTTTGCTTTCGAAGCCATTCGCGTTTAACTGACCCGAAAATGGTTTAGATGAACACAAAATAATTAAAGGCCTTTCTCTAGAAACCGTAAAATCGATATAATGGCAATTATGAATTCACTTAACGAGTTTATTGTTTTTTTTTTTTGTGAAAATATTACTTTTGATTGACAGCGATTCGTAGAATGAAAATCACTTGGCGAAATTTTCCGCCTATCGAATACCATTTGACGTTGAAACTGGGATCTGCATATGACAAAATTCCAGAATTGAAGGTCACACCAAAAAATAGAACACAATTTCCTTTCTGATCCACCCCCATATATGTATCGATAAAAAAATATTCGCGCTGTTCACGACTATCACTGAGCTTCTATTCCAATCCACAGAGTAGGACCATTGTCCTAAAAATATAAACCGACCTCGCCATGATAAAGATTACCTTTTTGTCGTGCCTAGGATTTTCCAACAAATCACAAATCATGACAGTAACGAAGATTGAACAGCCCAATATCATCTCATCGTGAATGCTTAAACATTACCGGTTGCTAATTGGTTGCAGTTGTGTGTGCAGTTGTATTACAAATAAAATTTAATCAACAACAATTGATTTTTAGTAGCGTGCCTAACAAAAAGAGATAATTCTCGCCGCTAGTTCCACATGAAATACTGACACTAAACAAAACAAACCTAAATTGGATGATATCGAATGTAGCTCTCTTGAATGTGATTGCCACATTAGAATGTGAAACAAAGTGGGAAGTGTTCTGAGTGTCCAACGGTACTATTTACAAGCAAACTGAAAAATTATGCTGCGTGCATCAAAATTTAATTAACCAGTGAAACTCTAGAATAAATAGTAAACACTTCCGTGACACCGACCATTGTCATTTATTTTAACCAATCTTTAATTATAAATTCATTTCATGAATCTAGCCTCTCTGGTTTTTTTTTGCTTAATTTTCATCCTCCCTTTTTTGTTGATATTTGAGATTTATTGCAACAAAAAATGACTCTATCTACGTCATCAACCTCATTCCTGGTTGCCAATTTTAACAATAAAAAACTTAGTTTCGTTTATTGGAAATAACCGGAAATCCATAGGAACGATCTCAATTGTATTATCTGACAACAAATTGTTGTCTCCAGTAATTCTGAATGTAGATTTACATTTTTATCTGTAAGTCAACTTGGCAGCGTTGCAAAGCCAAATGAACATCAACAATCTCGGTATGTGTGTGTGTCGTGTGTCCCTGAGCGTCTGCGGGATAATCGGAGATCGCCTTAATCTGAACGGTGACTGCCTGCTAAGATAAGATGGCGGAAGATGTGCCGAGGGTCCAGCCCACTCAATCGCTACTTGATCGAACTGGGCATGCCACACATCTTCTATTTCCCCCCCAAAAAAAAAAGAATTGAAAAAAAGATAAAAAAAAAACAAATACATGTGGATTTTGTTTCAGCGTATTTTCCTTCACATAAAACATTTGAACCACCTTGGGAATGTGTTAGTTGATGACGTTTTACTAACAAAATATCGAGTTAAGTTCTGTTCTCCATACGGTCGTCCCGAGCCCGTACTTGTTGCTTTACTTCCATTTTCACACTGCACGGTCGTCCCGATCCGCAAATATTTTTACTACAATGTACATTAACATTTGCTAGCCTAGAATCACTTGCGTGTTTGATGATGTTTATACATAGTCTTTATAAATTTAGATTGCGTCTGTAGTTTTTGACGAAAATCTGTAATCTGTACGGTACAGGATCTGTACCAAAAATAACGAAAAAATCTGTACCTTTCCAGATAAATCTGTACGTGTGGCAACACTGTTTGGTACCCATACGATCACCCCGAGCCGTACCCGTTTGTGCGGTCGTCTCGATCCATGCTTATCCACTTTTATTCCACAGTTTCATCGAACGGTCACCTCGATCCGTACTTATTATAAAACATTTATCTATTTCTACCTGACTAAATAAAAAAAAAGTAGATCATATCAGTGCTAATAATTTGTTCGTTTTCCTTGTGCATCTTTAGAGTAACACTCATTATTAATATATGACCCGTAATCTTGAGTTTCGATACGTTACTGCGATGTCATAGGTATTAATGCAATGAATTTACAAGACTGATGGGCATCAGTACTTATTTTTTTAAATATCTTCTACTAAACATTTAAATACAATTAAAAAAAACACACATTTTGTTTTGTTACCCTTTAGCAACCAAAGTATTGAGCAGCATTAATTGAAAAAATAAATCGTTGTTTCCAGCCTGCAGTTCAATATCGAGCATTAGAATTTCTGCCAACCGTGCTGTTTTATTTATATTTTTTTCAAATGTATCATTTACTTACTGAGAATCTTCATGCCTTCCATGGTTGGATAATTGCTACATAGTTGAATACTGCTACTTGTAGTCTTCCGCTAACGGGGTAGTTCCGGGCTGAGACTCAAAAAACCAAAATGTCCAAACCAAAATACCTATAATAGTTTTGAATTGCAATGAATGATATTTTTCAAAACAAATATAAAACGGGCAAACATAATGCACCAGGCAAACTAACCGTCAATCAGTGGAACACATCTCTGCTTGCAAGAGGCTGCCGCTTCTTACGGCGAGTCGGCGACCGATTTGGATCGCATCACCTCGACGGCTTAGGGCCGTCCCGGTTCTTTATTCTCGTTAGATGGGAACTTCGAAAAACAACTTTTTAATAAAAATTACACTTTTTCCGTGTGGTATTTATACCCATGATGTTTTTTACGCGTTTTTAGAGCTTGATTATCCTTCGATCGTATCTGAAGCTTGTAGAACATCTCGCCAATTTCTTCTACAAACTTTTCATGCGCCGCAGTGCCATTAGCAAAGCGGTCCGAAGCGATCTCCGACACGAACAATTTTTCTCGATCCCCTATATCTCCTTCGGACTCAAGTATCACATTAACTGAACCCCCTTTTTCATCGAGAGCGTACTGCGTCTTCAGAATATAATGCAACTCTTCATTCGAACCCTGTACACGAATGTTGCCCAAAAAACCGCCGATTGCCGCTTGTACCGTACCCCGGCGATTTTCGTACCCGCTGGCAGTTTTTCCACCGATTACTTGATGAGCATGGGGTTCGTCGAAAGGTCTTTCAGGTTCATCGCACTCCAAACGTGATAAACGGTGCTAACTTTTCTGACTTCGGTGAATCGGCCTTACGAACTTTCAACAACAGAGAGTCTAGAAGCTGTTCCGGCCGTCCGTACAGCATACGAAGCGTTTCCATTACTTGGGGCACCGCATCTGGTCGTAAAAGACGACAACTGACCACATCTTTCACTGCTCTCTTCAAACTCTCCTGAAGACGGGCCAAAGTTATCCATATTTGGAATTCCACATGGCTACATCGACGTCTGATAGCTATTGAAAAAAAGAGGCCACTCTTCTGGTTGGCCAGAGAACGGTGGAAGTTTTCGGGACAAAAACTGATCAGCTGACAATTACGCTTTCGTTGGTCCACTCCTAATCATATTTTCGGATTCATTTCCATTTTCATTTCCCCTTTTGATTCGTATCCAGAACCGCTGCTGTCTTCGATTTGAGCCTTGGCGTTTGACTGCTTTACAATAGATGCCTTAACGTCTTTTACACCCGAAGGTCCAGCATGTATGACCGGAGTCGAGTAGCTAACGTTGCCATCGTAAAACTCTTCAGGACTTATTAATTCTCCTTCTTTTCAGCCAATCATCCAATCATTTTGACGTAGAACTACGTCTTTCAGGAAGGATGCCAAATCAGCAATTGGGTTACGTTTTGATCAAATAAAGTTAACCTTAATAACTAGTTTCATTACGAACTAATGATTTGCCTACCAATCGAATCGGAAATTCTCTAAGATTTGTTTGATATACTATACATTACAATATCATAATCCGTAAATGGTGTAAATTAATGAAAACTGGAAGCATTCCAATTTTCCCATACGTTTGTACAGCCGATTTGTGTACTTTCATACCCGTACCGCCATTTACGAGCAACTAATACATTCGTTTCCGCCCGGTTTCTACTTATTTAGTATAAATAAGCCATCCGCGATTTGAAATACAGCAATGTTTTTGCGAGTTTTTTCACGAGTTTTTTTACGCGGATTTTCCAATTAATGCGGTTTTTTTACGCGGATTTTCCAATTAGCGCGTTTTTTTACGAGGTACGTATCCCCCGCGTAAAAAAAAACTGGGTGTAACAGTAACTTGGTGCTCCCGTGGCCGAGTGGTTAGCGTTATAACTAACATGCCGGGTGTTCGGGTTCGATTCCCGTTCTGGTCGGGGGAATTTTTCGTCAAAGAAATTTCCTCCGACTTGCACTGTGATCACGCGTATTCTAGAGCTTGCCATTCAGAATGCATTCAAGGCGTGTTATTTGGCATAGAAATCTCAACTAAGTACTAATAAAAAAATGACGCAAGTAATACTACGCTGAGACGGCGAAGTTCCTCTAGGAACGTTAGTGCCATTGAAGAAGAAGAAGTAACAGTCTCGAGCGAGCAAGTGAGCGCAGCACAACGAACAGATAAAACCTAATATCACACACATATACAGACACAGCTCGATACAAGAATGGAAAGAATGGAAAATAATGCAAAATACCAGCGCAGTTTCGTTAACATTCACTACAACAGCATCGAAGAAGAGGGAGCCTTCCGTAACAAATTGTGCAACGACAAGAAAGGTGACTGCAGCGCACGAGGGATTTCCGCGTCAGTGCAGATATGGAAGACTACCCAGAATTTTGAAATACGGTCATACACAGCATTTATTTAGATACAATATTACTATGGTATGTGCTGGGGTTCGCTCCCACTTCAGGCGTATTATAGAAGCAACAGTGTTTATAGTTTAAGTGTGGGTTGGCTGAAACACGAATCAAATGCAGCGCTCATTGAACTGTCAATGAGAGAGGAGAGCGGAAATTTTGCGATTTAGGCTGCAATTCTTCGATTGTTCGCAGAAATATTATTATAAATATTACTACGAATCCATTACAATACATCTTATAACATATTTTTCCTATAATATATTTTCGCAATTTGCAAAAAAATGTGTTACTATTTTACATAGAATACATATGCGGTACAGAAAAATCAATTTTCATTCATAATTTTTATTTTAATAGTGTGTTCATTTAACCTGAAAATCCATTATCGTATTGTTGTTGTGTACGTCAACTGGAAAAAGGTTACCACGGTGACTGTTAAAGCTATAACATTAAAAATAAAACCAACACTTGCGATGCTTACTTATTATTCTTGTGATTCTCCTGAAATTATGTGTCTTCTTCGTCGGTGCGTAACATAATTATTATTCATATCAAAGAGATCTTAATCCTGAGTCCATTACATTGATGCAGGTTGAACACGAAAAAATCCCGGCACATTAAAACCGCTGTCATTGCGGCATTTTTTGTTTCTGTTTTTTTTTTTAATTTCACTGAATCAAGATAAGAGTGTATGGCATCACAGTAATTGGTTGTCAGGATATTTTCGTTTGCTTACATCATGGCTTCACCGGAACAAGCGCGTCGCGATTCCATCCTGTACTCTCGAAACGAAAATCTATTGAAAATCGGATCCTAATACAAAAATTACCAGAAGAAGTGTCTGTGGAAGAGACTACTGTCCATTCTGGAGCAGCATGAGGTGGGTCACCTATTCTGACTGGACTTGGCAAGCTGCCACTATTCCACCAAATAATGATACATCGAAATTGGCGTTTCAGCAGCTTTTTCTTGAACTCGCAGTCTGTTTTGAAGCTCTTAATGGTCCCCGCTGCTAACAAAGAATCACCATGAATATTACAACTTCGGAACCAAATTTGATTCTCGCATGTTCTGTTGTACTCGTTTCATTTTTGTGTGTAAATTCTCGCGTTTGAAATGTTCTCGACATATTTCTGATTAGAAAAAAGTTTGCAGAGTAAGTAAATCGCGATAATATATATATACAAATGTTACGAGTTAACATTAATAGTAATTTTTCAAGGAAAACCGTGAAAAAATTGCAGTTCGAAAAACTATTTCCCTATAAAAGTGCCCATCTGCCAATGTATGGGTGACTTATTGTAAATTGTAAGGGCTATTCATATTTTTTTTTAATTTTAAAAAATTATGTTTTCGAGAAAAGTGAATTTTAATTTACAATTTTTTTTTCAATTAATTTTTATTTCATTTACTCGATATTTTCCAACGACAATATAAATAGTTTCCTACATTCCATTGTTTGACTAAAATTTTGTGGCTCTGATAGATTTTGGGGATTTTTTTTTAATTTTGAGTTTTTTTAAATTTTTTTTCGAAAAATCTTAGTTAAAAAACTATACAATCTACAATATGTTGGGTAAAGAATGAAATGTAAGGGATTATTTATGTTTTCATTAGAAAATACCAAGTAAATTTTCGAGAAAACATTTTTTTGAAAATCAAAATTAATTTTTTTAGAAAACAGTTTTTTTTTAATTCTGAAAAAATAGATATGAAGAGCTCTTACAATTTCCAACAAGTCACCCATACATCGGAAGATGGACACTTTTACAGGGAAAACGTTTTTCGAACGACAACTTTATCATGTTTCTTTGAAAAATTACTATTAATGTTTAATTCGTAACATTTGTACACATAAATTATCGCGATTTACAGACTCTGCTAACTTTTTACTATTCAGAAACATGTCAAACGCGAGAATTGATACACAAAAATGTAATTTATTTTTTTATTTTTTATTTTTTTTTCAGGAGTCTCCATAACAAAATTCCCTGTATTCCAGGAAATATAAAAGATGGAAAGTTGACTTCTTCGACGAAAGTTCATATTTTAATAAGATCTAAAACTTTGTCGAATACATTATACTGCTATCTTGACTTTAAACAAAATTAGGATTAGTTATAATTTAGTTGTAATTTAATTATTAAGAAAACATGAAAAAGTTATTGTTTGAAAAACTTTCTCCCTGTAAAAATGCCTATCTTCCGATTAATGGACGACTTGCTGGAATAATTTTTTTTTTCAGAGCAAGTATTTTTCAGAAAAAAAAATTCGAAAACAAATTTTTAACCTTTTTAAAAAAGTAGTCTAATTCTTTTTTGAATATTTCAAGTATACAAAGTTGCCTCAAAGAGCCATGTGCTTACACCCACAACGTTTCGTCACTATCTGAGATGGTGCTGCCAACGACCAATCGAGTTGGCATGAAATTCGACAGTGACAAATGAAGCTCTCGAAATGAATCTTGCTCATTTTTAGTGGCGCCATCTGTTTAAAAATCCCAAGACTTTTCAGTCCATGTAGTATGTCCTCTCCATATTGGCTGTGACTGGGCCAAAACATCCATTCTCAGTAATCCAATCACAGTAATTGATTGTGATTGGCATCGTTGTTGACTGAAATTAATCCGGGATGGTTCATTTTGGGCCGTCACAGGCGAAGTGGAAAGTGGACATTATTACCTCCATCATGAAATGCAGCAGCCCCCTATTTGGGCGTTGGAATAAAAATTACCCCGATAGAATAACGTTCACAACCATTCAACGTCCGGGGCAAGATAAACTCCGGCCACCACACGCTTCATCACCAGTGGCGCACCTGGTCTGACCTGGGGAACGCCGCGGGGGGAATCCCTTTTTTACCGACCGTATCGTTTGTCACACAATTAAAACTCTCCGCTCGAATGGCCGGGCCGTTTGTCCCCGCCGTGGGAGCGTGAATGCGTGAAGGTTAAACGGGACGGAACTTTTGCCCCCCGGTCTGCCGGAGCGTTCGTCTGGAAGCAGGCGCACACATACGCGCCCAGCATCGAATTGCCATCGGTGCCCATCTCAGTGGTGCAATCCGACGCTAATTCTCCGCCTCCGCAAAACAAAAAAGCGAGCGAAAGGTGGCATGCGAGCAGAGCAAAGTGGGGTGGCAGTGGCTTTGTTTGCAATCAACCAGCGTGAAACGAGTTGGAACATTTTTCTTCCATTGAACTTTTCGATTAGCAAACAAGCGATTGAGCGACGGCGGCAGCGGCGGATATGTGTTTGCTTCAGTTTCCACAAAGTTCATCGGAGTTCTAGTACTAGTAGAAGTAGTACTAGGTACCCGTTTGGTCTTGTGTGCCTGAACGACGAAAGGCATGCTCCGGTGAAAGTTCCATAATCATGATTTTTTCCACCCTTTGATGGAGCGAAAGGAAAAAAAAAATAAAGTGCACCCGCTTTTTACCTGGGCTTCACTTTTCCGCGCGCGCTCCAATGCCACAACGAAGGGTGAAAGCGTTGCTTCAAGGGTGAACACGAGAGGGAGAGGAGCGGAGGCAGAGTAATCAGTGCGAAATGGTCTTCAACGAAACCGGCACCGCTAAGTTTTCCCAATGTTTTCCCGATGAACTGAGCTCAAAGGCAAAACTTTGGTATAAGAAGAGCAAAATCCACTTATGTTTCCAAGGGAAGTTTTTTTTCGGTAAATATCTCAATCAAGACTTTTGTGAAGTTTGTTTTCCACTTCGCAGAAATGAAAAGCTTAGGTGCGGACGAATCATCATGGGGCTTTTAAAACTTTGAAAATTTCATAACTCGTGATTTTACTTGGAAAATGTTGACGCAAATATGGAGAGAACAAAGCGAGAAAAAAAAACATTCCACGGAATCGGCCGAAGTGTATTACAAATGCTAGTCATCATTCCGTCGAATCACTCCCCGATATCACTATCTCCGCCAAGCTGATTTTCCTAGAAGGGAATATATCAATCACCGAAAGTGGAAAGCAAACTGCCGAAAACGAATATCAACGGGACACCTCTTCATTTCCTGTCAGGACCGGTACAAACGCTAACAAACTGTCGCCTTCATGTCGTCAATTTGTGTGATATCGAAAACACAACCGTGGCCAGGTTGAGAAGACGGTCGAGTGTTGCAAGCCATCCAACACTTCTCATACCAGCGTTGCCAATGTTCCAGTTTGAACTGGATTCTTCCAATTTTTTTTTCTCGATCCAGTCAAACAGTTAAATCCTAAAATCGTCCACTTTTTTGAAATCATCCAGTTTAATTCAGTTTTTTATATTTGCTTCAGATTTACCCATTTCAATTTATTTATCACAATGTATAAATATTATCCCTCATAAGGTTGTCACAATAAAATATATGTGTTTTTGATCTTAAAAAAATCTTCTCATCTAGTCTTATATTGTCTACTATCTAGTCAATCTGTATTGATATCTGTTTGAATTATTATAAGAATAATTTTGAAAAATAATCTCAGCTTAAGTATCACTTTGTTTCAGCATATAATATAGTATACTAACTGACCCGGCAAACTTCGTCTCGCCCAAAATTTTATTTTTCGTTACCACATCCACGTTTTCTTATTAAGCACACGTTTGTGGGTCCAATCGCAAAACTGTTCATTGATTGACCTTCCAATCTACCCTTATAAATTACCTTTTACTGTAAAATTCCTAGTACTTCTAGCAAAACTCGTCATTATAAAATGAAATAATTTTCAGGCACAATTCTCGTTCAAGATTTTTCAATCACTTGCAAATACTATGTTTCTTCGTTACATGGAATAAATGTTTGATACAGAAAATATAATAGAATAAAAAGAGCTCTAAATCGGGCAACTCCTTTCTCGAGTTTTGCTTTTATCAACACATTCGGCGTTCCATATTTATTTATAGAGATAGAAGATGATGTAGGAGTGCGTTTTATCACATTAAAATC
The DNA here is from genome assembly GCF_029784135.1 of Toxorhynchites rutilus septentrionalis. Classification (NCBI taxonomy): domain Eukaryota; kingdom Metazoa; phylum Arthropoda; class Insecta; order Diptera; family Culicidae; genus Toxorhynchites; species Toxorhynchites rutilus. The sequence goes on along the minus strand of NC_073744.1, from coordinate 14,268,573 downwards.
CATTTCCACTCTCGAACGAAGATCAATTTCGTTAGCACAAACATCAAATGGACTAATAACGCTTTTCAATATGTAATTGTACAACATATGCGAGTTGAATTTTTTGAACTTTTCCATTTTTTTCAGAGTTTTCCGAAAATTTTCAATTGTCATGTTTGGTTGGAATATGTTTGGTTTAAATATGTGTGTTATTTTATGAGACCCCTCTCCATTCCAGAGGAGGGAGGGGTATACCATCATAGAAACATTTCTCTTACCCAAAAATCCTCACATCCCAAATTTGGCTCAATTTGCTTGATTGTTTCTCGAGTTATGCAGAAGTTTGTGTTTCATTTGTATGGCAGCCCCTCCTTAGAAAGGGGGAAAGGGTCTCAAACTCACGAAAACCTTCCCCGGCCCCAAAAACCCCTACATACCAATTTTTATGTCGATCGGTTCAGTAGTTTCCGAGTCTATAAGAATCAGACAGACAGACATCACTCCATTTTTATATATATAGATAGATGATCATAGGTTACGGATGGATTTTAATAGAATTTTCTCATTCTAAAACAAATAATTGGGTATGTTTTATGAAAATTTATATGTTTTATTCGAGCTTTCGTCGTTCAAATGTTTGACGATTCCGCAATCAGTCTAAAAGTCTAAAATTTTTCTACTTTCGCACAGTTCAGTAGCTTCTGTTTCTACAACTTCAAAATCGATGAAGATATATTTGGCTTCTTTAGATGATGTTCGAAATATCCAAAATTCCAATCCTGCTTCCCTAAATTCGTGTATTATTCTGAACATATATAGCTCGAGAGAGAAAAATTATGCTGGTTTCTGAATTAATCTGAGTAAATTTGGATGTTTCAGTTTGTTTGTTTTTTTTATCCCATTTATTTATTTAAGGCTCATTAGCATTTTAGCTGTAACAGAGCCGAATCTGAATCGTGTACATGTCACATGGTTATCATATCTATAATTAGCACATTACACAGTTGCCATTCGCCAGTATTTCTTCTATACCATTACATATGGTACATTCTCACAGTAGCCATTTAGGCGTAAGGGTATTCTTTCTGTTCTTCCATTATCCAGTTGGACCACCGGACAGCGGAGACAGTTGATTGATCATTGTTGAGTTATTTATAGAACAGCAGCCCGTTGTGTATTGCAGAGCAGAGCAGTTGTATGGGTGAATCGATCTTATTTCGACCGTGGATCGATCTCCATCGCTGATGATTGTTGCGTGGACGTAGCTATTCTGTAACAACACAAAGATGGTCAATGAGGGCCCTGAGTTTTGAACTCACGATCGATCGCTTACTAAGCGAACGCGCAACCAATATGACTACGGAGACCCCCATCAGTTTGTTTTGTTCAACTTAATAATCAGTAGTAAAAAAACAGGTTTGGTCATCGCGTCGTTCAAATGATTCAGAATTAGTTTTACTATTTGGTTTCGGTCGTTGTTGAACATCTCCAGGTTATGTGTAACGACGGATTTCAGTAAGAGCCATCCTGTTGCGGACAAATTCAATATTTTCAATGACTTCAATGTCTCATCAATATCATTTGAGGGGCTCAGAATGCAAGAGGTGTAAGTGACTTGATCGATTTCTCTTCATCAACTTTTTATTTAGTTAATAACTCAACTGCAAAAACGTTCCAATTTAAGTTTGCTATACAATCCGATAGATGAGGTTCTGACCTATCTTACACATTATCAAATACAGCTGGGAATGTATTTGCAGCTAAGTTATGACCAAAAGAGAGAGTCGATGTAGAGAAATCGATCAAATCACTTACACCCCTTTCATTCTAAGCCCCTCATTTAATATCAGTATATTCACTCTCGACTGTGCGAAAGATAACTGTAAATGTGCAGACCGCAATACATTTTCCTAACGTGGATTAGACCTAACCCTGTCTTGTCCGTTTTAGGGAAACAACATAAATACAAGTCGGACTCGATTATCCGGAGTATTGACTTTTTTTCATTCCGGATAATCGAACCTTCCGGATAATCGAGTCAAAACATTTTTTTTCTTTATTTGTTTTTTTTTGCATGTATTTATCGTTTTTTGAAAATAAAAGAGAAATTTGATTTTTGATTCATTCCCTTAAAGTCAGAAAACACCTTTCTCACATGAAAAAAAAAATTATCCAGATTCTCTCAGGAGGTGATGGACGATCATATTTGATGAAAAAAATCCTCCTACGCATATGTTCGAATTGAAACAATAACAGAGTTACAGAACTTTTTTTTTGTTTCGGACTCTGTTGCTTCATACTGGCTCTACATGAATAAGTACGCTACGGAGGACGATTCTGATGCTTTCATTTGAAAGATGAGAAAATTTAGTACAGGATATACCGTTCTGAATCATATTTCGGACACTTTGTTCTAATATCTTCAAATGCTTAATGCACTGATGATATAACTATCAAATTAATATCAAAATTGCTTCTATAGAGTAATCCCTTGGTTTCACTATCATTTCACATGAGAACTACATTTAAATTATAACACAATCGGCAGAAATCTTACAACTCTACTTATTATCGTTTGTGTTTGACATTTCCTTAGCGTGAGCACGTAGAATTTCCCCGTTTATAAATATTTAAATTTCTCCCGTGTTTCATCAGTTCCCATCATCGTTAACAGTTTACTGTAATTGCTTGGTAAGTGTTTCGCAGTTGACTATAAAATATAATCAAGTGTAATGTAATTTTCGTTCAAAAAATTACAAAATAAAGTGTCCGAAATATGAATTCAATCTGTCCGAAATTTGATTTAGTGTCCGAAGTTTGATTCTTATTCGTTTCATTCGAAAAGCATTTTATTCGATGATTTTTTTATGTTTTCAATCAAATAGATACCAAAGTGGAAAGCCTTAAAGCATATTAAACTAATTTATTAAAAATATCAACCAAATAATACCCGTGCATAAATTTTAGATCTGTTTTCTGCATCATATGCCATAAGCGTCCGAAATATGATTCAGAACGGTACTAGTGGAACAACTAAATTAGTGCATTTTTATAACATTTTGGAAGGGAAACACTTGAAAGTTAATAATTTTCAATGTGTTATTATTAATTTTATCCTAAAAATTTATGTAAAACTATATTGTTTCTATCAATTGAAATGAAGTTCTTTAACCGCTCCACAATTTGTTCTTTGACGCACAACTTCTATCTTTCTTAATTTGGCTGCAATGTCGATATAAACAATTCCTGGTGAAAATTCAAGCAAAATCAATCAATCAAAAATCACGATTTTTACCCCACAGTACATGTAATAGCCACTTAAACTTCACCTTAACGTTGAAAGGTTACATTTCTTCATGAAATAAGTCACATTAGAAATATAAAAAATATTTTTTTTTCCAAACTTAATATAATCGAGTCCAAAATTGTATATAATCGAATCACATATAATCGAGTCCGACCTGTACTGTATTCTATTAGTCAAATCATTTCATTTGATGCAATTTTGAGGGGATTGCAAAAAATACATAGTCGACCATTTTGTGGCGGCGACCTTTTCGAATTTATGTTGTTCATAGTGTAGTGTATTCTCAAAATCAAGCCATTCAGCCATTTTTTTGCGGCAGCCAAATTGAATTTTTTAAGATTATGGAATACGCAGTTTTATAATGAGAGTGGAATTAAATGTATGTTCAAATTTCAGTTTTTACAGAATTTTGTTACTTAATTACATGATTTTACAAATTATCCAAAATTTCCGAAAATCAAAAATAAAATAATCCGGATAATCGAGTCTAAAATTCCGGATAATCGAATCCCGGATAATCGAGTCCGACCTGTATATGGAAAATTAGAAGATTTATTTTCAACGCTTTTTCCTATTCGCTCTTAACTATGAGAAATTGTTTAAACAAATTGCAATAGACTGTTAGGTGCATTCGATAGATACAAAAATATTGAGAATCCCCCATGGAAAGTCTGAGCAAAAAGCACTCAGATTTGACAAACTTTCATGACGCGAATAATAACTAGTTTTTTTTTTAATTTATGCCTCCTATATATTTTTAGTAAGTGCTTTAGAAAGAGGAAGGCAAACAGTGTTATTTATTAATTGTGACACTAACCGATGGCGCAAACTTTTGTATTTTCTCGTTTTAGATCGAACATGTGAAAGCAGGACATCACGCTAAATATGTATGTTAAAATGTAGTGACTCTTCCGACTCAAAGTGATACAAATGATTCAATGAATAAAACAGGTGAGATGGGTATTATTGACATCAAGCTATCACTAACATTGGAAAGACATTTGGAAAAATTTGTCGCAGTTTTGCGACGATCTTCTAATCAGAGATTTTATGACCATGAAGCAATAAATACGATTTTTTGCAAGTTTTGCCCGAACAAAACCGTACTTTCTAAAGATTCTAGAAAAAAGCTCCTCTAATATTGTTTCAGAGTAATGTTCGAGTGGTGGAAACGTCATTTTGATCTGCTCGAATGACATGATTACTTAAAGTATTATTTTGTCATTTTATGAATTGCTTATAAATACTGCACAAAGCTTTGAATGAAATTTCATTTATCAGGTATTGGAATCATTTTAGGTAAATCGAACTCGATCTTCGTAAAATTAAACGGTTTTACAGGATCCAGTTTTCTTCCTGTTTTTTTGTGTGCAATCTTCCAGTTTTTTGAAAAATATTATTGGCAACCCTGCCTCATACTCAGATTCAATTCAAGGTTCCCTCGTTGAGCTTTGACCAGAAATGGAGTAAAATAAGAAGAGAAAGAAAGAACAAAAAAAACACGATGAGGAATTTTATTACACTCGTTCACGAATGCTTTTTGTCTTGTGTCATCAGAGTCGAGGAACTGTTCCGATCACAACACGCTGCGAAAGGCTATGAAGTGTTTCTCGATTCTCCCGTTGGGTTTGCTCTGCCAAAGGTGCCGCGAAGAATTGCCATCACCCACCCACTACAACCGGGTCCAATAAAGGCTTCTTCCGGTTGGTTGGGGGCGTCCCTCCCGAGAATACTCGAGAATAAAATAAAGCATGCAATCAACGTCGCGGCACTGCGTTGGGAACGTAATATAATTTTGATAGGCTGGTGGTTAGGAATGATTGCGTACGTCACGTGCTCCTTATGAAATTGGCAGACACGCCCTTCGCATTCCATTTTTCGCTGCGATATGGATTGGAATTAGGTCAATTGTGCCACTATTGTTTTCCGACAGCAGCCAGTCGATTTGAGATGTCTTGTTAATCAAGCTCTTGCTGTTGTCCCACTTTAAAAAGGAGGAGACAAAAAACGCACCGGAAATGTCGTAAATAAGGTAATGGGTGTTTATGTACGATGTGTTTGTTTTTGTGCTTTCGCACGATCTCACCCCACTCTGAACCCACGCACTCTCACTTCCCCCGGCCCATGGTTTGATTATGCCAGGTAAGCAACCTCGCTTTCTCTCTCTCCCCACTTTACTCTGGTTGATGAAAATTTAATCAATTACGTGCTACCAATGTGAAAAACAACAAAACACAAACTTCTGGTTGACGGGTGAGATGATGATAAACGCGGCAACAACCGAGCACGAGAAAATGGCGGGAGGAGGGGAGGGAAGTTTGTTTTTCCCGATCTACCGACAGTCCGAATCATGTTGACGTGAGCAAAATTTATTCGTTGATAGCCATCCCATGGGAGGAGATGCGGTGGGAAAAGAGGGGTGGGGCTGCACAATAGGTTATTTGTTTTGCATTCATCCTGAAACACTCGAACCACTCGGGTTTCATCTGATCGGTTGAATATGTACGCAACTGAAAATTCGGTGAAGGCAACTTCCTGGAAGCTGTAATGCATGTATTTCGCCACAATGAGTATCTCACGGCCACTTTAGCCGAGACATAAGACTTAAAACAGTTTGATGTGATATAATACTTCAGATTATTTCACTTGCCTTGTACTTGATTACTTGACATCCTTGGTTTGAGATCACGTCACTACAACAATACATATCACGTTGGAATCTTCTATTTATTATTGTTATGTTTGTCAACATCTCCCCAAATCTCAATCTCAACAGGTTTGTTTTCGTCGATTTCCTCGTTCTGGATTCTAATCTTCAACATCGTCTCAACAAAATTCACCTTTCAGCTTTCTCTATATCTGATAACACGTTCTTGAATTTCGGATACAAATTTTTCTTGATAGTCAATGTTTTGCAGATTCTACCGAAATGAAGGCTTCCTGGGAATTTATAACAACCATTTGAGAAGATTGTATTTCAGAAGAAGGCAGGGATGTTTTGCAGAAATACCTTTTTGAACCTTCTGCAAAAAAAAAACAAAGCTCGAGCGAAGTCGCGAGCAACATTAGTATGAAGTTAACTTGAAAAAGTAAATGGCAAACATTAATCTATCAATTCAAAATATACACTTTCAATTTTGTTTTGATGAAAAATTTTGGGGGTTTGTGTCTAAGGCACAACCGTATTGTTAACGGAGAAGTATGAAATTATTTGATTCAATCCGCTTGTTTCTCACATCGGATATTATTTCAGAATGCATTGACATTTTTGAAATAACTATTTAATAGAAAGTTTGAGTCGTGGTTTTGTTTGTGTCAGCTGAAGTAGATTGAGTATAAAGAGTATTTCTTTATTTTTTCCATTACGGTGGCCATTTCCATTTTAAGGTGTTTCAGAATTAAATTGTTTACCATTTTTTCCAAAACAGACTTTTTTTCAAAAATTCATAAGTTTTGAACTACTTGGCCTATTTAAATTGTCGGTATATCCAATTAAAGCCAATGAGCTAGTATTCTTTGAAAACATATAAGACTTGCGTAAAAAATGTATTTTGTTCTCGTAATTCAGCCATTCCATGTCAAATCGATGTAGTGGTTCTCAGATCCGCATTTTTTTTTTATTATGGTGTCCATTTATATTTTAGGGCGGTCCACAACATCGACCTTTTCCCCTTTTTCCAAAAATGACTTTCTTTCAAAAATGTGTAACTTTTGGACTACTGAACCAATTCAGATGATCTATATTTCAAATTCAAGCCAATAATAAAGTCTTGTTTTAAAAAATATGATACTTGCAAAAGTTTTGGATTTTGATTTTGTAATTTTTGATTGTATTAATTTTTTACTAGCAAATTCGTCCCGCCCAAAATTTGTTTTTTGTCATCAATACTTTCAGGCATTTTCGTTTCCTTACTATGAGCAAGTTCATGGGTCCAATCGCAGAACTGTTCATTGATTGATCTTCTAATCGACCCCGTTTAATTTTGTATGGCAGCTCCCCCTTAGAGAGGGGGGTGGAATGTCTAACCAACGCAAAAACATTTCGCATGCCAGATTTGGTTTCATTTGATTGATTAATTCTCGAGTTATGCAGAAATTTGTGTTTCATTTGTATGGCAGCCCACCTAAGAGAGGGGGAGGAGTATCCAATCACCACTGACTCATTTATTGTACCCTCAAACCTCCACATGCAAAATTTGGTTCCATTTGCTTGATTAATTCTCGAGTAATGCAGAAACTTGTCTTTCATTTGTATGGCAGGCCCCTTTAGAGAGGCGGTGGAGAGTCTAACCACCATAGAAACATTGATTGCACCCTAAAACCTCCATATGCCAAATTTCGTTTTATTTGCTTGATTAATTCCCGAGTAATGTAGAAATTTGGATTAATTTGTATGGCAGCTCCTCCTTGGAGAAGGGGGAGGGGTCTCAAACTATCACGAAAACTTTCCCCGGCCCCAAAAACCCCTACATACCAATTTTCATGTTGATCGGTTCAGTAGTTTCCGAGTCCATAAGAATCAGACAGACAGACAGAAATCCATTTATATATATATATATATATATATATATATATATATATATATATATATATATATATATATATATATATATATAAGTTACATATCAGTGGATAATGGATAAGTTTTTAAAAAAGCAAACACAATTTATGACCGATCACTAGTAACGACTAAAACAGACTGATTTATTCCTTCCAATAAACATTCAAGCAAAGCTTAAGTCCCTGACTCTATTTCCCTATAACAGCAAATTCCATTACGTTTGGGCTGTCGCGTCGTCGGACTTCGCAGGAAGGTGTTCGGTTCAGGTGACTGTTAGCGTTGCAATTCATGTGCTATGTGCAGGTATGCTGTTGTTGCAGTTCTCGCTGATGGCCGTGGGATTTTGTCGGTTGCTACGTCGTAGTGCTGACCAATGATGATAACGTTGTTGCTAGTTCTTCTTGTTGTTGTTGTAACGTCTTCAGCCGTTGGATTGGGTCGGCTTCGCTGATAACTTCTCCCTCCCTAAGTGAGGAACGTCCCGTTCCGATATCGGATGATTTTGATGAGAATTTGTTATAGATCATAAAACATATTCCAAGGATGCAGGTAATTTGTATGAAGGATAATCCACCAAATAGGCTCCAGAATTTGAAGTTGGAGTTGCTTTGTTTCAGGTACACGTGGTCCAGTTTAATTCTATTGATGACGGTTTCGTTGTTAATTTTCTCTATTTCGTAAATCTTACGCATTTTCCAGTTTATTATGAGATTGTGGAATGCTGTTTGAATAACGTCCGCTTCGCTTATTAGCTCATTATTGCTGAAATGTTGATTGTTGAAAATTATAGTACAATTTGCAAATGAAATAAGAAAATTTCCAAGCAGGGTTCTATTGTCTGGTCCACATGTTGAATGAAGAACATGATTTTTCGCGTTGGTGATCAAAATGGAATTCTCTGTGATTAGGCTTTGTGTAGTGCTATTTTCCTCAACTGAAACGCACTCTGCTTGCTTCCCGTTGATTAGTGAGTTCAAACATTTATCGTATAAATTGCTGAGAAAAGATGATTTCTGGACAAAGTCCTCAGGTTTCGATGTTGTGTAGAGATTGTTGCCTCTTCTAATCACGTGTGCTGGATATTGATACAGAATACTATTGTTGTTAACCAATGGATAAAGTCTCAAAATGTTCGACGTAGTGTTTTCCAATTGCGGTACGTTAAGCATGTATAAAAGGATGTCATCTTTCAATACCAATTTCGGAATGACAAATTGGAGAGCCTCGTCTGAGTAGTCAACTGCGACGCCTTGGTTCTGTAATAATGTTTTGATGGTATTCAATTCACGTAAAGACAGGATTTTGTTGCTGACAAGCGAGCTTTTAGATAGCGTTACTGCATCTTGTATATTATCGAGAAGGTGATTTATGTTGTCGATGTTCAATATAGTCGTTATAGTTTCGACCTCGTTCGAAATTATTTTGTTGGTGAGTGAATTTTCCACGATTTTGTTAATGGTATCGGTTAAGTGTGAAATTCTCTGGTTTATCTGTATGTTGACTTTAAGCTGTTCGTTATTTTGGTCAATCAGTTCGTTCATTGTGAGATTGACTATCCTCAGGTCTTCGGCGTCGGGGGTTCCTGCGATGAATTTGATGGCCGTTCCGATGAAGTCCCATCGTCTACTCCTATGCTTTTTAGGTTTCAGTCCGTAAAAGGTAGTGTACAATTGTTGAATTTTTGATTTTACAATATGAGTAAGCGGATTGGTAATTTCTAGTCTTTTATAAGTAATGCTGGTTAATGTTTCTATCATGTTCTCGATTATCGTCATATTTATGGGGTGTATAACTTTGATAGTTCCTATTTGTATTTTACATTCCTTTTCCTTGATCAATAACAAGGGGTTATCATGTAGATTTTCGATTGCTAAGTGATGTGCGGTGGTTACTGCGAGAAACATCAGTATGTACAACATTTTCTGGAATTAACAGATAATTTTTCAAAATTAACATTACATTTCTAAGTGTTATTATTGATGAGAAATTCTCAGTCAGACGATAGTTGGCATAATTTAGCTAGATTTTCTTTTCCTTTTTATGTTGGATTTGTGAATTTTGATGTTCCTTCTGTCAACTATTGTTTTCCTATTATTATACCGGACAACTTGCTTTTTGAACCTTTTCTTTCTTTTGTTCGGTATTCCCGCAACTCGATTATAGATTTGATCTCCTGCTTCAAGATTTGGTTCTGTTGTCCTCTTGGTGTTGTGCGAATCTATGACCCTTTTCTGATAAGTTTCTAATTTTTGGACTACTTCGTCGAAGATCTGGTTTCTGTTTTCCAGTATTGTATCAAGGTTCAAGGGTCTTTCTTCTCCCTCTTTTATACCGAAAAATACTTCTATCGGTTTTAATTTTGTTGACGTATGGATGGTCGTATTATACAGGGCGGTAGCTATTCTGTATATTTCTTTATTTAATAAGTCTGGGTATTTATCTTTTATACATCTAAAAATTTCGCTTAGAGTCGAATGAAACCGTTCAACGATTCCATTCGTCTCACTGTGATCGGACGGGGTGTGATAAATTTCCACATCAAGTCTTTGTAATAAACCGCGGACTTCAATTGATTTGAAGGCGACTTCGTTGTCGCAGACGATCATCTTTGGGGTTCCGAAAGTGGTTATGAGTTTTGTGATACCTCTCTTTACGTCAGGGATGGAACGGGATTTTATCGGAATGAGAATAGCATAACGAGATAATTTGTCGACCGCGGAAATGAAAAGGTTCGGAGAGGATATGAAAATGTCTATGTGTAGGATATCCAGTGGTTTTCCGGGAATAGGGGTGTATGCATACTTTATTTTATACGGTACCCTTTCATACTTACTCTCCAAGCACGTTTCACAGAGGTTAATGAACCTCTGTACCTTCTGCTTGATCCTTGGAAAGTAGAACTCCTTTCGAATGACCTCATTGTTCTCGTTCGCTCCTCTGTGTGCGCGTTCGTGGACCCTCTCTACAATTGCGTCTTGATCTTCTTCTGAAGTGACGTCCTGCAACATATATACCTGCAAATATATATACTGCGTTAGGATTATTTTGAACAATTTAGCGCGGGAAAAATGGTTCCTGTAGGTTATTTGCAAGGTGTTAATCCATTCTTCCGGGCAAAGAATGCAATTTACCCGAGAAGGATGCATGTAGTCGCGAAAAATTCTCATCGCTATTGGTACACCAAAAGTGGCACGTGTTAGTGTGCGTCTTTTCGTACCTGGAAAAATTGTCTCGTAGACTTCATCATTGTGGTCACCCCTTTTAATAACGATTTGGTTTTTGAAGGAGTTTATTGGCGTTTCCGTCATCTTTATCAAACCTCCATTATCAGAGTCCGCAGAATGCACAGTTTCAGCATCCGATGAGGATTCTGTTTCGTTGATGTTTACTTCCTGACTAATTCGGGACAACCCGTCGGCTACAACATTTTGTTTGCCGGGACGGTATTGAATCTCGTAATCGTATTCTTCCAAACGAAGTTTCATTCTTATGAGCCTGTCATTTGGAGTTTTAAGGTTTAAGGCGTATGTCAATGGTTTGTGATCCGTGAACAATGTAAACTTCCGACCATACAAATATGGCCTAAAATACTTACACGCCCAGTCGATTGCAAGGAGTTCCTTCTCAATAGCTGAGTAATTCTCCTCGGTTTTCGTCAAGGTACGTGAAGCAAACGCAATGGGTTTGTCTTGTCCAATAGGGCCCTGGGACAAAACCGCTCCTAATGCGTGACTCGATGCGTCCGTAGTGAGGACGAAGCGCTTCGAGAAGTCCGGGTATTGTAGCACATGGCTACTAGTTAAAATGTTTCTGCAGCGGTTGAAGGCGGAAACGAACTCGTGGGTGTGTTCGATTTTTTCGCCTTTTCGTAGCTGCTGTGTCATAGGTTTCGCAATTTTTGCAAAATCCTTGACAAACTTGCGATAATATCCGATCACTCCAAGGAATCCTTTTAACTCCTTTTCGTTTTTCGGTATCGGCCAATCTTGAATTGCCCGGATTTTTTCGGGGTTGGGTTTAACTCCTTCGGGAGTAACCACGTGTCCCAAAAACGCGACCTCCTTCTGGAGAAATTCGCATTTGTCAATTTGAATTTTCATGTTAAACTCTCTTAGAGTTTCCAAAATCAGTTTGATATTGATCAAGTGTTCCTGCAAACTAGTCGAAAAGATGATTATGTCATCCATGTAGACTAAGCAGCGTACACCGATGTGTTTTCGGAGAATATTGTCCATAACCCGCTGGAAGGTCGCGGGCGCGTTTTTCAATCCGAAAGGCATTCGGATAAATTCATAATGACCACCATCGACACTGAAAGCTGTTTTTTGAACGTCTTTCTTGTCGATTTCAATCTGGTGGAACCCCGAGGCTAAGTCAAGGGTTGAAAAATACTGGCATTTTCCAAGTTTGTCCAGTATATCTGTTATATTTGGGATCGGATACCGATCGTCTACCGTTTTGCTATTGAGCTTACGGTAATCGATTACCAATCTCCACTTTCGTTGACCGGAAGCATCAAGCTTCTTTGGTACAACCCATATCGGTGAACTGTAAGGACTGTCCGAAGGTCGGATGATCCCTTGGTTCAACATTTTAGTTACCTGTTGCTGAACTTCCTCTCTGTGACAGAAAGGGTAGCGGTAGGTTTTCGAATAAACCGGAATCTCGTCTTTGGTATTTATACGATGTTGAATGGCATTAGTGAATGTCAATTTTTCATCATCGCAAAAAAACACATCTTGAAATTGTTTGAGGATTTTAGAAAGTTTTGATTTTTCCTCATTATTTAAATTTTCGAGTTTCGCCTTGACAGTGGGAAGTTTTCCATTTTCTGAACTCGTTAATCTAGGGGAAATCGTTTCAAAATTATTGATCTCTACACTGAGGGTATCGCATAAATCAATTTCCCTTGCGCAATTATTGAAATTATGAATTGAAACCTCCGCCTTATGGTTTCTGCTATTGTATATTCCTGCTATTATGCTGACCTTTGAGATTAATTCAATCTCTTCTTCTAGAAAAAAGTCTCCGTTTGGGATGGAAGTTGCTATGCTTATTCTCTTTGTTTCGTTAGCATTAATCTGTATGGAATCTGGGTATTTCTTTTTCATGGGTACTATTATATTACCAATTTTCAAGATGTCGTTGGCAGTGTCTATTACAGCGTTCATGGATCGCAGGGTTTCGTAACCTATTAGTCCGAGGAAGTAAGTGTGGAAGTCGAACAGGTAAAATTTTTCAAATGGAAGTGAATTATCGTAAGATTTTAAAGGGTTAAATAAGGTATATTTATTTATTTGATGTTTTCCGCTTATATTTTGAATTATTTGTGTAGGACCTAATTTTATAATTTTGTCGGGTACCAGTTGCGGTGAGACATAATTTTTATTTGCTCCGGTGTCTATTAAAAAGCGAAGCGTTCCAAATTTTGTTTTTGTCATCTCTATGTATGGTAGACAATTGTTAATCAATCGTTTTGGTGACGACTCTCGACTACTTGAAAATTTAAATTTTCATCTTCCATTTCGCATCCTGGATTTTCTTCATGTGCATTTACTTCTCGATACTCGTCATTAGGCATGTCTTCATATTGTGCATTATATTGGGGATCGTACTGGGCGTCCTCGTGATAATTGAGAGAATTACCTACATTGTGGCTATTTTGTTTAGTTTGATGGGACGTGGCTTCTTGTTTAATTTGAGGCCTAAAAGGTGGTTGGGGAGTAAAACGATTTCCGTTTGGGTGTATAAAACGATTACCGTTTTGTGGGACCAATCGGTTACTCTGATATGGTGTGTTTTGGGAAGGGTGGTATTGGAAATTCTGGAATGGTTGCCTTTGAATTGGGGAAAAATGTCCCCGAGGTTGTGGATTTTGCGTTTGCATAGGGTTGGAATAGAGGAATGATGGTTTGCGATATGGCTGCGTGAATGGTTTCGGTGGTGGAGCAGCTAATTTGGGGAATTTCTCTTTCCTTCGTTGGATAGCGTTATGTTGATCTAACGCCCCTTGGAAGGCCATCACTAATGAGGTTGGACGAGCTGTTCTTGTTAGCGTGGAAAATGGTTCATTGAGTCCATCCACAAATGAATTGAGGATCATATCCTCATAATTTTTTGTCAATACCTTGACACAGGTTTTCAGTTCGCTGTCTAAAAGAAGTTTTGCAGTGATATCAGAGAGTAATTCTCTGCACTCGTTATAATATTCTGTAAGGGTTTTGTTATTTTGTCTTAAATAAGAAATCTGTGTCACAAGAGTACACAAATCTCTTTTATCGCCAAAGTACTCTATCAATACTTGTTTAATTTCATTCCATGTATCGGGATTATTGCGCGAAGCTAATGCGTCGCTTGCTTCTTGTGTAATCTTGTCCCGTATGATTCCGGTCCATAGTTTCATTATTTGATTAATATCTGTTCCCGCAGGTAAAGTTTTCTTTGCGAACTCAAGTTTTCCCTCCACGGAATTTATCCATGTGGAGAGGCTTTTCTTATCTTTACTGTCACCTCTATAGGTGGCGATCATTTTGATCGCATCCGGTATGCGGAATGCGTCGTAATTATTTGTTGCTGCTGTCGCGCTAGGCGGGGGCAACGTGTTAACATTGTTTCCTCCCGAGGATCGGGTTTCCTCGAGGGCCGCGATTTTCAGCCGCTGCTGCTCTAATTGAGCGCTTAGCTGTTCGATGAGGGTTTCTAATTCTGCTGTCATTTTCCTAGTTTTCATGCGGGACTTGTTCAAAAAATAATCACTTGTTCACTATGCTTTAATGTTATTTTCACTTTGTTATATAGTTAATATTATTTGGGAAGGGTGTTAGATTGTTAGTTGGCGTACCGATGCCAGGTAGCCAGAAAGTAGAAAGGGGTAAATTAAATTAATAAAAGGGTTTACTCACCTGAGTGAATGGTGGAAGCGCCGGATCGTTGCAAGGCGGCCGCCGAGTTGCACTCAATTATTTTGGTAAGCCGCCAAAATCGGGTACCGGATGAATCACTAAGAGTATTCTTCACAGATCCTTGATATGCCATCAAGGATGGTTTCTTCCCGGAGTCACTCGCGACACTTTACAACCTTGACACTGATCCGCGCCGACTGCGCCAGTTACATATCAGTGGATAATGGATAAGTTTTTAAAAAAGCAAACACAATTTATGACCGATCACTAGTAACGACTAAAACAAACTGATTTATTCCTTCCAATAAACATTCAAGCAAAGCTTAAGTCCCTGACTCTATTTCCCTATAACAGCAAATTCCATTACGTTTGGGCTGTCGCGTCGTCGGACTTCGCAGGAAGGTGTTCGGTTCAGGTGACTGTTAGCGTTGCAATTCATGTGCTATGTGCAGGTATGCTGTTGTTGCAGTTCTCGCTGATGGCCGTGGGATTTTGTCGGTTGCTACGTCGTAGTGCTGACCAATGATGATAACGTTGTTGCTAGTTCTTCTTGTTGTTGTTGTAACGTCTTCAGCCGTTGGATTGGGTCGGCTTCGCTGATAACTTATATATATTTTTGGCGATATATTTTTGTATACTTATTCTTGAAAGTTCTTTTAACATAACATATCTAAAACTCAGAGAGGCGTTATTTTTTGTTCTTTAGTTTCAAAATTACCCGATGGCCTAAAACATTTTCCCTTTTCCTCAAAAATTCCTTTTTTCAAAAATTCATTACTTTTAAACCACTAGGCCGATTCAGATGATCGGTATACCAATGTGAAGCCAATGCGAAGCTGGTCTTTTTTGAAAAACAAATACCAAGCTTGCGTAATAATTGGATTCTAGTTGCATAGATCCAATATAGTCGCATAGAAATATTAAACGAAAACTGAAAACATGTTTACTTTGAAAAATCATAACTCAAAAACGAAAAAAATATTATGTGAATATGTTATGTGAAAAAAACCTAAGCTTTAAAAAAAATATATAAAAAATATGGCGCCCTTGGTCCCGAGACTATTTTTTTTATCTTTATTAAAGATACAAAAACAATCAATTTTCTTCGATTTTATTTTTTTCGGATTTAAAAATTTATTTGTTTTCGGTTTTCAATTATTTTAATTTTCAATTTCTTCGATCTTCCAATTTTTCTATTAACTTTTTTTATCAATTTTATTTTTGTTATTTACAATTTCCTTAATTTTTATTTCGATTTTAATTTTTTTGACTTTAATTTTTTTTCGATTTTAATTTAATTTTTTTTTAATTTAATTTTGTCGGATTTACATTTTTTTCGATTTTCCATTTGTGTTTATTTAAAAAAAAATCGATTCTCATTTTTTATATTGAATTTTTTGAATTTAATTTTTTTTCATTTTCAATTTTCATATATTTTAATTTTCAATTTCTTCGATCTTCATTTTTTTCATTTACAGCTTCCTAGATTTTTTTTTCTTTTTTTTTCTCACTTACAATTTTTCCAATTTTTTTTTTGAATTTTTGGAATATAGAATTTTTTTTTTTGGATTTCATTTTTTTTATTCACAATTTTTTCGATTTGAATTTTCGTTTGTTTTTATTTGATTTTCTTGGTTTGAATTTTTTTTAATTTTTTTTTTTCAATTTCCAATTTGAATTTTTTCAGTTTAATTTTTTTGTGTTTTCGACTTTAATTTTGTTTTATTTTTTAGTATTTTAATTGTTTTTGTTTAATTTTTATAGTTTTTTTTTATTTTATTTCGACTTTTTTTCAATTTTAATGGTGTCTATATTTAATTCCTTCGATTTTCATTTTTATGGTTTTTTAATAATTTATTTTATTCTTCCAATTTTTTATTTGTATTTTTTTTTCAATTCTCAATTTTTCTTATTTACAAGTTCGTATGTTTGTTGGTTTTATAGATTTTATTTTTTTTTTCTATTTCTACATTTTTTTCGATTTTGAAATATTTCAATTTTTAATTTTTTTAATTTTCATGTTTTTTCGATATCTTTTTCCATTTTTCAATATTTTTTTTGTTTTAATTATTTTTCAAATTTATTTAAATTTTTACTTGCTTTTTAATTTGTTGTTTTTATTGTTTATTGTTGTTTATTGTTTTTTTCGATTTAAATGCTTTTGAATTTTTATTTTTTCTTACATTTGTGTTTTTCGGTTTTCAAGTTTTCTCAATTGTATTATACCATTTTTTCGAATTTCAAAATTTAAGATTTTCTTTGCTTGAATTTTTTTCTTCGATATACATTCCGTTCCATTTTAATTTTTTAGGTTTTAAAATTATTCGATTTTAATTTTTTAAATTTTCAGATTTTTTGATTTTTATATGTTTTGATTTCGAAATTTTTCTATTTTCGTATATATTACACAACAAAGTGAAAACTATGCATGAAATGAACTTCATGCATAGAAACTTGATTCAAATTCCAAACACTACTTCAATACTTATTTTAATGAATATTTCGGCACAAAATATCATTTTTTTCATCCATTTATTATAGTCCCTTACCTTTTCTAGCACTTAATATAAAAACAGCAAACAAAATAATTGAAAAAACTACAAAAACTGAAAAAATAACGGTGCTTGTCTTTTACGAAATTTGCCAACGCAAACATTTTTGACTGTCACTTTTTATGCATATGCTTAATATTATAAATTATAGGCTGTATCGATACCTGTAAATGATATGAAAATGTTGCCTATAACCCAAAGAATGTGAAGGCTCTCATTATTCAACTACTTATAACATTAAAGTTCAGTAAATTTACATTAAAAATTAAGTGTTCGGAATTTAGATCATGCAAAGAAACATGAATCAAATTCCGAACACTACTTCAATACTAATTTTAATGAATATTTCTGCGTAAAATATCATTTTTTTCATCCATAGATTCTCACCTTTTCTAGTACTTAACATGAAAAAAAGCAGACAAAAAAATTGAAAGAACTACAAAAACTAAAAATTAACGATGCTTGTTTTTACGCAATCTTTGGTTTTGACTGTCACTTTTTTGCAAATGTTTAATATTTTAAATTATAGGCTAAATCAATGCCTGTAAATGATGTTAAAATGTAGCTTATATCTCAAAGAATGTCAGGGCTTCCATTATTCAATTATTTATAACATTAAAGTGTAGTAAATTTACATTTAAAAATGAAGTGTTCGGAATATGAGACAAAACGGTATATTTAAAAACTATTACTATTAAACTATAAAGGTGTATTTTTCTTTTTTGAGTTATTGTTTTTAAAAGTTAACATGATCTCAGTCTACATTCAATAATCCTATGCGACTAGACTAAATTCTCATTGGCTTCAATTTTATATGTCCATCATCTAAATCGGTCCTGTAGTTCAAAAGTTATGATTTTTTGAATAAAAATTGAAAAATTTTTGGATAAAAGTTTGGATGAAACATGATTTTTCGGACTATCGGTTAACTTTGAAAAATCATATCTAAAAATCGAAAAAAACCTCTCTGTTTTTTGAATATGTGATATCAAAAAACTCCAGCTTTCATGAAAACATATAGAGCCCTCTATCTTCAACCGAGTAAACTATAAAAAACAAATACAATTTGTGTTTTAGTTGCAAGGAATAAACTAGATTCAGGATATCTACCGATTGGAAAATCGCGAACTTGAATTTAACTAAAACGTTGAATCATGTGATTTGAATTCTCTAACTGTGTTAAACCGAGCAGTACAGCAAAGAGTGTGGCTGTAATTTTTCATTTTCATATCTACTAATGCATGTGAGTCAATTATTATCATAGCGGATCATTAATTTCTGTTTGCCTTTCAATCTGTGAGTAAAACGCTGATTGAATTGAATTGAATTTTGCGGATGTATTTCACTCGTTAACCGATACTTTCGTAATCAAATTTAAAAATAATCGACCGACGTAATTAAATGAAATTGGTTTCCACCGGAATAATTTACACATGTACGAATGGATTCTGGAATTTTTACCGATTTCCAGCAGAGAACAGCATCAACGCCCCTAATTAAACACGACTCCATTGCTCTGCTTCCCATCAGTGCGAACACCTTCAAAGGTGTGTCTTTCATCACACCGCTGCGACATATCGTGATCACCCCGCAACACCCTTTCTGGCGATGTTTGATTAAATTTTCTTTTCACCAATTCGAAGCTCCTGTACCGAAGCGGTGTGGTCGATGTTTAAAACCCAGTTTCTTCGGCAACAACATTCGATTGGTGCAAATATTTGCTCCTAAATGGCACTTAAAGTGAACAACTCAATTCGTTAAAGCACTAATCGTTCCCATGTCGGACAGATCTACACACACACACACACACACCCGGAGCTGGACACATGCTCAATACCCAGTGGCCCTGCTCGGACAGGGTTAATCTATCCGGAACGAAAGAACAACCGAAGACACGAATGGAACACACTCCGCCCGAATTGGCGCTATCCCTTAAGGGACGAAAAACTGCAAATCGAGTGCATTAGCTCCGGCGGGGCGGAAATGAAACATCACCCCCACTCTCTCCGCCCTCTCGCCACAAGGACCCGGACAAGCGCTGGAACTGAATGCATGCACATGCAATCCCTTACACCGGAAAGGCACCCAGAGGGGAAAGGCCACTGCCTGCAAGCTATTTGCGTTGGCATTAGTGTGCAGTTCTTTTTTTTTTCTCTGTGATATTTCTTTTGCGCTTCCGTGGCGCTCTGTCGTGGGTGGGAATGGACGCAATGTATAGCCCGGCTTAAAATTGGTCAGATGAGGATAAAAGTGTGATACTGACAGGAAATTCAATCGATTTTTGACTTTCTCGTCGTCGGGTGCCAACTTGCTTTGCAATGTCTGCAATAATTCCTCAGCCATTCACGGATAGATAGCTTGCAATGCAGAGTGCAAAACCGCACTGAAAATTCACCCCTTGTGAAAAAAATTCAGTATCAGATAATTAAATTCCACGGCACATACATGGGAAATGTTAGACGCGTCGTTATAATTAACCGAAATTTGTAATGTTCTGTTATTCACCCTACATTCGCTCGGAAGTTTTTCCACGACCAAGCTGATCGACTCTCGAGCAACCGAATTAGATTAAATCATCAAAAACTCCTCGGATCTCTGTCTGGTGAAAGCTTTTTATTTCATTTCAAAGCAAACTTCTCGCGCAGAGTTCACAGCATTCACCGTTTCAGGCAGCATTCACTTCTAGTGTTGTACCGTTTTAATGCCTAGAATCCCTCTCTTCTTCTGCTGCTGCTACAGCATATAACGGCAAAACATGGTCCCGCACTCAACCGCAAGCAACAGGAGCGCACCACACAAAACCCGGCAGCAGCAAAAAAAAAAGGAACAGATCCAAATCCGCCCGATCCTGCTGCGACTTTTCCGAGTCGGTTTGGAGCCAGCTTTTGTAATCTAATTTATGTTTATTTCATTCATCGTAAAAATTTTACTCCATCGCTCGCATTCAACACGGGGCGCGTATATAAATGGCAGCGTGGATGTGTGTTTCAACTAAAGTTAGGTTCTGTTTTTACAGAGCACTCCTCCCCGAGAGCCTCCATCATCCGTTGCACCCTTCGCGCAAAATGCCACCGATGATGGGGATTTGGATGACGGAGAAGAGAAAAAAACAGTTGAAAATGATGTTCAGTGAGTTCCTGCTCGAGTGAAATGATAAAAACAGTTCTGAATGGAGACGGAATGGATGGCGTGACGAAAAACCATAAAGACCGAGTCAAACCAGACTCAGAGTTCTCTGCACCGATGGGAAACAATAAAACGGGGCGTTGGCGAGGAACTCGGTGAACCAAACCGGCTGCTGCTTTTCGACGCCAGCTACAGCTCCAAGTTGGTTACTTATCAGCGATACAGGGCTCCCCAATAAGAGTCCCAGAAAATTATGTTGTATATCCTGATCCATAGCAATAAATTTCGAAATGAGGAAGTTAAATCGAGTTTAAACTACAATAACAGTCAAACGAAAGTTCTAATCCACGTCCCGGGAATTCGGCTGGGAATCGTCGCTTAGTGCTGACGATGAACCTCAAATGTTCCCAATATCAGTCAACTGTGTGCGTTCCGTTTTATCGTCGAATAGTTGGCCCATTCATCCGTGCTCTGTCAGTTTGCCCAGCTAATGAAACGGGCTCTCTTTTTTATTCCCTTTTTTTCTCTCGCACACATAAAAAAAAAGATAAACTCTGTTTCCGGTAATGGCCGGAGATATACTAGTTCTCGTTTGCACTTAATTCTCGCAAATCAAGCTTCTCACATGGCGAGATGTTTTTATCTCACTCACGCCACACTCATCATCTGCTGCTGGGAAAATGGTGGAAATGCTACTCGCAAAGATATCCCACCAACTGACGGATAAAATTGTACGGTTATAAACACACTGTTTCGCCGCTTTGTTCCTTCCAGGCGGCGGGATATAGAGTCATCAAAGAGTTCCTACCCCGAGCGGACGGATGGACGAATGGACAGATAACACAGACACAAAAAATCAGTCCCGAATCGAGCGCTGGGCGCCGAGACTCAAAATCGGATCGACGGGAGGGGCTCAGGAAGCCACCCGGAGAGGAAGGGTGCTTTATAGGGCTTTAAAGCGGCTTATTAATGACACACCGAATGGGTATTAAGAAATATTGTCGAGTCATTAATTTCGGGTGTTTATTTTAACGCAAGCTGTCTGTGTGTTGCTCGCCGGCAGGTTGGCGGCGGTCGGTGATCCGTGGCAAAACGACGACCCTGGCACAGATAAATGCGGATGATGTGAGCACGGGTCGTTTGGTTCAAATTGAATACGACTGTTTACTGGGCCTAGCATAATTAGGTGGTCGTAAAAATAACACGACTCGAAGAGTGTTTTGCTCGCAAAACTACTGTAATGTTTTGCTAATTCGATGATAATTACTGCTGTTTTTGTTTTATTTTTATTTTTATTTTTATTTTATTTATTTATTTCTATAAAATTCATAGTACAGGGAAACTTCGATATAACGTACCCTCGATATAACGTACATTTTACCTCGATATAAATAACGTACACATTTCCAAAGTGTGAAGGAAATTTTTTTCAATGCTTCTTTTCTGATGGAACAATGAATTATCCGTATTGTGATGCTAAAACAAGTTTTGTGCCTTCAATCAATTCCGAAATACAGCTGGTTTTGTGATTCCGGATTCTAAATGAATAAAGCTTTAATCAACAGTACGAAGGGAAACATCATAAGAAAGGCTGGCTTCGTCTTCTGATTGAAGTAGTTCATTAACTTTACTAAAACAGCAACACAATAATGTATTATAGACTACGTTTGTGAGTACTTTATTATGCTTCGATATAACGTACAATTCGATACAACGCACAATTTTGAAAGTGAAATGTACGTTATATCGAAGTTTACCTGTACAAGTAACCTAATAATGTTCTCAAAGTATGTATTAATACCGCTATCTATAACGAATCTAATCAAATAAATGCATTTTACACGCTCTTCTGAATTTATGGAATGAGGTTGTTGATTTGATCGTTCATGGCAGGCTGTTCCATAGCCTTATTCCTCGATTTTCGAAAGAAACTCTCAAAACATTTGTTTCACATCTCGGGTGTAGCAAATTATGGGTTCGTGGAAGTGATGACGCAACGAAAAGGTTTTCCAAGTATTTTGGGGCATTTCTTAGTATTTTAAAAGTCATAGTGCACGTTCGGAAATCCAAATGTTCGCTGTAGCTTCAGCTGTAGCTAGCTTCAGGATTGATTTTGAACATTCTGAGACATGGTTAAATCTATTGAGTCCATACACAAATCTGGTAACTGAATTAAAAACCAATTGCAATTTGCGAACATTTTCGCTCATTGATTTGGCTTAAAGTACATCTCCATACTCTAATGGTGGAATGATAAATGCTCGAACAAGTTTCAATTTGATATGCTGAGGGGTAAATTGTTTGAGTGCAACCAAGGTCTGCATCGCGTAGTACACTTTTTGACACTTTTTGTACACTTGTACTTGTACACCTATGTTTTTAACAACTTCCGAGTAACTTATGTTCTTAGTATCCATTTTGACAGACGGAGCTCCATGTACATCCATGTGTATTGATTTAAAAATTATAGCTTGAGTCTTACAAGCATTGAGGATTAGTCCATTGTTATTGCTCCAAGAAATAATATTTTCAATATCTATGTTGATCATGTTTACAACGTTGGTTAAGTCATTCAGCTTACCTGATAGGTATAACTGGCAGTCATCGGCATACAGGTGAACCATGCAGTAGTTCATATGGTTAGGTAGGTCATTTATGAACATGGAAAATAATAGAGGGCCTAAGATCGACCCTTGAGGTACGCCACTTTCAACCTGGACAATATCAGATTTTGTACCGTTGAAGTCAACATATTGAGAGCGGTGTTAGGGAGGCGATCTGGCGTAGTGGTAACATCCATGCCTCTCACGCTAAAGGTCACGAATTCAATTCTCACTTCCGACATTCTTCCAAAAATGGAAGTGAAATTGACGAACCAGCCAAATGAGTTGAAAGTCACTATAATACAGATATAAAAAAAATATTGAGAGCGGTTCGACAAATAGCTTGTGATATCAATGCAACAGCAGATTCATGCAGCATAAAACAGCGTGCAAGTTTTTTGTAAAGTGACAGATGATTTATAGAAGCAAACGCTTTACTGAAATCAAGCTGTACTAAAACAGTTAACATCTTTTTGTCCAGAGCGCGTCGAATGTCGTTATCATTTTTTTATCAAGGCGGTTGTGGTGCTGCAATTTTTACGATAGTCTTATTGAAAGCGACAAAGTAGTTCATTCCTATTTAAATATTCGTTCAACTGGTTTGAAAGAATCTTTTCAAAAATTTTAGAGATGGCTGGCAGTATGCTAATTGGTCGGTACTCTGACTCGTTTACAGGATTATCAACCTTTCCAATCGGAACTACTCTTGAAATTTTCCACGTGCTTGGGAAAGTTGATGTCGTGACACAACAATTGAAAAGATCAGTAATGTACGATAGCGTTACTGAGAGTGACATCTTTAATAGTTTTCATCTGAAATTTCATCTTTTCCAACCGAGTTACATGAAACAAACGCAATTTCAGTAAAAACCTCATCTGTGGTAACACCTCGGAAAGAAAAATTTGTAGTAAAACTATTTTCTAATGGAAACTCGGTGAAAGTACGCGGAACGTAATGAGAGGTAAAAAAATTATTCAAACTCGTTGCTGGAACGTCAATTCCAGCTGATCCTGTTGGAATTCGTTTGAGACCAAGTCGCTTTATATTGTGCCATAATTTATTTGCTGGAAGATTTGCATTCAGTTGAGAAGTGAGAAATTCTCGCTTAGATAAACGAATATGACGGTTTGTTATAATTCTCAATCGAGCAAAAGTGTTCCATTTTGTTTCATTTTCTTTATCTTGCTTCCAACATTCATAAGCTTCAGATCTGTTCTTAAACAATCGTCGAATTTGAGAATTGATCCACGGGGCACAAGGATCATGAATTAGTTTTTTTCTTAATTGGTGCATGTCTCTAAATCACTGCTAGGAGTGAATCATTGAAAACAGTCAATTTGTCATCAATATTATGACAGCAATACATTACATTGAAATTCGAGTGACTAAGATCACGTGTGAATGCATGAAGATCAATCTTGTTATAGTCTCGATACCTGTGTTCTTCAGGTGGTAATTTCTTATTTTTAACGCGACATCCATGGCATGTTGGGGATGAGGGAACAACTTTAAAGGTTAACGAATGTGGGTTGTCGAACAATATGCGAGTTTTCGGCAAGTCAGTATCAAGTAAATTGATGTTGAAATCTCCCATCAGCATGATATTAGATTCTGTCGATTAAATGTCTGAAACCAGCTCGTAAATCCCATTCATCAAACCAATGGCACTATCTGGTGGCTTGTAAACAATGCCTCACAAAAGATTGACAGATTTAAGTTTTAAAAATTAATAATCGATTTCACTCATTTCACATTTTCTATATTGTCTGAGTTGTGTTCTGAAAGTCAGGTGGCTCTGCAAATGACGCTGGGAAAAAAATAAAATCGAATGTACGGATTTTATTTTTTATCTTTTGTGTTGTTTTGTCCCAAACATACAGTTACAACTTCAAGAATATAGTATATTTGATTTGTTATTAACAGATACAAAGTCTAACCATCAAAAATAATGAGTCTTCCATTGGGATCATTGGGCTTTCCTTTGGACGTCAGAATCATACAAAAATTCGTAGAGGCGTGAATTTCGGGGCCTTTTAAAAGCTCTGAATAAATAAAACAATGAACATTTTTACTGTCCTTCATTTAATTTTTTGTTTAGTTGCCATTCTTTTGTTTAATTATTATTTCAATTGTTTATAAATCTTTGAAAAATATTCGAAATTTGGATAGTTACAAGCTGGAGACGTGAGGAAGTTAAAACCTTCTGTTTACCTGAAACAAAAGAAAAATCGGGCAGATTCTGAATCAGTACAGATGCCGCCATCGTATGAACCTCGGACAATTGAAAAAAAAATTACAAAACGGCGGCCGTTTGAAAAAAGAAATTGTGTTTTTGCACGTTTTTTAATGACAATTTCATTATGTGTGAAATGTTATAATTTTTATAATTTTTTATTGGCTCATGCGATAGAGAGATGTTTAAGCATTTATCAAATTAGGAATAAATCGCCTTTTTAGCCCTTAGTCTATAGAAGTGCTATTGGCTGCTCGCTGGCTGAAACTAGACTAGAATAGAAAAAAAAAACAAATGGGGTCTCTTATACATTCACGGTCGGTGCAGCGGCGGAGCCCAAGTTAATATTCCTCTTTTATGTTGCTTCTTCTTTTGCACATCATTTCAAGCTCTGCACTGAGCTTGCTTTTTTATTGGTTGCGCCGCATCTCATTCTTTGTTTGATGAGGTAGGTTTACACGATGCGTAGCTGCGGTTGTTTCCGCAAAGGTATTGATATATAGGGATCAAACAAATCCGTAGATCCAGTTATTTCGCCCCATTCAGAACAAAACAAAATAAAATTCACCTCTATCCCTACCAAATTTTCATTCTAAATATTTTATTTTTTTTTCACATTGTACATTATGCCTCAAAAGTGTCTAAAAGCATCTTTCTTGAGAACATTGCACCAATCGATGTTGATCCGATAAATCATTTGTTCTCGGGAACGCAGAACATCTATGACATACGTGAATCTACAGCCATTCCATGCCAAACCGATATAGTGATTCTCAGATTTTCGTGAAAAGTGGTAGTTTTGTTCTTTATCGCAAAACATGAGACCAGCATTTTTTTTATTTTTTCATTAGGGTGACCATTTCCATTTTAGGGTGGTCCGAAAAATCTACTTTTTCCTCTTCTCTCCAAAAATGACTTTTTTCAAAAATTCATAATTTTTGAACTAGTAGAGCGATTTACAAATTCGATATATAAAATTAAAGCCAATCACCTTGTCTTTTTTGGAAAAATAATAAACTTGTTGATGGTTTGAATTCTGTTCTCGTTATTATTGATTGTATTCGTTTTTTATTGTTTTCATAGTCTCGGGACCAAAGGCGTTATATATATATATTTTTTTTTTCTAGAAAACTAAGGATTTTTCACATAACATATGTCGAAACCAGAGAGGCGTTTTTTTTCGTTTTTGAGTTATGATTTTTCAATGGTAACCGATGGTTCGAAAAATCATGCATGGAATGGAATGGCTGTATATATAAAAAAATGGAGTGATGCCTGTCTGTCTTTCAGTCTTTCTGTCTTTCTGTCTTTCTGTCTTTCTGTCTTTCTGTCTTTCTGTCTTTCTGTCTTTCTGTCTTTCTGTCTTTCTGTCTTTCTGTCTTTCTGTCTTTCTGTCTTTCTGTCTTTCTGTCTTTCTGTCTTTCTGTCTTTCTGTCTTTCTGTCTTTCTGTCTTTCTGTCTTTCTGTCTTTCTGTCTTTCTGTCTTTCTGTCTTTCTGTCTTTCTGTCTTTCTGTCTTTCTGTCTTTCTGTCTTTCTGTCTTTCTGTCTTTCTGTCTTTCTGTCTTTCTGTCTTTCTGTCTTTCTGTCTTTCTGTCTTTCTGTCTTTCTGTCTTTCTGTCTTTCTGTCTTTCTGTCTTTCTGTCTTTCTGTCTTTCTGTCTTTCTGTCTTTCTGTCTTTCTGTCTTTCTGTCTTTCTGTCTTTCTGTCTTTCTGTCTTTCTGTCTTTCTGTCTTTCTGTCTTTCTGTCTTTCTGTCTTTCTGTCTTTCTGTCTTTCTGTCTTTCTGTCTTTCTGTCTTTCTGTCTTTCTGTCTTTCTGTCTTTCTGTCTTTCTGTCTTTCTGTCTTTCTGTCTTTCTGTCTTTCTGTCTTTCTGTCTTTCTGTCTTTCTGTCTTTCTGTCTTTCTGTCTTTCTGTCTTTCTGTCTTTCTGTCTTTCTGTCTTTCTGTCTTTCTGTCTTTCTGTCTTTCTGTCTTTCTGTCTTTCAGTCTTTCTGTCTTTCTGTCTTTCTGTCTTTCTGTCTTTCTGTCTTTCTGTCTTTCTGTCTTTCTGTCTTTCTGTCTTTCTGTCTTTCTGTCTTTCTGTCTTTCTGTCTTTCTGTCTTTCTGTCTTTCTGTCTTTCTGTCTTTCTGTCTTTCTGTCTTTCTGTCTTTCTGTCTTTCTGTCTTTCTGTCTTTCTGTCTTTCTGTCTTTCTGTCTTTCTGTCTTTCTGTCTTTCTGTCTTTCTGTCTTTCTGTCTTTCTGTCTTTCTGTCTTTCTGTCTTTCTGTCTTTCTGTCTTTCTGTCTTTCTGTCTTTCTGTCTTTCTGTCTTTCTGTCTTTCTGTCTTTCTGTCTTTCTGTCTTTCTGTCTTACAAATCCATACAAATGAAACACAAACTTCTGCATAACTCGAGAACTGATCAAGAAAATTAAGCCCAATTTGAGATGTGAGGGTTTTTATGTACGAGAAATTTTTCTATGATGGTATGACACCCCTCCCTCCTCTGGAATTGAGTGGGAGTCCCATAAAAATAATGCACATATTTCAACCAAATATTACAATGGAAAATTTTCGGAAAACTCTGAAGGAAAATGGTACAATTCGGAAAATTCAATTCGCATATGTTCTACAATTGCATATTGACAAGCTATTTTAGTCCATTTGATGTTTGCGCTAGCGAAATTGATCTTTGATCGAAAATGGAAATGGATTTTAATTTGATAAAACGCACTCCTATATCGACTTCTATCTATATAAATAAAAATGGATCGCCGAATGTGTTGATAAGAGCAGAACTCGAGAGATGAATTGTCCGATTTAGGGCTGTCTTTATTCTATCATCATATTTTCAGTATCAAACATTCATCCCATGTAACGGAGAAACATATTATGTGCATGTGGTTGAGAAATCTTGAACGAGAATTGTGTCTGAAAACAATCTGATATTATAATGTCGGGTTTTGGTACTAGGAGTATTTTATAGTAAAAGGCAATCTTAAAGGGTAGATTAGAAGATCAATCAATGAACAATTCTGCGATTGGACCCATGCACAGCGCTTAGAAAGAAAACGTGGAAGTGATAACGAAAAATAAATTTTGGGCGGGACGAAGTTTGCCGGGTCAGCTAGTATATGATGAAAGAAACTTCAGATTTGTATAAAAACTTGAACACAGACAAGAACAAGACCAGAGGCACCAAAACAAATGTCTCAATTAGTTCATAGAGTTAAGTGTTTAGAGATATAAAAGTTTTTAATATTGAATTCATTTTTTTAGTACGACTTTTCAACCGTGCATTCGAAATGTTACATTTCCTAAATATTTTCATTAATTTTCCAACAACTCTGTCAACCTTAATGTTTGCTTCAGACATCTGGATTTTGAGCTACGATTTTTTAAAGGAAGATCAAAGAAATTTCAATAAAATCGAAGTTATACAAACATGAATCCAAGCTACCCTGATGCCATTATGAACCTGGAACTCAGAAAATCCAAGGAGAGAGCAAATGATGCCGAGGACATGAAAAAAAAAGAAAACGGGATACGATTGTACAGACTCTTCTGAATCATGCCATTTTTACCCAATAGCTTAAATAAATCATTGTCAACTTACTTATCTTTCATCAAGGACTCGTCAATTTTTTTTATAAAACACAGATTTTTCAAGATATTAAGTCCATATTGATTCTGGGTGTAGTTCAACTCAAACATTTCAAGAATGAAATTCAT
The DNA here is from genome assembly GCF_029784135.1 of Toxorhynchites rutilus septentrionalis. NCBI lineage: Eukaryota > Metazoa > Arthropoda > Insecta > Diptera > Culicidae > Toxorhynchites > Toxorhynchites rutilus. The sequence goes on along the minus strand of NC_073744.1, from coordinate 14,239,600 downwards.
ATGACCACCGCGGACCCGTTTACAGCGATGGACCCAATTTTCCACTACTCGGTCACAAATTTCGACCGGAATGTTTCGAATTTCACGTTCGATGTTGTCTCTGAGCTCTGCTAAAGTTGCTGGCTTGCTGGCAAGGATCAGTGACTTTACATAGCCCCATAGAAAGAAATCAAAAGGCATCAAATCACATGAACGAGGTGGCCAATCGACAGATCCGTTTCTCGGAATAAAACTTTTACCAAACTTATTATCCATTGTAACGTGCGCTGTGTGGCAATTGATGTTAAGATCTTCCAATTATGCCCAAAAATAGTTTTCCAACATGAGCCTCCTCGCTGATCTGATAATGCTTTTGTGACGAAAATCATCATTTTCTTCAAGATTCGCCAGAGTCCAATCGGAGATGTTTCGGCGCTTCAAACGCTCAAGTGGAATAATGTCTTGAGTCAATTTGATATTGTAAGGATGTGGCCCAAGATCTCTTCGCAAAATACGACGCAATGAGAACGCCGTGCAATTGACTGTCTTGGGTCATTTCGGATGGATTCACTTGCTTCGTACGGGACGGCTTCTCGTCAGGACTGGAACATCCAACATCAAAAATGTAGACTTAAATTTGGTCACTAAACTATGCACAGCCTGCCGGCTGGGACGATTATTACGACCGAAAATTAAAGTAAGCGCTCTTAAAGTTTGCAACCATCGGCTCCGAATTTCGATAGTAATTTTCAATAATTATTTAGCATTGCTCGGTCGTGTACTTCACCATGATGAAAGTGAATGTTTTTGAATATGGTTTTGACTTTAACAGATCATTAAAATGTTTTAAGGGCTCGTTCACCCGAAGGCATAAAGCTGTCAAGTCACTAATGGATGACACTTTACATGTGAAAACAGAACTCTACGTGCTATAAGTTGGATAATTTTCGTCTAAACTAAATTTTTGTTCATTATTGATTCTGAAAAATGTATGCATTTCCATTCAGTACATTAGCGCTTAGATGTTCCATGTTTGTTCTTTTTTGTCTTACGTCTCAACCATAGTACATTTATCTCACCCGACACTTACTTTAGGTCATTAAATCATCAAGTGATCATATGTGTAATAGTTAACTTCAATTATCGTGTTATATTTATTATATTATTGTTGTGTATTACATACTCAACAATAACTCAAGCATCATTGATAGAAAAGTTCCCTTTTTTACTCCTTTGAGTTTGAGTTTGAGTGTGGAGCATATTTAGTGAACATATACCAAACAATGCGAATGAGTTTGGGTATATTTCAAAAGAATTTGTATACTGATTCGCTCATACATGATTCGATTATATACATACAATTTTAGACTCGATTATATACAATCCAAAAAAAAATTATGTTTCAAATATGACATATTTCAAGCGAAATTGAAAAAATTCAACAATATAGTGAAAGTTAATTGGCTGAGAGCAGTGTAGTTGATTCTAGTTGAAGTTTCACCAGAAATTATTTAAAATGATATTGCAGCGAAATTAAAAAAACGATAGAAGTTGGGTGTCAAAGAACGAATTGTACAGCGGTTAGAGAACTTTACTTTGGTTGTTAGAAACATTCAAGTTTGTCATGTACGTTCTGGATAAAATTTTATATCTTAAAGATCTTCAACTTTTGCATTTTTTCTATATGTGCACTTTGTTGATTTCTTCTCTTGGTTTTAAAATTTCAGATTTTTATAATATAGAATTTTGTTTAATTTTGATTTTTGATTTCTTGATTTATTTGTTTTTATTTTTTTATTTCTTTGTTTTTGATGTTTTTTAATCCTCGTTTCTCTCATTTGGTTTGATTCGATTGATTCTATTTATTTTTAAATTTTTCTTTGAGAGTTAATTCCATACATTTACTCATTTATACATTTACATTTATGATTTTAAACACTTTTTAATTTTTGTAATAGTTTTTTGATAATTTTTTTGAATTTTGAAAAATTTGAGATTTTGAAATTTAAAGAATCAAAAATTTAGAAAAATAGGTTTAAAATTTAAAATATGACTATTTCCGATAACAAAAAAAAAGAGTATGATTTTTTTTCTTTTTATGATTACATTGCATTGTTTTATTTGTTTTTATTTTTTACTAGCTAACCCGACGAACTTTGTCCGGCACAAAGTAGATTTTTTGGGTTTAGGGCACACCAACACATTTGGCCATTTTTGTTTATATAGATAGAAGATATAGGAATGCGTTATTCCATCTGAAAATCCTTTTCCACCTTTGAATAAAAATCAATTTCGTTAGTGCCAACATCAAATGGACTAACAATGCTTAACTAATAGTAGAACACATGGGAATTCAATTTTCCGAATTTTCCGATTTTTCTCTCCGCTATATGATGACTCAAACTGAACCATTCCTTCCTCGGGTTTTGCACTTACCAACACATTTGGCCTTCCATTTTTATTCATAGATATAAGATATAGAAATGCATTATTTCGCCTGAAAATCCATTTCCACTTACGAACAAAGATCAATTTCGATTGAGCAAATATCGAATAGACTAACAACGCTTATTATGATGTAATTTTCGAACATGAATTCAATTTTCCGAATTTTCCGACCTTCCTTCAGAGTTTTCCGAAAATTGTCCGGTTTTTCTCTCCGCTATATTAATCTATGAGAAGAGACGGATACAACAAAATAAAGAAGGCTTAAATCGAATCATCCCTTCTTCGGGTTTTCCGCTTACCAACAGATTTTGCCTTACATTTTATTTATATAGATTCATTTTATTTCTATGTTATCCTTTGATTACTCAATTTTTAATTTTTTAATTTCTTTCATATGTCCATTTCTTTAATTTGTTTACTTTGTTGTTAAAGTTTAATTTTTTAAAACATAGAACATTGTTTTTTTTTTGTTCACTTTTCTTTATTTGATTTATTTGTTATATTTTTTAAAATCTCTTTAATTTCTTCGATTTTTCTTAATTCCTTTGATTTTTTTAGGTTTTGTTCACAAACATACCTTTTTAGATTTTTTTCAATTTTTTTTATTCGATTCGTTTGAATTGAATTTTTATGCTTATTTTTAATTTCATGTATGTTTTTTCGCAATGTGTCATGTTCATTCTTATTAATATTTGATTTCTCCTTTTTTTAATTTTTATGATGAATTCTTTTATATGATGTTGTTATTTTTTTGTTTTTCGTTTTCTATGATTACGTTTGATTTTTTTATATTTCGATCGATTCAATTTTCTTTTAATTTTCGTTCGAGATTAATTGAATTTGCAAGACTTAAAATTTAAAAAAAACAAATTCTAATTTCAAAATTTTAAAATTCAAACATTCAAAAGTTTCTATTTATTTCAAGCGAAAATGAAAAATTTCAATATTAATGTGAAGACAATTAGCTGTTATGAAAGCAGTGGAGTAAAAATCGTGATTTTGGAAGATTATAGTTGAAGATCCACCAGATTTTTTTTAAATGATATTGCAGCAAAATTAAAAACATAGAAGTTGAGTGTCAAAGAACGAATTGTGAAGCGGTTAGAGAGCTTTAATTTGGTTGTTAGATACATTCAAGCTTATTGTGTACTTTTTGAATAAAATTAAGAATAATACATAAAAAACAAAAATTAAGAATAATACCCTATTAAACAAAAGCTTCTAAAATATTACTCAAATTCACTAATTTGGCAGTTACACAGCTGTATTCTGTATTAAATTTTCTCATCTTTCAAATGGAAGTCACACAATCTTCCTACGAAGCGTTATTTTTGAATTGAAGCCAGTTTAAGGCAAAAAGCGCCCGAAACAGAGAAAAAGTTCAATAACACTGTCATTGTTGAAATTCGAACATATGCGTAGAAGGATTTTTTTTCATCAATTTTGATTCCCTATCACTTCCTGAAACAATTCGGACTTTGTTATGTGAGAAAGGTATTTCATGACTTTAAGGGGATGAAGTAAAAATTTAATTTTTCTTTTACATTCAAGAAACGAAATACAGGTCGGATTCGATTATATACAGACTCGATTATATGTGATTCAATTATGTACAATTTTGAACTCGATTATATAAAGCTTGGAATTTTGTTTTTTAATATTTCAAATATGGCTTATTTTAAGAAGAAATGTAACCTTCCAACTTTAAGGTGAAAGGTTACTATTACATGTAAAGTGGGGTAAAAATCGTGATTTTTGAAGATTTTGCTTGAATTTTACTTTGAATTTTTCAGCAATTGTTTATATCAATATTGCAGCCAAATTAAGAAAGATAGAAGTTGGGCGTCAAACAACAAGTTGTAGAGTGGTTAAAGAACTTCAATTTAATTGATAGAAACAATCTAATTTAATATGAATTTTAAGGATAAAATTAATAATAACACATTAAAAATTATTAACTTTTAAGTTTTCTACTTCCAAAATGTTATTCAAATCCGGGGAGTTTCGATCGAGCAGTCGTCGGGTGAGGAGGTGTTTTTATTCGCTCCCCGTTTGGTTAATTCTCCGTCGTCATACATGTCTAAACGTGTTTTGGCTCAATCTGATAATTGATGTACACAATTTGTTAGAGTTTTCTATTGGGCTAAAAATCTAAAAATTAGAGTGAGCGAGAGAATGAGTAAATAGAATAGTGGAGAAAGGGTGTCTGGTGCAACCAGTGTTGGTTTGGTAGCAGCAGCAGTTCGGAGAAAAAATTGGCATTTGCACGTCTGATAGAGTGGCGGCCTGCTTTGTTTACTATATGTTTTGCCATCTTCGTCGCTACTTATTTACAAGCAGCTCTTCGACACTGAGCCCAAAACATTTATGAACTCTACTGTCAACTGATTTCGCTGTTGGGCCTAGTTATATTTTGTAATCAATCCACACAATCCAGCAGATTGAAATTCATTCATTTTCTAATTAATTTCTTAATTTTCAATTTATTTTTAAATAATCGATTAAACCAATTCAACACAATTCATACCCATTCTAAACATGCTTTATTTTATTTTAGATTTATTTTATAAACTGCATGTTATATTTATTATTCATATTCATTTAATATAATACATGTTGTAATTATAAATAATATATAAATGAAAAACATGATAAAGTTAGATAAAAATAAAGAAATAAAAAAACTCATAAATTCGTGAATTTGTTGATTCGTGGATTTGTGGATTCGTGGGTTCGTGGGTTCGTGGATTCATGGATTCGTGAGTTCATGGATTCATGAATTCATGGATTTGTGGATTCATGGATTCATTGAATCATAGATTCGTAAATTAATAAATTCAAAAAAAATCATAATTTAATAAGTTCATAAATTCTTAAATCCATAGATTCTTAATATCATAAATTCTTCCATTCTTCAGTTCTCTAATTTTATATTTTTCTATTTTAAAAGATAATACAATTGACGAACATCGAAATACACAGTCAGTATAGCGAGTTAAAAGAATTTCCTCGGTGACCTTCTCAGGTTAAGAATATATCGTCGATTAGAGGAATACTAAAAGGGTTTCATAGCGACCTTCCCAGGTTGCCAAAAATAACTGTAGTCTCCTCGATTAAATAAAAATATATAGATCGAGAGTTTTTAAAGGAGTTTTTTATGACCTTCTCAGGTCAGGAAAAATATCCTTGGTCTTACGCACGATGAATAACAAAATGCATGACCGGTTCGATAAGAATGCATATTTTCTTCAAAACTCATTTCGCCGAATAGTTGAGAGTTCACGTTTTTAGAATCACATCACTTACCGCAGTGAATCCTGATTTTTCTTAACCGTTCCTACTAACAACTATCCCTTCCATGATAAACGCTAGGGAACCACGCTATAGAGGCGACCCTTCTGGCCTTCGGGCGGCGAATATCATACTAACATTCCTTCCCTTCCCCTGGTGACTGTAAGGACGTGGCCGGCGTCGTTATTGACCATTTAAAGCTCGAATCACCGAAAATTGCACAACGAGAGAATGATATGCTAGTCCCAAGCGTCATTCTGTGTGTTCTTTGTGCAATTTGGTTGGTTCAGGTCAATCACGGAGAGCAACTACGAATTGTACAGTCTACCCAAGCTCAAGCTCAAGCTGAAGCTCAAAATGTTATTCAAATCCGTTAATTTAGTTGTTCCATTACTATATCATGTACTAAATTTTCTCATCGTTCAAATAGAAGCAACATAATAGTCTTCCGTAGCGTACTTTTTAATGTAGAGCCAGTTTGAACAAAAAAAAAACTTCTATAACTCTGTTATTGTTGAAATTCGAACTTATGCGTAGGAGGATTTTTTCATCAACTATGATCGTCTATCACCTCCTGAGAGAATTTGGATAAATTTATTTGTTTCATGTGAGAAAGGTATTTTCTGACTTTAAAGGGATGAATCAAGAATTAAATTCATCTTTTATTTTCAAAAATCGAAAAATACATGCAAAAAAAACAAATATAAAATTTTTTTTTCGACTCGATTATATACAGGATTCGATTATATACAGTGAAAAGAAATCTAAAACTGTATATAATCGAGTCCGCGCTGTATATGTGTATAAAAAACAAATAAAAAAAAATTTTTTTGAATCGATTATACACAGTGAAAAAAAAATCGGAGACGGTACATAATCGAGTCCATCCTGTGATTGATTGGTGCAAAAATTTATTAAATCCATCGATGAATGGATGCGCAATAAGCGATAAAATCTAGGTATTTTTCGATTTGTACGCTTTGTTCCCTAAAGACGAAATTCTACGTTGAAAAGTGCGAAGTCAAAAATGTTAACATGAAACAATAGAAGCTCGATGGCAGTCAAACGGTGAAATGATCAATAAGTTCATAATCTCAATATACTATCCTCAAATTGTTAATTTTGTTCTAAGACGACGCTGCTTTCATACTCTTGATGACAAGCACTAAGTTCACGGATCTCTACGAGATGCATGAATATTTTGTGTCCGCCTATTTTGAAAAAATATTTAAAATTTCTCTCGATTATCATGTTATCTTCGCTTGCTGTCACAACTTTTCTCGGAATGAATATTGGTTTCTCACCTCACCTACCATCACTCGCGCTCGTCTCGACGAGATTACAACCAAATCGGGGGCAGACACCCTCCCCCAATCATCTCGATCGACCTCGTTTCGTTATCGGCAATAAACCAAATGAAGCACGTTCAGAACACACTCAGTACACAAATATATAGCGAAGAGGTCAGCACACAAAAAAAAACTGTAAGTCTCCCTTTTGTAATATTTGTCCTTGGTGCGAACCGAACCATCCTTCGGTGTGGATAAAAAAAATGTTACCAAAAAACACAAAATAAACAATGGTTGAATAAATTCCTGTCATGGTTAGAGATTTTCCCACCACTCTTGTTTTTCTGGTTTGTCACTATCTGTTTATTCTGAAGGGCGATCTTTGATGTGGGTTTCAAGGCTCCTTTCCTTCGCCCCACACTGTGTCACACTGTCCTGTTCGAGTGTCCTCCCCTTCGGAGTTCCGTTGTCCCTGTGGGACCAGACCAGTCATGGGCCGGAGGAAAAAAAAAGGTTTCCTCCCCTTGCTTTCCTCGGCCAAGAAAATACACATTGTTTTGTCACTTTTGACCTTGATAGAATATCCGATAAACGGATGGTGGGTTGTAGTTGATAAGTTTTATGTATGCTCGCCTGTTATGACCCCTATTACCAACTAACGGAAAAAGGGTGAATTTCCCCCTGTCCTTATCGTGTGTCTGCCCGGGGCGAAACTGTTTACCTACTTTCGGTAGTAGACATTTTTTATCGCGATTAAAATCACGAGGATTAGAGATGGTTATAGTTTGCCGGAAAAGACCGAAAACCAGTGCTGTTTTTACGTTTTTTTTTTTTGCTTTCCTCCGAGAGCCTAATTCTATTAGTTTCGCCTTGTGCGAGAGCTTGTCCTGGATGGTTTCAACAAGATTTAATTGGAATAATTCCGTCGGTTTTGGCAGCAAACGAACGCGCCGCCAATGGTGGCGGAAGGGTTCGGTAGGAGTTGACCGGAACGGAAATAAACCCGTTTTTAACCTCCGGCTCAACCAGCCAGCCAGCTAATCTAGTCGTAAATTAATATAAATGCAGATTTATTCTAATTAGTCATGGTTGAGATTTCGCCGAGTGTTCTCAGCCAAATGCTCAACGATTATGAGCTGGGTGGTAGAAAACAGACCACCCCGAAAGAACCAGACAGCAAAAGAGTGGCGTTTCGTAGAAAAAAAAAGGTTAAGTATTTTGGGTACCGAAAGTTTCGGCACGAAGAACGCTATAGTTGGCAGCTTTCAGAACATCAGTACAACGTGTCCCTCGTTTCCCCCCAGGGAACGGAGCACTTGAACACAACTCTGTGCCGGAAAAAAATACACAATTGTCTCTTCCATCACAAATGCTTCCGGAGTAATTTCGAAAATGAAACGCTATTACTTTACAATAATCAGTATTCCCTGCTGAATGATTCAACGCCTTCGCAGAAATGGAAGTAAAAAGTTTAATCATGATGGCGAAGAAACCGGGCGACTGTCTTTCCGGAATCGAATCGGAAGTGGAAGAGAGCGATGTCGATGACGATGAAAAAAGCAATCATGATCAATTCTGTTCCATTTGCTTCCGCTCCTGACGGGCGCATTCCCCATCGAGATTCTCTCTCTCCCTTTGGAAACGTGTCGAATTTTGCTCTATTTTTAAAATCAATTCGTGGTAGGAACGTGGAAAAAATTCCTTCCTTCCACTCCCGAGATTGAAGTTGGTGGATCGAAAAGTATCGCAGAAAGTGTGTCTTTTCCCTAATTTACGATTGCTCAGCGAATTAAATTTCCAACAATTTTTTCTTCTGTATTATTCTTCTCCTCATCATTATCTTGTTTCCATTTGCAGATATTGAAAGCATACCGGTGGTGAAGTACATTGCGCTGGCAGGTGGAAACATCACACTCAGCTGCCCCGGAGTGAACGAACGCTCGCTGGTGGACAGTCTGATCTGGAAGACGACGCAAACGGTGGCGGAATACGTCAACGGGTTGCCACTGTCCAGCAATCAGAGGGTAAGTGTGTTTTGATTTGTGTTCATCTTTGCCCCGTGCTTCAAATGTCACGTACTTTGTTTGAGAAAAAGAATTTAAACACTATCCAGAGCTGCGATGTCAACAAGCTTTAAAAATAGTTAAAAAGAGGAACTTCTTAGTTGATGTCATTTTCGAAATCTTCATCTCCCTTTACCAATGGCTTTTATCATAAACCATTGTTTTAAGTGTACATTTTTGTATCAAAATATTTAAGAAACAATCGACATGGAAATTTATCTTTCTGGAGATGATATTTGATGAAAAAAAATCCTTCTGCGCATATGATCGAATCTGCACAATAACAAAGTTATTGAACTTTTCTTGTTCTTGGGCTCTGCTCACCTTCTTCTTTAAATTTTTTCGCTAATGCTTCTATTTCTTCTCTTGTTCTCTTATTTAATAATCCTAAGTTTTACCTATTCCCTCCTGTACTACACTTTCCACATTATTTGGCCTCTTCTTTCTTCTGTTTTGAATTAGTTTTTTGTTCCTTCGGCGTGTGTTTTGAGTTGTTATATTTCATCGATTTGAATTAGCATAAAAATATTCCATATTTCATAAAAAATCTTGTTTTTCACTGGATGCGATGAAAATTTCAGCCAAATTATATCATGGCTATATCGAAATGGTTCGTGCAACGTGCAATACGTGCAACTTAATTAATTTTTTTTTTTTGGCAGATTTATCTCACTTCTTAACCTAGCCAGAATATTCACCTGCCCCCGGGCTTCTGAATGCCAAAGGGGAACTAGGCTCTGCGGAATGCACGTATCTGCATGCTCGTGCTGTTTTAGTCCTTACCGAGAAATTGTTGGACAATCGCCCAGGTGCTACGGATGACCGACTTTTGGATGCCGACTAATTTCTTCCCTTCTTCCCGAGCCGTACTTGTCTGCGCGTTCGTCCCGATACGCAAATAATTTCACTTCCATTTGCACCTGTCGTCCCGATCCGCACTCTCACCATTAATTTTTTTTCATACGGTCGTCTCGAGCCGTACTTTTTTCTGCGCGGTCGTCCCGATCCGCAAATAATTTTAATTCCATTTTTACAAAGCACAATCGTCCCGATCCGCACTCTTACTATTTTTTTTTCATACGGTCGTCTCGAGCCGTACTTTTTCTGAGCTGTCGTTCCGATCCACAAATCATTTTACTTCCATTTTTACACAGCACGGTCGTCCCGAACCGCACTCTTACCATTATATTTTTTTCATACGGTTGTCTCGAGCCGTACTTTTTCTGAGCTGTCGTTCCGATCCACAAATCATTTTACTTCCATTTTTACACAGCACGGTCGAACTGATCCGCACTCTTACCATTATATTTTTTTCCATACGGTCGTCCCGAGCTGTACTTTTTCTGCGCGGTCGTCCCGAACCGCACTCTTACCATTATATTTTTTTCATACGGTTGTCTCGAGCCGTACTTTTTCTGAGCGGTCGTCCCGATCCGCAAATAATTTAATTGACAAATAATAATTTGACTCACTGTGAGGACACTTGATTTTGTGAAGACACTATGAGATATGTGAACACATTTCAGTATGATAGCGCACCTGGACCTCTGGAGGATCCTACCACCATGAAACTCCAACCATTGGTCAAAAACAACGTCAAAAAAGGAGGGCTTTCGTCTCAGTGTCATTCGCTCGCTCTTTCATCAGTGTAACCCGTCTCTTCTGTTCCCAGTAATCAATGGAGCCTCCCGTCCCAGGGTCATTCACTTGCCTCTTTCAAACCTCTCCAAACAGAAAATCTACAAGCATATGGAATGAATTCAATAACAAAGCGACGTCCACCTTAAACTTCCAGCGGTCTCAATACACACTGTCTCTAGAAGACACCAGTTCACTTGCACTCGAGAGCCTGAATGATTGCGATACTGTACTTTTATTATTGGGCCCATACCATAAAACAGATTAACCTATATTTTTCAAACGACCACTTCACAAATCGAAAATTTTTCAGTTACACATCGTTTCAATAAAAAGTCCTACGGATATGGTCCGAGTCATAACCAAGACCACAAAGCTGAAATGAACAATATGATATATCATCGTTCCGTTTTTTTTTGGAAGAACTGGGGTTATATTCACTCAGTCAACGGTCCATCAAGTCAACCATCATTTCTAAGCTCATAAAATACAGTTCGCAGCCGCGTAATGCATCTTTTGCTCAAATTTATTGAAATAAACTTCAAACATTAAATATTCTCTCAAACTCTGTTCAAAAACAAGTCATGAATTTCAGTTTCCTCCGATACGATTATGAAGACATTTGAGGACATTCTTCTCGTATCATGCGAAAGACATTCTAAAAAATTACCTGGCATCACTGCTTACGACAGCGATGGCGATTGATCAGCGGCCATCCTTCTCACTTTCCGGATCATGTTTACGACTCCGACTTTTTCACAAAATTTCACCTTTTATTAGACAACTCACTTGCGGTGTGTTCCTCAGTAAAGAACAGAATATGCAGAATTTCTGCTGAAAATTCAGCAGTCTGGCAGGATCGTCAAAATGTGTGACATTAATCACCGAGTTGCAATTTTCTCCTCCACTGTCTGCAGATTGCATTTGAGTTGGTACTCCGCTTGCGCCAAGTGCAGAGCGCTGTATCCTGTATCCGACAGTGGCGCAGACAGCCCGGTATAGCGCGTTTTGGTTGACGCGTTCTGCGAAGTACTTGCGCAGTTGTCGTACCTGGGCAACACACAGTGCAGATACGTCGACTATTCCAAGTCCCCCTCCTTTGCGTGGTAGTGGAACTCTCACCTGTGTCTCCTGTGAGGATGGTGCATTCCGGCCTTTTTGAATGCTTTTCTCATCCTCCTCTCAATATCCTCTAGGTCAGTTTTGCTCCATTTGACTACACCAAAATTGAAGGTCAGCAGGGGAGCCGCGAATGTGTTGATCGCGCGTACCTTGTTCCCCGCGTTGAGGAAAGTCCTCAGGACACAGTTCAGTCGACTCAAGAACTTCTCTCGCAGCTCCGTCTTGATGTCGGAGTGGCGAATCCCGGTGAGCTGTCGGAATTCAAGGTATTTGTAAGAATCGCCACGAACCATATCTTGTGTTATCGTACGGACGATCATCATCGTCTCGACATTGTTTATTTAGGATTTAGCCTCATGGGAGGTAAATCCATAAACATAGCGAGACGTCTTTTATGATCTTTTCGTCCTACGATCACCATCGCACCATCTCATGCTTATCTTAGGATATAGCCACATGGGTGGCAAACCCATAAGCATGACGAGGGCTGTTTTATGATCGGCATCCTCGGCATCCCAGCGAGTGAATAAGATAATGAACGAATAGACAGCAAAACGGAGTAGCTAGATAATAAGGATTTGTGAACTAACAAAAAGGGGAAAAATAAATTATGTAGCAGTCGCTTACAAGATCTAAGAGAGTAAGTTCTCTCTCATCCGAAAGGCCCCCACATTTTCGGTGTCAGAAGTGGGGTTCCGAAATTATTAAAGTACTGAAAAAATTGTGAGATGCCATGAACTTAGTGGAATATCTAAAATAGTGAAAATATGAAGTACAAGTTCTTGGATTGTAATGAACAAAATATAGCAGTGATGCAGGAAGCCTTAACCTTGCCTTGAAGAACAGTAAAAATGTGACTGTGCTTATTAATGTGAAAGTAAAATCCGGTTTTCCATCAATAATACGATAGCATAGCATGACTATAAGTGCACCAACAACATTTGTGTTCTGTACAAAGTAAAGAAAGTGGAGCCGTCTGCAGTCAATCCAACAGGAAGAGCTATTCTAATATGGCTGACTAACATGCAGTAAGTGCGTCAGAACAGCAGCAACTACAACAAGCGCCTCAACAAATCCAGTAACAGCCGCAGCAACAACCGGAACAGGAAATTTCAGCTAACAAAAAATCGTCGGTTCCACAGCAACAGAAACAAGTATAGCCAAACATACAAGTGACAGGGAAACCTTCACTCTTGCAATTGAATAAAAAATTGGGATCAAGAGATGTTTGTAAAAAAACGATTGCTAGAGTTTTTCGCCAACAAGGACCAAGACTATTATGAGAGAGGCATTATGGAGCTAGCTTCAAAATGACACGAAAAAAAAACGGTGTGTATTTGACCCAAATCGGGCAATCCGAAGTATATTAAATAAAGTTTCGAATTTCACGCAAAAATAATGGATTACTTTTTCCCCAACCTAATATACACAAACTGGTCTCTCGTTTGAGTAAATGTTGTACCTGTATGGGTGGATAGCACATTTGATGGTATTTTTATGTTCATTTAAAGGAGGGGTTCTCAAACTATTTTGGGCAATAGATCCCTTCTCAAGAATTAAGCGACACCTCAGACCCCTATAGCCAAATTATTGGACAAAATATTTTTTTTGACGCACATGGATTATTATTTCAATATTTTGCTTAACCAAAAACTTCTAAAAGTATCTGGCTCGAATTTTCTTAGGGATGCTAAAAATTTACGATATTTATTTTTTGAGTCATTTTTATGTAAAAAAAGGCTATTTCAGAGCGCCGGCAAAAAAAATCTGTTTAAATTCGTTGAACATGCAACAAGTTGGTAAGTTGATTTTTTGGGATAAATTTTCTTAATTGCGCGAATACCATTTCACCACCACGGATAGTTGTGGCTGGAACTTTACCCCAAAACATGACTACATTAGTTGGTTCATCCGAAGAATAGTCTAAAAAATCAACATTGTGCAGCTCTCTACATTCCTCCGGGCTGAATCATTTCTCTGGGAATCAGATTAGGAAAAATTTCAGTAAGTGGTAGAATGGTTTGATGTTTTCTTCTGATGACATTGGACGGGTCTATCATGGTCATGGTCAGAAATTTATGCATTACATTAGCCTTGAATTCGTTGAGCCGATCAACAGATATTTTTCCATCGCTTACGTACTCCCTGATGAGGAGTTCAGACGTTTTCCCAACCTACAAATTTTCCAAGCTCTCGTCATTTTGATGATCAAACGCAACTTTATTCAGTTGTTTTAGCGTTTGCATCCACTCATTCGGGAGAAAAATATTCAATACCGTGTGGAAAGATCTGGAAATGCTCGAATGAAGAATAGGTAGGACTCTCACTTTGAAATAGCTTGTCACTTTGAGTATGTATGACAAAAATGTCAAATTAATATTAGTCTACCATTTTGGCGTTCTCAACATTAATGATATGTTTCACAAATCAAAAATGGATTCGGAGTGGTTCATATCAGTCAAATTCTAAAGGTTTTAATTCAAGAATTTCCTGAATCTAATCACACTTACTAGTCCGCAAGGGATTGCAGCTAAGACAGCTATTGGTTTGTTCAATTTCATCTGGAATATGCTTACATGCATACGAAGAGCATAAGGCAGTACTATAGCAAATACACTTCATAATGAAAAGCGATGGACAATCTCTTTTAAGCAAAAGGCCAAGTGAGTTGCCTGGCTATCCATGGTCCTTGCTCCATCAGCCCAATGACAATCAAATAAATTTGGTATGCAGTTTTGTCCCATTTGAACAACGAAACCATTTCGTCATACAACGTTCTAGAATCCATTTAGGTAACCTGTATAATGTCATAGAAACATTCATCCACGAACAGTAAACCATCCTTCCAATAGCTAGTTCTGGCCACAAAGGGTGCTCCTACACTGTTTGACCGAAGCCAAATATTTGACAGATATAATTTGATCAACGTGTACAAACGTGATCAAATATATTCGAAACAAAACATGAAAAAAAATGCCTAAAATATTTTTTGGTCTGTTCTTCGAACCTGTCGGTCATGGTTAGGTTACCTTAAGTATTTCAGTCGATTTTTTCCCATGTTCGATGTTTGACATTGTTTGCCACTGTTGATCATTGAAAAGTGGCAAACAAAATAGTGTTTGTACAAATTCCAAACCCAACTTTATCTGTCAAAAAGTGTCAATTATTTGACCACCGGACAAACAGTGTTCGGCTACCTTAAGGCTAGTGACTATTTCTTCGGTAGATCCCTCGATTCGTCGGTAATAAAACTCCTCGTGTTGACTATCTTCGAGAACATTCGTGATCACAGCAGTCGCTTTTGTGCTTCTTAGTCGCAGCATGCTTAAACAAATTCTTCAATATCTGCAAGACCATAAAGTGTTTTACTACATACTTTGTAGAAACCAGCATGATTATCGGTGCTCTGAGAAAGCCAGCTCAGTCTGGCCTCCCAATCCCTTCGGTGACATCAGTGATGCAGTGATATGGAATAACTGTTTCAATAAAACTAGCACAAACTAGCTTTCCAAACGAACTCAATAAAGTCAAATGTGATTACAGAATCTTTTTTTTAATCTGGAAAAATTTGGGCAAAGTGCGGAAAGTCCGGACTAAACAAAGGACGGTCTGGATATCTGGATGCTTTACCAATACTATCTCTTGATTTAAATTAGTAAATAAGTGTATTCAAGTTCCAACAAATTTCAGAACGCAAATGCCAAATGCACTTGTCAAATTTTTCATCTTATACGAACTTATGCGCGTTGATCTATTTGCTGAGTTGTTGAAAAGTACAATAATAATTCTTTCTACTAGAAATCAAGTTGGATCACGTAACACAACTTATAATGTATCTTGGAAGTTTCAAACAAGAACTGTGTTAATTTTTAGACCTCATCGACCCCCAAACTCAATTTTCGTTCATGTCGACCCCTGAGAAGTCAATATCGACCCCAAAGGGGAACCCCAGATTTAAAGCAATGAAGGAGGGTGCATGAAAATGTGCTAAATATTTATTTTGGGTGTAGATAACAGTGAATCTTATCAATTGAATATCACATTCAAATAAGATAACTGTTGCAGCACTCATTTGCTTAATGATGCTAACATTGCTACCCACTTCAGACAAAAAAGGTCATGCAATATAGCTGAGTGCACTGACCGTCCGCCCGTTCGGATAAGCGCCCGATATGACAATGTAGCTGCAAACCCACGTCTGCGGTGACAAACGACTTTCTCGTTTGCACAGTTATCTATTCTGCCCTTCGTCATCTCGCCTTGGACGCCTGGACAGTAATTATGAACGACCCGTTATGAATTATGAGTATTGTCGCAGTCCATCATACCCAGCCATCATTCACTTTCACCCCCCCCCACTCCTTACTCACACACAGACACTAATTACACACTGTTGCTGTGTTGATTTCGGGCTCCTTCTCATGCTCTGGTTCTTTTTCTCGTTCTTTTTCCGGTGCAGATAACGTTGCTACCTGACAACTTCAGTCTCCACATCAAGCCAACGGTCGCCTCGGATACGGCCGAATACAGCTGCCTGGTGAACGACCGGCACAGCCCGGAAGCCATAGTAGATTTAATAGTCCAAGGTATGTGTAGAATTCATGCATGCGCATATAAATGTCTGCCATCCACCCTCTACCAAACAACACAACACGTTTCTCTTTCACGTGCCACACAGATGTACCGGATCCCCCGGGACGGCCACTGGTGCTCAGCTTCACGTCACGTTCGGTCCATCTATCCTGGGCACACTCGCAGGACTCGAGGAATGCACCCGTTGCGAATTTCATCATCGAAACAAGGTAAGCGCGCACCGAACCAACAACCGGCTCGTGTTTACAGGGAACCATTATCGATTGCGCTGTCACTTGCTAGTGGTAACCTTTGGAGAAAAAAAATTACACACATCTTGACGGAAGTGAACAGAGAGGATAAATAATAAAATTAAGGTTTACAAGACATTCCCGCTCTTCGGCACGGCTTTGTGATTAAAATAACAGCGCAGCTGCGGAGCTCTAATGAAATATAAATCGAGTAAATCATCACTCCTCAGTCCGGAAACCGGGAACGGGTTGGCAAGTGGCGTGAGTTCAACCCGTCCGACCCGCGGAACCGTACGGAACAAACATCCGCACACAAGATGAAGTTTTCATGCATTCAAGATGAGCCTGACTGACTGAGTTTGTAGACTCGATGAGCAGCAGCAGCAGCAGATGAAAGAGCTCTCGAAAGTGAAACGGATTCGAGTGTTTGCAGCAAGATAGATGGCAGACATTAAACGGATTGCCTTCTTTGTGTTTACTCTGAACTGTAGATACTTGAGCGTATGTGTGGGTGGTGGGGTGGCGTTGGGAGGGAGGAGGGTTGAATAATGTGCGTGGAGACAGTAAACGATATTAGCTTCGGCGGGTTGTTTGATTACGTACTATGAGCTCATCCAATAATTATGATGATTATGTTCTTCTGCAGACGACATTTAAGAAGTGAACGAGTTAAACTGAAACAGGACATGTGAAAATGTGTTGTGGTCTCAGAGTAACGATCGTCTGCCTGTTTGTTGGGTGCTATTCTGGAGGGTTAATTGTTCGTGGGAAATTTATTGAGGGAATTTTCCTGGCTCGGTTCCCGCTATTCACTCAACAGGAGCCACTCAATTTTGCACGACCATAAGATCAACATATTTCAGCGTGGCCTCCGAGGAGAAGCCATTTCGCTCGACCAAAGGGTGTTAATCTTTTATGCGTGTATTCAAAATTTATGAGTCTTTCTTCGACTTCACTATTATCAGCTTTGGTTTCATCATTAAAACAACCGTCGGATTGTGTCCGGGCCTTCCATGAATTGACAATCCCGTAGTGGCGTTTTTAACGAGCCGACAGGAAACACAATGAAACGTCGAACAGTGTCATTCGATCGCCCACAAATCATCAGTAAGAAAGAGCCCCGGTTCCGTCTGTCACCCCTTTTTCGGACTCTCGACAAAAGTGCAAACCAAACAGCCAACCAGAACCAGCTCAACCATTATGCAGAAGTACTACTAGTCATAGCACGATTGATGGTTTACATTCCCTCTTCCCCACCTCGTAACCATCGCTTCCAGACAACAGGATGCAAGAGTCCACACAGAAGGAACTCAACGTATAACGCGTCGGGTTCCGAATGTGTTCCAACGAGGTCTGTTCGAGGAAATTCGATGCTTGTGTGCACATCATTCCATCAATGCGAAACGGAATGTAGTATTTGTATTCCGTACTGTCGTATTTATGAGGTTGTAAAATAAACATTTTAGCATTTCAGAAATAGCCAGCTTGCAGCAGTGATTTGCGCAGATGATGACGATGAAGAGTGGCGTTTCGATCCGGGAGGGAATTTTAGAGAAATGCTCCAATTTGTTGCAGGGTAATGTTTTCTTGAGGATATATTTATCGATCATCCTATGATGGAACCGGTCTAGCTGCTTGCTTGATTCGACATGCAAGAATTCGGTATCCTAATTTTGTACAAAATTCCAATACAAAGATGATGAATAAACGAAAATGATCCGGAATTCGTAACACAGAAATGGAATAAATGTAAATATTGGTCACGAAAACTTTCAGAAAAATCTGTTTTATTAGCATGAACATTTACTCATTTTACTCTACAAAATATTACATTTACTTGGTAGTCAGTAAATGAAAAAAAACACTATATTTGCTGTAAATGTACATTAACATTGACAATCCTCGAATCACTTGTGCGTTTGATGATGCTCATATCTAGTCTTTCTAAATTTAGATTAGTAACATTTTTGATATGTCTCCTAAGGTTCGATCAAATATTTTGGCCTTAAAAATTGCGTTGATCGTTTCGTTGTTGAGCCGATTTCGAAGCGTATTCTTGTTTTGATTATACAGCGCGGACTCAATTATACACAGTTTTTGATTTCTTTTCGTATATAATCGAGTCAAAAAAAATATTTTGTTTTTTTTTGTTTGTATTTTTCAATTTTTGAAAATAAAAGAGGAATTTGTAATACACTGTACATGTAATAGACACTTAAACTTCACCTTAACGCTGAAAGGTTGCATTTCTTCTTGAAATAAGCCATCTTTGCAATATAAAAAAAAAATATGATCGAGTCCAAAATTGTATATAATCGAGTCCTGTATTCACAAAAAAACTGCCTGATTTTTTCTCGTCGTATGCGGAGTGAGGAGTGAGGCATAGTGAGATCGTTAGAAACAAGGCATCGAATTTTCAAATTTTTTCTCAATTTACATTTTTTTCGATTTTTGGATTTATATTTAGTTTTTTTTTCAATTTAATTTTTTTCTAACCACCATTTCATTTAATTCTTAATACTTTTTTTTATTTTACATCTTTGGTATTTTTTTAGATTTAAATGTTTTTCATTCTATTTTTTTTATTGTCAAATTTTTCTGATTTTTTTAATTTTTAGATTTTTTGATTTTTGTGTTTTTCGTTTTTCAAGATTTTTTTATCAATTTTTCGGTTATTGAAAACTTTTTTCGATTTAAATTATTTTTTTTATTTCCAAATTTTTCATTATAAATTTTTCAATTTTAAATTTTTATTTTCTTTTTTCGAATACAGCGTGGACTCGATTATATACAGTCTCCGGTATTCTTTTTATTCGTTTTTATGCATGTATTTTGTAAATGTAAATAAACGAAGAATTTAATTTTTGATTCATCTCCTAAAAGTCAGAAAAAGCTTTTCTCAGATGAAAAAAATATTTTTTCCCGAATCTCTCAGAAAGTGGTAGATGATCAAATTTGATGGAAAAAATCCTGCTACGCATATGTTCGAAATCCAACCTTACATCAAGGTGTAACTGTATTAGAATTGTTGAATACTGAAAATAAAGTTTGTGAATATTTTGTACGATGTCGGGATCTCAATCGTTATGCCCAGCAGCAGTTTGGATTCTTATTTCATGAACATAATCTTCATTATTCATTTATTTATTTATTTATTTATTTTTTTTTTATTTCTAAACATGAGTAATTCCAAATGAAATCGACAAAAGACAAAACATGAGTTTTTTTTTTATTCGAATGAAAGTGTGTATTCCGTTTTTTGGAAAAAAGATAATTGATTCGGGATACGCCCTTATTCAAAACCAGTCGTGATTAAAACTGGTCTTCTTATAATGCAAATTGTGAGTTTAGGTAGCTGCCATCATAAGCACAATGTTTAAAAAAATCGGAGAGGGTCGCGTTAAAACCGACTGATTTTTGGCTGATTTTATGTGGAATGAAGGCTCATAAGAATGTTAAAAATTCATCTGAACTAAAACTGGCAGACTCCGCCACAAAAGCCATTTTTAAATCGCTAATACTTCAAGAAAATTTTATACCATTATAAAATGTAACCAATTTTTATCTCACATTCTCGAAAGAATCAAGGATTAATTAACGTTTGTGAGAAAAGTGTTCACTTCTTATTTCGTACGGGCTCCCATCGAATCCTCTGAGCATTACGTCTCAAGAGCAACACCTTATTTTGAAAATTCGGAACGAAACAATTTGGACACAATCTCTCACCACTTTGCAACCCTGAAAAAGTTCTGCATCGAAAAACGAAGAATCACTGGGAAATTTTATTCACTTCTCGGTAGGTCAGATTTTTCGGTGAGAATATCATTCCTGTTCACACTTTGTTCTTACGCAAGAAGCATTCAGAGCATGATAGTGCTTCCTGGAACGAAGAACAACTATGAGACAGATAGAGAGTATGCACGTGATAAAAACATTCAATTTAATGTGCTCGGTTTGTCCCACTGGTCTGGCCCCAACAGCTTCCGCTTCCAATGTTACCGATGATAAGGTTGAGAACAAGACCAGACACTGTACCCAACTGCAATAAACAATTGGCATGCTGAAAAGTTAGCCTTTGTCAGGAGAGGAGATCCACAGAGAAAGATGAGCGCTGGAGTGAGGAGAACCCGAAACCGAAAGATAGAAGACAAAGTGTAATTTATTTCGTTTAATAACATCCCCTCGGGGCAGCATTCAAGTGTTGATGCCGGTTCACATCACCGAGTTGCCATCTTAATTGACCGGGTGGCTCAAGAACCGAAAGGCAGCAGCAATAATTAATAGTCTAATAAATGAAATCAGAGCCCATTCGCTTCGCTTCGGCAAACAATAGCTTTGTTGCTCTATTGTGAATGAGCAGTTTATTTCATTACGATTTCTTTCACTTACAGGGTTGGTGAGAATGGCGGCTGGGACCAGGTGGCACCGATCCGGACGAAGGATAACGGCACCTCGTATCAGGTGGGCGGATTACTGCCCTTCACCGTGTACAGTTTCCGCGTGATTGCCATCAACGAGTTGGGGCGCAGCCCTCCCTCGAAGGAATCGTACTATTTTGTCACGCTGCGGGAAGGTAAGCCATTATAATATCATTTCACTTGCTTTAATCTCACGAATCTCCCCCAATTTTCTCACGGAAGCGATGTCCAAAAAGTCATTCCATGAAATAATGCCACATTTTAAATATTATTCCTAAAGCGGCCACCGCGCTTCTGGTGTGGGGGGAGGCTTGCGATGGTATTATGCCGCTCGATTCGGTGTCTGCCAGCGCTTGTTCGGTATTTCGTCGGCACAAGAAGAATTCCAATTTATGCAAATTAACTCCATAATTACGATTAGACAATTTGCTACCGAAGCGCACTGGCTGCTGGCGCTGTCAGGTTTCCCGGGGAGAATGCGGAAGGAATGGGATGGGTCAAAGGCCTAACATGGGATTCGGTGATACGACACGATGATGCGCCTCTGATAAGACCGGGATACAATGGGATGCGACGCAGAACCGGCAGCGGCTTGTTATCGGTGTCATTAAAACTGAAACAGGGCTCCAGGAAGTTACCGTGTCGAAATGAGAACCATTTCATTGTCGTTCCACTGTGGATTGTGGACTCTATCGAGGGAACATTTAGTCAAAAACAAGTGTTGGGCGTTTAAAATTAAGTGTGCTATTTTCTTCCAATGAATCGCAAGAAACGAACGAACATTCGTTTAATGGCCATTACTCTTAGTTCGAACGCAAAACTTCTCCAGCTTTTTTCGAAAAACCGTTAAACTCTTCCCCGTAGCGCGCTTTTATTAAATAGCAGGGTGAGAATCTGGGGAATTTTGATTAAATAAAGCTCTCGAATGATTCGCTTCCGTATGGTTAAATGAAGGCCGCTATGGGCCTATTGGTTTGATCCTTGCTCTAACCGATGCAGTGAATTGATTGCTCAAATTGTTCACTTGATTGATTTTTTCTCGAATTTCAAATTAACAAATTCGAATTTCTGAATTTTTGAATTTTTGAATTTTTGAATTTTTGAATTTTGAATTTTGAATTTTGAATTTTGAATTTTGAATTTTGAATTTTGAATTTTGAATTGTGAATTTTTGAATTTTTGAATTTTTAAATTTTTGAATTTTTGAATTTTTGAATATTTGAATTTTTGAATTTTTGAATTTTTGAATTTTTGAATTTTTGAATTTTTGAATTTTTGAATTTTTGAATTTTTGAATTTTTGAATTTTTGAATTTTTGAATTTTTGAATTTTTGAATTTTTGAATTTTTGAATTTTTGAATTTTTGAATTTTTGAATTTTTGAATTTTTGAATTTTTGAATTTTTGAATTTTTGAATTTTTGAATTTTTGAATTTTTGAATTTAATTTTTTTTGTATTTTCTATATTTTCGGTTTTAATTTTGTTTGTATTTTGAGGTTTTTAAATTTTTTTAAAATCTATTTAATTTTTTTTCTATTTCTCTGATGTTCAGATTTTTTGGTTTTTCTTTATTTTATTTGTTATTTCGAATTTTGAACGTTTTGTTCATCCTTTTTTTCCAATTTTTAATTTTTTTGATTCTAATTTTTTTTTCTTGATTTTTCTTATTTACAAGTTTGTTTGTTTCTGGGTTTGCTCGATTTTAATTTTCTCATTTTATTTTTTTTCGGTTTTAGAACTTTTTGGAGCCCGTTGTCAGAATTTATTTTTCAGTTTTTTTTATTTTTTTTTTCAATCAACAATTTTTTCGATTTATAATTTTATTTGATTTGCAATTCGATTTTCTTTATTTCTAATTTTTGTATTTTTTTATTCTATTTTCTATTTTCAAATTTTCCGATTTTTCCAATTCTTCCAATTTCAATTTTAGTGTTTAGTGTTTTTTGTTTACCGATTTTTATATTATAATTACCAATTTTTTTTTATTAAAAATTTTTCGGTTTTACTTTTTTTTTTCTTCGAATTTCAAAATTTGAAACTGATTTCCCATTTTCCATTTTCATTTTTTATATATTTAAATAATTCAAACATTTAATTTCAAATAAATAATATGGTTACACAAATTGTCAATCAAACTAATTGAAATTCGGAAGAATTGGAAATCAAAATATTGAAAATCGTAAAAAAAAAGAATCGTAAAATCGGAAATAAGATTAGAATATTCGAAAACCGAAAAATGGTAAAATTGAAAAATCGAAAAAAAATCAAAGAATTTAGGGAATACAATAAACTAGAAAAATGAAGAATTTGAAAATAAAAAACTTTGGAAATCAAAAATTATGAAAATCGAAAAATCTGAAAATAAAAAATTTAAAAAAAATTATAAATCGATTTTTTTTTTCGAATCGAATCAAAATATTTTTAATCAAATCGATTTCAAAATTTCTCGATTCCTTTTTTTTTTGTTTATAATTAATTTATTTATTTTCGAATTCCGAATTTTTCCCGATTTCTATTTTTTCAATTTTTTATTGTTTCTATAATTAATTTCGTTTTTCGAAATGTCGATTGTTGTTGCTATAATTTTTAATTTTTTTTTCTTTTCAAATTTCAGATTTGGAAAGGAAAAAATTGTTTCAATATTTGATTTCTTCGATTTTAATTTTTGTCGTTTTTTATTTTTTTCTATTTAATTTTTTTTTATTTTAATTTGTTTTGATCCCTTTTCATCGATTTTCCAATTTCTTTGGTTTATTTTTTTTTTCTTTTTACTATTCACAATGTATAATATTATATTTCGATTTAAATTTTGTGGATTTCCAAATTTATCGATTTTCAATTTTTTTCCGAATTTCAAAATTTGAGATTTTATTATTTTCTCTGTTTGCATTTTTCATTTCGATTCCTATTCCGTTTTTTTTTCAATTTTTAGATCTTGAAATCATTTAATTTTTTTTCAAGTTTCAAAAAAAATATATTATCGCAAAAATGCTAAATAAAAAAATGAAATAAAAAAAGAAACGAAAAGTTTGGAAATAAAATTGAAAATCGGAAAAAATGCAAACTAGAATAAAAAAAATCAAAATTGAAGAATTTGGAGACAAAAAAAAAGATTAAAAAAGTTGAAAACCGAAAAATGTGAACATTGAATAATTAGAAAATCTAAAAATTTTTGAAATCGAATTGAAATTTTCTTAATCAAATCGATTTCAAAATTTTTCGAGTTTTATTTTTTTCTCATTCTTTTAATTTTAAAATTTTTTGATGTTCACACTTTTTGATTTCCAATTGTTTTCCAATGTTTTCGGATTATTCTTTTCACAATTTGTCATATTCCCAAAATGTTTCGATTTTCAATTTTTTCCTATTTTCTGATTATTCGATTTTAAAATTTTTAGGTTTTCAAATTCTTCAATCTCGTCATTTCCGTCTATTATATCAGTGAATCGAATATAATCATTAAATTATGAAAACGAGATAAATCTGTTTCAATAAAATACGTCGGTGGAATGTTTACTTCCAGACTTCCAGTATGCGTTATTAGGATTTTATCTCCGCTATGGAATTAAAACAAAACCCATGGATTTGAAAGCCATATAAAAAGTTTCATGTTTTTATGTCCAGATTTGGATCTATCCCACTTATAATTCGCATGCTGTACCGTAATTACCATTGAACCATTTCAAACACATTACTGTAGAACCAATGCGGTAATCAATTCAGCTCACACATGTAATCTGCTTAAATATCGCAAACATTTATTGATCCTCTTTTTCTTTCTGCTTTTCCCTCTCATCATATACAGTCCCAACGGGCAAACCGGTGACAACGATCGCCCACAACACGAGCGCCTCCTCGCTGTACATCTCCTGGAAACCTCCGCCCCCGGACACGATTCTGGGCGAGTTTCTTGGCTATCGCATCACGTTTCGGACCCGGGACCGCAATCCGGATGACGTCAAAGAGATTTACATCCGTGACAGCTCCGTGGAGGTAAAAATCCAACTCCTCCCCCGTATTCAAATATAGGTACTGCTGCTGGCTGCTGAGTTGAGTGTTGTACGTGTGGCAGTGGAGTGGAAATGGAGAAGAAATTTATTCAAACCCTTCATTTGGGTCGATTGGCCAAACCGAGACAGAGAGAGAGAGAGAGAAATAGAGAGGGGCGGGCAACAGAGGGCGGGGAAGTTGTGTTTCGACAATTTGTATAAACAAATCAACCGGTTTGCGAGTGGAAAAGCGCTTCATTAGCACTATGGAGTGTTGATGGGTGTGGAAAGGTGAATGAATTTCGATTAATGGCCACTCATTTACGAAATGTCGGTGCGTTAATTTGTGTAAGGAAAGCTTCTCGGACAGGAAATGAGGGTTGGTGTTTGATGAATATCTCGGACCCCACTGATTTATGACTATTGCAGCGGGCGCCAATTGTACAATCACGATACACAACAATGGCTTCGATTTGAAATTGAAATTGAGCAAGATAATGCATTCACACGAGGGAAAAATCATTCCCACTTCATCCGCCAAACACGTATCATTAACCATAACAATGGAGCCGCGATACGATCTATGGAGCTATTTATTCGTACACAACCCATAAATTTCACATTCTCTCTCTCTCTCTCGCGCCTCTCAACCGCTGGCCCACGATCCCATTCCCCGGCGGATCGTTTAAGAGTGCCATCAATCCCTCCAAGACGTGACTCGACTGTAAAACCGCACTCTCGACTCGACTGGAAAACCCATGAAAAACAAATTTCCCCTCAGCCAAATAGTGCCGAACCCATCGAAGAGAAGCGTGTGCGTGGCTCACAGTAATATCAATTTTCCGAAAGGGCGTGTTCCGCGAATCGCTCGCGCTGCATCAAAGAACAACCAATTTCGCATTACATTACATCGTCGGGGCGCGCTCTCGGTTTGTTTGATACCATCCGTGCTCATTAAAATATATTTAGAACCTCATTCGATGAAGTAATAGTCCCCATTAAGTGGAGTCCGGGAATAAGGAAGCGCGGAGAAGAGGAAGTAATATGCCATAACATGAGTTTGTTATCGGGGAATGAAACAACCGACCAGGTAAATTCTATTAGTTTTGATGGGTTTTTGTGGCTAGGAGACACGAACCTAACGACACCTTAAACTGCGCTTCCACAATCTGAAGCCCAATGAACCAAAGCCCTCTCCGACAGTCGCCAGTCGCGCGACGCTGGTGGTTTCGCGGACGGGGCGCGGTGACTCCATTATCCTATTTTGAAACGGCTTAACGGATCGTTTGCGCGATAGCGATCGGCGTAATTTATTGGTTTTTGTCCATCAGAGATGTGGGTGTGTGTGTGTGTGTGTGTGAGTGAGTCTAAGGGGAGTGGAACGGAAGGCAAGCGTTGATTAAGTAGGAACACGTTTACGCGTGGACCTGTTGTGGCGCTCGAAGCGTCAGCCAAAGATGTTATCTTCTGTCCGGGGTGGGTTATGTCATTTTCGAGATAAGACATTCGCTTGTTAATTGTTTCTCATTTCTCACCCACCCACCACCGGTGGCAATTTTCAAATGACTATTTTTAATTATGACAATTTTCCCCCAAGCGAACGAATGAAAAAAAGAGTTTAATGGAACGACTAAATCATAAATCTATTCACAGAGGAGTTCTTGAATTCGAAGTACACCGAAGTAATTCCGCGGTGAAGATTTGTTTATTATTTTTCCTGTTTAATTCTCGCTTTTAGTTTAACGCTCGCTAAATAAGATTCCGCAAGCCGCCCATTGACGTAAATACCGGTGGGCGGTTTTCCCATTTTTCAAACGAAATCCCCTTTCACTTCATGAATATATCATATCAGCATAGAGCGCAACGCTTCAAAATTCGAATGAATTTGTCTGATACATTAACGGTACGCGGACGAAGCTTCCTTCCAACTGGACTAGGTCTACGGTAATTGTATGAATGATGGTAAAATAATGGAGCAAATAATTCCAGGTAGTCTCGTTTTTAAGTCGTCCATTGATTTGATTATCAAAAAACCATGCGCTCGCGTCAGAATAATAAATTGAAGTAGACGCATTATATTTGAAGTTCCTCGTCAATAATTGTCTGTTGCGTTTATACGTGCAAACTAACTTTTAAGCTTTCTACCTATTTGATTGGAAACATCAAAAATTATCGGATAGAAAGGTTATTCAATTTACGCAAAAAAAATCAAACTATGGACACTAGTTAAAAAAAAATCAAATTTCCGACAGAGTGAATTCGAATTTCGGACACTCTGTTTGCAAACGGTTTTTTGTGGTTTCAAGCTTAACTTATATTTTTGTACAATTACTGATGCAATAAAATGATTAAACATGGGAAAATACCAACGACTTGGCCTGTCTAACAGTATACTGCAACCTTCCGAGCACACACAAATTTCTTTAAAATTGTCTACAACCATTGATGGCTTATAAACTTGTAATAGAACTTTTTTCACTTGTTTATTTTAGTTAACATGAACTAATTTCCTCCTTTTTTATCCTTTTGTATCAATTTCGCTTTCTTAATTTGTGAATTTTCCGCTCTTTTCAAGTTTTTTTCTGCCTCCTCAACTTAGCTAATGTTTGGATTTCTTTCCCTTTTCGTATCAACTAAATTTTCCTTTTGCTTTTCTCATGTTTTAGCGCTTCTATATTTCAATCAACTTCTTCGCAGTTTCTACTTCTTTATACAACATATCCCAGGGCTCGCTTGTGGCCACTGCAGGATTAACGTGAAGCTTACTTTTACCGTGAGTTGGTGAGTCGCCAGGATACACGGCAGTATAGGGAGGATTCAACGAGGGAGGGTTCACCTCTAGTATCTGAAATGACGATTTTCCCAAGCCTCTCAGTTTAAAAGTACGTTTTAAGGAAACAAATTCCGGTGTGCACAACGACAAGCAAGTACAAAAGTACTCAACACCAAAAACTACCCCCGACTAGCATGTATTTGGAAAGCGGATTCCCCCAGGCACATTATTTTAAAGTCTGTGTTAGGGAAACACAGCTCAGTGGGAACAAAAATACCCCCGACTTTGAAGTTTGTGGGAAACCGGGAAACCGTAAATCGGGCCAAACAAAGCTTGGCAGTTAAGGCGTTTATATAACGATTGACATTTTACAGTTATTCAATAGTCCATCTCATGAAAAATCACATTTTATTTATTGTGTAAGACGCGTAGAAATAGTTCTATCAATTGATGCAGACATCTTTCCGATCTGTCAAGAAATGTTCGAGTTATAAGCATTCGAAATACGGGTAGATTTGTGTGCTAACAAATCGGCAGAACAAATGTATGGGAAAAAAGAAAGTTCTTCCAGTTTTCATGAATTTAAACCGTTTAGAGATTAGCGAATTGTAATGTATAACATATCAAACAAGTCTTAGAGAATTTCCGATTCGATAGGTATGCAAATCATGAGAATTCGTTCACAGTGAAAATAGTTATTAACGTTAACTTTATTTCATAAAAACGTGACCTGTTTTCTGATTTGGCACCCTTCCTGAAAGACGTAGTTCTACGTCAAAAACATTGTTTTTCTCGCTGCACTAGAAATATTGTTTTGATTTTTGCATAACCAAAGGCGCAATAAAGTAAATTTACAGGACAGCGGCAAACAGTGTTTTGGGATTAACAGTTTTTGGGAAAATCTATACTGCCACCCAGGGTTGTGGATGAATTGATGTTTTTTTTAAATTTTAATGTTATTTGATTTCATTTGATTCGATTATAGATATATTTACTGCAGTTTCACCCTTAAAGTGGATTTTACTTTCAACCTGACGAGTAAATGTTGTGTAAAATCTTATTATATTGACTTTCAATTCAAAAAGTCACAGGAGGGTTGTGTCCGAGACACGACCGCATAGTTGACGTAGGATTCCGTTAGGTTATCTGTTGATTTTGGATATGTTTGAAGAATTACATCGTTAAACTATTTGATAATGATTTGGTGGCCCTGAAAAGGGCCGTTTCGTGTGGTCATTGGTATTGTTTGTTCACTCCACCAGTGTTTACCGAGTGATGATAACAGAAGGATGGTAAACAGTCGTTGGATGGTGCGTATCAGATAAAAGATACCGAAGTGGAACGAGATATGATGAAAATCGCCCTCTGTGATCCTGGACGAGATGCCTCCTGTGTTGTGTTTGGATGAAATAAAAAAAAAACTCACCAATGTAATATAAAATAATTACCAATACCGAACACAATCATCAATTTTTCTCATCAGTAAAAAACATGTTAATTTAATATAGAGAAAACATATTTGAAATGGAAAAGGTAACTTTCTTTTATAATTTTTACTTTCTGAGTGTATATTCAACCCAATGCGAGTTTTAATTAGACTAACAGCATATGGGAAATCACTTTTTAAAAATTTTTATTCACTTTTCCAATTTTTCTCGCCGCATAAAATTTTCTTGGGTGAAAATGAACACAACAAAACAGGTAGCTTAAACCAAACGACCCGTTCTCGAGCGGGAACACACCTTGGTTTTTATTTATGAAAATTGAAATAAATCGTGTCATATATCAAGTAATTTTTTACACAACTGCAACCATATACAATTTTACATTTACACTTGTGCTAAATTTTTCAGATTGATATAAAATTTCATGAAGCATGTGTCGTCAATTTCCACCAATCAGAAGTGGATATTTCCGTTAGGATAGGGGTTGAGATTTTTCAATTGTTCGATAGTTAGTTTCATGACATATATTGTTTTCTTCAATATAAAAAATTGTTATGAAGTGCCGAAATCGATTGACGCAAAAATATCATCAATCCATCATGAAATGACTGTTTAATAATAAATAATAATATAGCGTTTGAAATTGGACAATTTTCACGATGTACTCGTTTTTCGATTTTCAATTTGTACCCCAATATGTTCCCGAAAGACGTAATCCTACGTCAAAAATCTTTTACTGTTTTTTTTATTGTTCCATCCAGTTGTGAGTTACAGGGTGTTAACAATGGAAGTCAACAAAGGGAAAATTGGGATCAAGAGAAGACTGTAAAAACCGTTTGCCAACCCCAACCGATTGCTATGAGAGAGGCATCATGAAGCTACCTTTAGAATGGCAGCAAATTTTACAACAAAATGATGCATATTTGACACGAATCGGACAATCCGAAGCATATTAAATAAAGTTTTTAATTTCACGCAAGAATAATGGATTACTTTCCCCAACCTAATATATTTTACAGAATTATTTAGTGGGGCAGTAACTGTAGCCAGGACAAATTAATGTGAAATGACGGATCTGTCAACCCTGAGAAGAGACCTGATATTCCGATTCCGGACTACTTTTTCTGTCAAACTTGGACCACTCGCAACTCAACTCCTGATTGGTTGATGAGGAAAATAATTGACAAAGATAAATATACCGTTTTGTCTCAAATTCCGAACACTTTGCTTTGATGCTTTGCTGGCCATTAAACAGTGTCTCATTACTCAAAATAGTACTCATTCGCGAAATTAATTTGATTTTTGGATACAATAGAGCCTTCTTTTTCATTCGACTACATTAAAATTGATTTATAAATACATATTCATGATGAAAAACTGAAAATATTTTTAATTACTTTTGTCTCAAATTCCAAACAGCAAAAATGCTTTTTTTTTTAAAAAAAAACATAATTTTTAAACTACTGGACCGATTTATAGGGTCGATATATCAACTTAAAGTCAATCAGCTAATCTTGTTTGGAAAAATTTTAAACTTGCAAAAACAAAAAGGATTTTGCTTAATTATTGATTGTATTTTTTTAATCCCATCTGTATATTTTTATTATAAGGCTCATCTAGCAATTCAGCTGTAACAGAGCCGAATTTATCGGGTACATTGTTCTCTTGTTGCATATTACACAGTAGCCATTTAGGCGTAAAAGTATTCCTATTCTATCGATGCACAGCACATGTCGCATTTTTCGGCGTAAGAATATTTCTATTATTCGAATGTTCACAGTTGGACACAGTGGGACTGTTGATATGAGGCTTCCATTGTTGTGTTTATAAATAGCACCAATTACCGATGCAGCAAATCGATCGTATGTGGAGTGAGAGGCTGGGATCACCATCACATGATGATTGATACATGGACATGGTACATGGTCAGTTGAGGGCCCTGAGTTATAAACTCATGATTGTTCACTTAGTAGCGGACATGCAACCAATTAGGCTACGAAGACCTCCATTGATTGTATTTATTTCTTATAGTTTACACGGTTTCGGGACCAAGGGCGCTATATCGATACCTGTAAATGATGTTAAAATGAAATCTATAACACATAGAATGTCAGAGTTTTGATTATTATTTAGCGGAAACGAACGCAGGATATCCGATCTGACCTGACTAATTAAATTTAATTTTCCCGTTCTATCAATAAGACTATGCGAAACGCGAAGATCTCGCGAAGAAATAAAAAATACAAATTTATAGGAATTACGCACTTTTTAATCCTGCTCATGCAATTGATGTTTCCAGAGTGATCTCAGAATATATTCTTTTTTTTCGTCAGCGTTAATTTTTCACCATACCTACTTCAACCCTTTATAAGGCCATGGAAACTAGGCAAGGAATCGATCGCAACTTCAGAGAACATATCCCTCACATGAGCATGAACACATTTTTACCTTTGAAAACATTTTAACTATTGAAAGAGTTGGAAAAATTGGTGGCAGCAGAGATGACAACTTTCCTTATTTTTCAGGATTTCCCAGACTTTTCGACACGTTCCCTGATATCCTGATATACATTCAATTTTGCCTGATTTATCGAAAATGATCCTGATTTGTATTGATTTTTACACTTTTTTTATTTGAATGAAAATTATCCGTAGAAAGTATACTGGGATCTTTGTCAATATTTTCTTAGTGGGAAATGAGAGCTGTCATAACAGCTCTCTGTTCCACAAATGTAAAATGCCAACATTAAATTATGTTGCAAATCGTATCAATATCGTATTATTTTCACTACTCACAAATGTTTCGAGGCTTTTCAAAACAGTGCTATTTAATTCCGTGAAACCAGATATTCTTCAATATTTTAAGAAATAGTAACGAGGTTAAGATGAGAATCAACATTACCTTTTATGGGGTGTATATACGTGTAACCGCAAGGTTATTGATGAAGGAACACGTTTCAGATTAAAATATTACTCAATAGAAACTTTTGATGTAGGATTACGTCTTTCGGGAATTTATTGGGGAACAAATTGAAAATCGAAAATCGAGCATATCGTGAAAATTGTCCAATTTCAAACGCTCATTGCTCAGTCATTTCATGATGGATTGATGAAATAATTTTTTAATATATGTCATGACACTAACTATCGAACAATTGAAAAATCTCAACTTATATCCTAACGGAAATACCCACTTCTAATTGGTCGAAATTGACAACACATGCGGCGGGTCCCTAACAGAGACATCAAAACCAAGCTGCCTGGGGAAAATCGGCATTGCAAATATATGCAAGTCGGGAACATTTTTGCATTGCAAGTAAGGTGAGTGATACGATTAATTCTAGCAAATAAAATTTAAATTTGAAACTTTAATGTTGGTTGCTTCGTAAAATTCAAATCAATTGTGTATTGTGAAAAATTTAGCACAAGTGTAAGTGTAAAATTGTATATGGTAGCAGTTCGTTAAAATGACTTGAAATGCGAAACGATTTTTTTTACTCAAAGAAAGTGTATGCGACGAGAAGAGTGGAAAAGTGAAGGAATATTCGGAAAAGTGATTTCCCATACACTCTACATATCATATTAGGTGCTGTTAGTGAAATTCGAAATTAAAAATTATAAATGAAAATTACCTTTCCCATTTCAAATATGTTTTGACATTGATGAGTTTATTTTCTTTATTTCATCGATACATAACACAGGAGCCATCTTGTCCACGGCCACAGAGGGCGGCTTTCGTCATATCTCATTCCACTTCGGCATCTTCTATCTTGATACGCACCATTCAATGACTAATCACCATCCTTCTGTCATCATCACTCGGTTCTAAACACTGGTGGAGTGAACAAACAATACCCAACAACCAAACTACAAACGGCTCTTTTCAGGACCACCAAATCATCATCAAAAAGTTGAACGATTTGAATCTTCAAACATATCCAAAATCAGCATGCAACAGACAGCCTAACGGAATCTTACGTCAACTATGCAGTCGTGTCTCGGATACAACCTTTCTGTGACTTTTTTTTCTTCTAATGTTTAATGTCACCTTTACAACGAGCATAAACGTAAAATTGTATGATAGATATTACGCGAGATAATAATCACTGAATGAATACTTTTTCCCCAAAGCTTTTTTTAAATAAGCTCCAATCGACTACCAATACATGAGTTGTGTTACAAAACTATACGTCTGGAGAGATTTTCTCGAATCAATCAACAGCTATTGGCAACGGGAATGTTGACGTAAAAGAAACTCAGTAGAAATGCGTTCTTGAACAGCGTTCAAAATTATGCGAAGTTTATGTGCGATTTTTGCGGTGAAAAATATGGACGAAAAGAATATGAGAATTCAACTCTTGACCAGAGTTGTGTTTATACATATTCTAAAGAAATCATCTTTCAATTTTCGAATTCAATTGAATTCAACATATTTGCTGTGTAAGTAAAGAATTTGAAGAAAAGCCATGTAATGTAAGGCACCTTGAGTTTGATGGCTGTGCTAGGGAGCAAAAGGGGAACAAAAGTTCCCCCAATTGCATGTATTTGCAATGCCAATTTCTCAGCCACCTTAGCTTTGAAGTCTGTGTTGGGGAAACCGTAAATGGGGACAATCAAAACGTGGCAGGAACTGCGTTTAGCTAGCGCTTGACGTTTTACAAGTATTCAATTGCTTATCTCAGGAAGAATAACATTTTATTAATTTTGATAAATGCGTAGAAATATTTCCCATCAATTGATGTAAACACCTTTCTGATCTATGGAGAAATGTTCGAGTTATAAGCATTCGAAATCATTCATTTTTTCCTGCATGTTCTGTGTTTAGGTTTTCATTTTACGTCCCATATATTCGTGATTAGACGATTGGTCTCATTTCAAAATCGATTCCCATGCTGTTGCTGGGAATTTCATTAAAAACTCAAACAGTTCTATTTTCATTTTGCGAAGCTGTGAATTTCCACACTCTCTATTCAATTGTACATTCACAGGAAGGCAAAGTCAAATTTGAATCATAATAGGACGAATAAATATTTCCAAAAGTTTCAAACCCTTTCTTGCGATAACAATGACACCATTGTGTCCCGATTGTGATGGCTTCCAGTGCCTAATTTCACTCCTCCTTCGAGAATTAAATTACTCCAACTTTGCATCGATAGGCGCCTACACACACTCTGAAGCACAATATCGTCCCCCGTGTATGTCACATCGTTTGATAGATTGTCAAATTTACATCCTCGACACATGTACACGCAGCGAAACAGTTATTAGACAACGTCCCCCCCCCCCTCAGCTTCGGTCGGTCGGGTGGGGGGGTGACTTCAATCAAACCTACCGGTCACGACGCCGACGCCGGACAATGTAGCGAACAGAGTCAGCTGTGGACACTCCGTCCGCCCGGAAGCCACAGATGATGGTGGTGGCGAGGTATCCTGCGATGATGGATGGGCATTGTGCATTTAATGTGGGCTTTTCCCACCGTCGTTGAAATAAGCCGTGCGGATAATGTGTCATGTCGATAATAACCTCGTGCAGCGGAAAGTTCTAGAGAGAATACCCATCGGAGTATCTCTGATCCGATGCCTCCTGATCCGATGGATTCGCAGGAAATATTTTCCGCTTCGCTTTGTGGTCGTTTAGCAGAAGGCATACGTATGACGAATGTCTTACAGAAAGCTCGCATCGATTGCCGCTCCGAGAAATATTCGCACACCTACGCCCGGTGCCCGACTGAACGAGAAGTCTGCTCCTGCTGAGCTTTGCTCCTTTTCTATTCCGTTCACTGCAATTGCTGATTACCGTTGGGTAAGCTGTTGTTTGATGTTCCAATCACGTTATGACTTAATACTCGGAAGCATTGTTGGAATGCACAGCTGGAAGATGGCTTGAATCTGAGTGAATTGAGCAGAGAAATCTAATTAGGTGGAAGTCTTGCTTACAGACTCCCGAGAAGGCAAAGAAACGAACAATTTTCGCACAGCTTATTTTCAATTAGCCGTCTTATGCCGCTGATAAGAATCCAATTAACGATATGAGTGCGTGTGTGTGTGTCTGCGTGTGGGTTTTGCTCTCAAGGCATTAAAGAGCAAATAATATCAGAATAAATCAGCAGCGTATATTTCAATTTTTGGAAACATATTTCAACTTGTCCCCCTGTGTAATCTGTGTAATCTTCTATCGCCAATTTCAGAGCCACGAGATCCACAATCTCGAGACGTACACTCAGTATCTGGTCTCGATCCAGGTGTTCAATCCGGAGGGCTTAGGACCACCGACCACTGTGCTGGTCATGACTGATGAAGGAGGTAAGCGTCTTACGATCCCTCTTAATACCACCGATCCTTCTCCCACGCTAACCTCACTTTGATTGCGACTGTAAGCCCGCGCTTCCTTCAATTTAACGATTTGCTCTCTCTCCACTCAATTCTGGGTTTTTCAAACTTTATCTGATTTATATTCCCCGTAGATCCTATCTCCGAATCGAACCCAACCATCCAACAATCGGGGGCGAGATTTTATCTCAACTCGTAGAAAATTAATTATCTGATAAGGCTCGTTCATCATTGAGGAACCTCGCCTCTCCTCGTCTCCCATCGAAACTTTTTATCACGTTTCGATTGGCCACGTGTTAGCATAATGGATGGCTAATTCGCCGAAAGTACTCGCCGCACCGCTCCGCGCCATGACCCAGCTCACAAGCTCTGCCAGCACTCGCCCCCCCGGCGGAGGGAGGTGATTATTCGTATTTGCATAGATAAAAATCAGTCCGAGGGGCTCCATTCGCCCACCGCATTCCAATGGTTTGTCACTGATTGGGCTTGGGGATGGATTGTGGACTCATTAAAATTCATAACCACCTCCCCGGGTGCGGAACGGGCACGGAACGGCGTGAGGACTTTCTTGTCGAGAGAGTGTTGTAATTTATGGATTTTAGCAGGTGACAAAGTGGCACCGATTCGAGGAAGGATTTTGGGGGGAAATCTAACCGATAGGAATGTCCGTTTTACGATACACACTCGTTATCAGATTGTACAATTTTATGTTACTTTCAGTTCCAAGCAAACCGCGGAATCTCAGCACTCTGGAGATAACTTCCACCACAATCCGGATAAGCTGGCAGGAGCCGGAGCGTAAAAACGGGATCATCCACGGCTACCGGGTTTACTACGTGTATCAGAACCAAACACTACTCCATCTGCCAATTCTGAAGAGTGATGCCATCCAAAACTCGGTCTACACCTACACTCTGTCCAGTCTGAGTAAGTATGCAGATGAGCAATTCCAAGTGAAATCGACAAATGACAAAACATGAATATTTTTGATTCGAATGAAATTTGGGTTGGGGTGAATATGAGTTTTTTCTCAGGGCCCCCATTGACCATCTTTGTGTTGTTACAGAATAACTACGTCCACGCAACAATCATCAGCGATGGAGATCGATCCACGGTCGAAATAAGATCGATTCATCCATACAACTGCTCTGCTCTGCAGAAATATCGGGCTACTGTTCTATAAATAACTCAACAATGGATCAACGACTGTCTCCGCTGTCCAGTTTTAACTGTGGATAATGGAAGAACAGATAGAAAACTCTTTCGCCTAAATGGCTACTGTGTAAATATGTACCATTTGCAATGGTATAGAAGGGAATACTCTAACGCCGAAAAATGGCAACTGTGTAATGTGCTAATTATAGATATGATAAATATGTGACATGTACACGATTAAAATTCGGCTCTGTTACAGCTAAAATGCTAATGAGCCTAAAATAAACAAAAGGGATAAAAAAAATATGAGTTTTTTGCACAGCAATTGGAAATATTTTGACTTAAGTGTAGCTTTTCAATAGGGCGTATCGGTTTTAGTCGGAGAAATCTTTGATCATTCATATCTCAAAATCTACGAGTCGTACCGAAATATTGTCTTACAAAGAGTTATAGAATATTGATGTTCAAACGTGAAAAAATATACACTGAGAAAAAAAAATTTCCATTTAGGAAACAAAAGCTTTAATTTTCAATATCTAGCATATGAATTTTTAATTTTTTTGAAAAAAAACCATAAAAAGAGAAGTTGTGTAGAAAATTCAAAAAATTCCAAGATGATTAAAATATTTTTGACCAAATTTTTGGAACATCGAATTTTTAAAAATTTTTGAAACACAGAATTTTTGTATTGTAACAATCAATTTTAGCCACAAATTATCAATCCTGATGTGATTTAAAACAAAAAGCTCTTTATCATTCATTCTCCTTCTGAATGCAGCCGTTCTCGAGATATTGAAAATAATATTTCTAATTTATTGTCTTTTTTTATAGTAAACTAGCTGACCCGGTGAACTTCATCCCGCCCAAAATTATTGTTTTGATATGAATTCTTTAGAACAAATTTCTAAACATTTTCTCATCATTTCTCATTTTTTTCTAAACATTTTCTCATAATTGTTCTATGGGAAAAATACAACAAACACGACAAAATGAAGACAGCTCAAAAGCAACCTTTCTTTCTTCGGATTTTGCGATTAGCAACACATTTGGTCTTTTTTATTTATATAGATATGGAAAATAGAAGATATAGGAGTGCGTTATTCCACCTGAAAATTCATTTCCACTTTCAAACAAAGATCAATTTCAATAGCGTAAACATCGAATGGACCGACATCGCGCATCATGATGTAATTTTAAAACATATGGGAATCAATTTTCCGAATTTTCCGATCTTCCTTCAGAGTTTTCTGAATATTTTCCGATTTTTCTCTCCATAACATTGATCTACGGACAGAGACAAATACATCAAAATAAAGATGGCTCAAATCGGACGATTTCTTCTTCGGGTTTCGCGCTTAGCAACACATTGGCCTCACATTTTTATTTATATACTAGCTGACCCGGCAAACTTCGTACCGCCTAAAATTTGTTTTTTGACATCCGGCGATCCTTTCATTGGTTTCATCACATTAAAATCCATTTCCAGTTTCGAACAAAGATCAATTTTGCTAGCGCAAACATCAAATGGACTAACAGCACTTGTCACTATGTAATTGTAGAGCATATGGGAATTTAATTTTCCGAATTTTCCCTTTTTCCTTAAGATTTTACCGAAAATTTTCAATTGTCATGTTTGGAGGGGTGTCATACCATCATAGAAACATTTCTCATACCCAAAAACCCTCACATCCCAAATTGTGCGTGATTAGTTCTCGAGTTATGCAGAAGTTTGTGTTTCGTTTCTATGGCAGCCACCCTTGGAGAGGGGGTTTAGTGTATTCACCATAGAAACGCTTCGTGCCCCATAAAACCTTCTAATGCCAAATTTAGCTCCATTCGCTTGATTAGTTTTCGAGTTTTGAAGAAATTTGTATTTCATTTGTATGACAGCCCACCCTCAGAGAGCGGGTGGAGTGTCTCACCACCGTAAAAACATTTATTGCACCTTAAACCTCCACATGCCAAATTTGGTTTCATTTGCTTCATTAATTCTAGAGTAATGCAGAAATTTGAGTTTCATTTGTATGGCAGAGCGCCGACCCTCCCCTCCCTCCGCGTTTGAGAGGGGTGGAGAGAATAGCCACCATAGAAACATTTATAGCACCCTAAAGCCTCCATATGCCTAATTTGGTTTCATTTGTATGGCAACCCTCCTTAGAGAGGGGGGTGGAGAGTCTAACCACCATAGAAATATTTATTTCACCCTAAAACCTCCACATGCCAAATTTGGTTTCATTTGCTTGATTAATTCTCGTGTAATGCAAAAATTTGTGTTTCATTTGTATGGCAGCCCCCCCTAAGAGAGGGGGAGGGGTATCTAACCACCATAAAAACATTAATTGCACTCTAATAACTCAATATGCCCAATTTGGTTTCATTTGCTTGAATAATTCTCGAGTAATGTAGAAATTTGTGTTTGATTTGTATGGCAGCCCCCCCTTAGAGAGGTTGGAGGGGTCTCAAACTATCACGAAAACCTTCCCCGGCCCCAAAAACCCCTACATACCAATTTTCATGTTGATCGGTTCAGTAATTTCCGAGTCCATAAGAATCACACAGGCAAACAGACAGACAGACAGAAATCCATTTATATATATATAGATATAACTGACCCCGCAAACTTCGTTCCGCCCAAAATGGATTTTTTTTGTTATCAATAACTTCAAACATTCACGTTTTCTTGCTAGGCGAACGTTCATTGGTCCAAACGCAGAACTTTTGATTGATTGATCTTCTAATAGACCCTTTACAATTCCCTTTCACTATAAATTTCCTAGTACTTCTACCAAAACTCGGCATTGTAATATAAAATTATTTTCACACAGACACAATTCTCGTTCAAGATTTTTCAATCACAGCAATCACAGCAAATAACATGTTTCTCCCTTACATGGAATACATATTTGATACAGAAAATATACTAAAATTATGACATGAACTCGTTGATAGATGAGAAAACAGAGCTTGTCATTTCTACAAACAATAGAGATATAGAAATCGGCACATTGAAGGCAAACTTAAATCAAAATGAAACGACCATTAACACGAAAAACCAGAAATTAAGGAGACTAATAAATGAGTTTGGCGCGACCATCATTGGAGAACAGTCGAAAAATAATACTAACTATATCAAACAGCTCACTAGTGAACAACGAAAAGTAAGAAAATTTTACAGTATTTCAATTGTTTGAATGAGATGAATGGTAGTTACAATAGGAGGGTCCCAGTATGAATGAATGCTGCGTAGTGGAATTATCGATTATTTTACGCGTGTGAATGCATATCGTTCTGAATCATATTTCGGACACTTTGTTCTAATATTTTGAATTGCTTAATGCACTGATGATATAACTATAAAATTAATATCACAATTGCTTCTGTAGAATAATCCCTTGGTTTCACTATCATTTCATATGAGAACTACATTTGAATTATAACATAATCGGTAAAAATCAGACAACACTACTCATTATCGTTTGTGTTTGACGTTTGCTTAGTGCGAGCACGTAGAATTTACTCGATCATAAATATTTAAATTTCTCCCGTGTTTCATCAGCTCTCATTATCGTTACCAGTTTACTGTAACTGTGACTTACCAAACAAAGTGTTTCGCAGTTGACTATAAAATATAATCAAGTGTAATGTGATTTTCGTCCAAAAAATTACAAAATAATGTGTCCGAAATTTGATTTGGTGTCCGAAGTTTGATTCTTATTCGCTTCATTTGAAAAGCATTTCATTCGATGATTGTTTAAAATTTTCAATCAAATAGGTACCAAAGTAGGAAGCTTAATAGCAT
This sequence comes from Toxorhynchites rutilus septentrionalis, assembly GCF_029784135.1. NCBI lineage: Eukaryota > Metazoa > Arthropoda > Insecta > Diptera > Culicidae > Toxorhynchites > Toxorhynchites rutilus. The sequence goes on along the minus strand of NC_073744.1, from coordinate 14,199,040 downwards.
ATTGTACTAATTTATTAAAAATATCAACCAAATAATACCTGTACATAAAGTTTAGATCTGTTTTCTGCATCATATGCCTTAAGCGCCCGAAATATGATTCAGAACGGTATTTTTTCTTCAAATGTAAAAGAAAATGACAAAAGCGAATCACCAAGTATTTATAAAACAGAGAAAGATTAAGAGAATAATAAGCAATATATAAAATAGAATAAAAAGATGAGGTAAATTTATTAATCAAAACGAAGAAATTAAGAAAAACTAAGACAAATATATAAAAGTAATATATTCTGAACAACATGGTTCGAAAGAGAGAGGCATAAACAAATTGAATGGGAAATCCCATCTCATGGGAAAATGAGAAATAACGTAATGCACCATTATTTTGTACATTGTATGAAAAGGATGAATACGAAATGAATGGAAAATGCAGACGGCCCCGGAAATGTATATATCAAATGAAGAGAAAAAATATGTATTCCTTATGTGCCATTATGGAAAAGGAGTAATATAAGCGATGAGTGTCTATTTTCATTTTAGGGTGGCCCGAAAAATTGACTTTCTCTCCTTTTTTCCAAAACTATTTTTTTTCAAAAATTCATAACTTATGAACTATTTAACCGATTCAGATGATGATATATCAAATAAAAGCCAATCATTTTTTTAAAAATACCACACTTACAGTAAATGTGAATTATGTTTTCGTTATTATTGATTGTATTTGTTTTTTATTGTTTTCATAGTCTCGGGACCAAGGGCGCTATATTTTTTCATATTTTTTTCTGGAAAGCTGAAGATTTTTCACATAAAATAATTCATTTCACATAATATAATATGTCGAAACCAGAGAGGCGTCCTTTTTCGTTTTTGAGTTATGATTTATCAAAATGAACCGATAGTCCAAAAAAACATTTTTCCCTTTTTCACAACCCTAAAATGAAAATGGTCACCCTAATGGGAAAACGAAAAAATTCTGAGAACCACTCTATCGGTTTGGCATGAGATTTTTCGCCTTTTTCCAAAACTTTATCAAAAATTTATATCTTTTGAACTACTGAACCAATTCAGATGATCGATATATCAAGTCATTATTAGGAAAAAGTGGAAATAATTGATATTTCGGACCACCCTAAAATGAAAATGAGCACCGTAACGAAAAAATTAAAAAAAACGGGTCTTATATTTTGCGATAAAGAACAAAACTACAACTTTTCATGGAAATATGAAAACCACTATATCGGTTTGACATGAAATGGCTGTGTATATAGATGATTTTATAATTTTTATTTTTAATGTTTACAAAAAAAAAATCATAAAATCATAATAATATATTATTATGATTCCATGATTTTTTTTACATTTTCGCTTCTTTCCTTCTCATAATTTTGTACCCAAATAAAAATAAATTTAAAAAAAATGACAAGATATATAAAAGCTATAAAGATCTATAGCTAAAAAAAATGTTTGATAAATAATAGATATGTAGGATATTATTTCAATGAATTCATACAACTTTTTTTGTGTTCATTTAATAATAATTATTATTCATAAATAGGATAAAAGAAACAAACAGAAGAAAGTAATTGATAAAATTAATTGAAAGCATTAAATAGAAATATGTACAATAAAGAAGCTGAACATTGTTTTGAAAACTAAATTGGTGATTTGCTTAAAAGTTATAAATTTGAAAAGACATAAAATAAAATTGTAAATATGAAAAAAATACAAAAAAAGGATAACATGTATTTAAAAAAAAGATTTTAAAGATGTAACTAAAAAAATATTGCATCCCATTAGCTTAAGTTTCTAAATCTGTTTTCAGATGAACATTTCTTACCGTTTTTCGGAAACGGTCAACAACACGAGAAAATTTATTTGCAGTCCATTGTGGTATACTGTTATTCACTCTATAAGGAAGATTGTTCGACTGATGAACGATGTTTGAATTTGAGTAACATTATATACATATACAGAGGTACTTTGAAGATACCTGACTTCGGGTACAATCTAGGCATAACGTAAACAAGTTAATTATTTTTGTACCCATAACATCCGGTTGAATCAACGAGGTGTATTTGTGTTGTTGGAATTTCAATTCTGCTTTGAAAACAGTTCGTGTTTCGATTGTGCAACACGAATAGTATGTAAAAAATTTCAATTAAGATAAATAAAAATAATATCGCTACGTTTTGTATTAACCTACATCTCTTCAAATGTTTTTCAACGTAACTTCTAAACATATATCTTTACCATAATGATGTATTTGGAAAAGTTGTTGGAAATTATTGCTTATCCATCTATCTATATATATAAAAATGGAGTGATGTCTGTCTGTCTGTCTGATTCTTATAGACTCGGAAACTACTGAACCGATCGACATGAAAATTGGTATGTAGGGGTTTTTGGGACCGGGGAAGGTTTTCGTGATATTTTGAGACACCTCCCCCCTCTCTAAGGGGGGGGCTGCTATACAAATGAAACACAAATTTCTGCATTACTCGAGAATTAATCCAGCAAATGAAACCAAATTTGGCATGTGGAGGTTTTAGGATGCAATAAATGTTTCTATGGTGGTTAGATACCCCTCCCCCTCTCCTACGGGTGGCTGCCATACAAATAAAACACAAATTTCTGCATTACTCGAGAATTAATCAAGTAAATGGGCGGGACGAAGTTTGCCGGGTTAGCTAGTTTACTATAAAAAAGACAATAAATTAGAAATATTTTCTAAATATCTCGAGAATGGCTGCATTTAGAAGGAGATTGATAATGAGATTTTTTGCTTCAAATCACATTAGGATTCATAGTTTATGGCTAAAATTGATTATGACCATACAAAAATTCTATGTTTCGAGAATTCATAAAAATTCTATTTTCCACAAAGTTCTTCAAAAATAGTTTTATCATCTTTAAGTTATGTTTCGAATTTTATTCATCACTTCTATTTTATACAAAAAAAGTTTAAAGATTAAAAAATATATATTTTAGATATTGCGAATTAATGTTTTTTCGTAAATAGAAAAAGAGTACTAATTTTTTTCTCAGTGTATATTCTTTCACGTTTGAACATCAATAATCTATAACTCTTTCTAAGACACTATTCCGGCACGACTCATAGTTTTTGAGATATAAATTATCAAAAATTTCTCTCACTGAAATCGATATGCCCTATTTAGAAGTTACACTTAAGTCAAAAACAAACTTTCATTCGAATCAAATATACATGTTTTTAAAATCTGTATTTTAAGGACGATTTCACTTGGAATTGCTCAGATGCTTAATTTTGATACATTCACTAATGGCACATCCCCACAGAACCCTTCACGGACTATCGCATCATAGTGGCCGCCTTCACGCTGAAATACGACGGTGATCCAACGGAGGTTTCCCTCCGGACGGACATTGCCGGTCCGAGTGCCCCGAAGTTCATCAATCTGACCTGCTACTCCGAGGATGCGCTGTTTCTGGCCTGGCGCATCCCACAGCACTTCTACAACTCCGTCAATCACTACATCGTCAGCTATCGCAACATGGACTACACGCGATCGCGGGAGATTCGGATCTCCGCCAACGCGTCCATCGTGGAGACCTCCGTGGTGCTGCAGAACCTAACCACCGATGCGACCTACGAACTGAAGGTGCGCGCCGCTTCGATTAGTGTGATCAACCCGCACAAAGTCATCCTGGGACCCTTCTCGGAGCCGAAAAAGGTATGTTTGGTTCCGCTGACGGTGGTTTTGATGCTAATTCCTGGATCATCTCTGACAGGTCACCCTCCAGGCGAACTGCGACCAGCAGCAGCCTCCCTCCTTGTACCATCACTACGCCGATTACGATCTGATCGTGCTGGCGGGTGCTGTGATTTGCTGCTTCGGTTTGCTGTTGGTTATCCTGGCGATCGTTTTGTGGAAGTAAGCGTTGATTCCTCCCTCATTTGTTCCATTGACAACAACCCTTTTCAATTTCTTCCAAAGAAAATGCTTCAACACAAACTACACCCACGAGGCGGATGGCGCCCTCGCGGATCAGAAACAATCCCAGCAGCAGCAGCATCAGCAACAGCAGCAGCAGCACCAGACGCAGATCGACTGGAAGGCCACCTGCGACACCAACGGGGTCATCCAGACGACCGTCCCGGTCACGAAGATCATGCAGAATGGCAACCATCGGCATCTGGGCGTCGATGGGGACTGATAAAAGGCCACCGGCACCGGCAACTGCGCGACGATTGGTGGTGCTGAACGGTGGCAGACCCGACTCATTGGATCCAGCGTCTCCTCCCCTGCTGTGACCGCCGCCAGCTGCTGCCTCAACGCCGGTCTTCCGTCGAAGACCGCCATGCTCTACATCCCGGAGCTGGAGCTGGTAATCAACCCGGAGGCCTAGCGCGCGGATTGTCAGCAGACAAGGGGGAGGGTGATGGCTCAATTGTACAGGTAGTAAATTTAATTCAACACAGACACACTTACTTATAAAGAAAGAGAGATGAATCGTGAGAAAGTGGAAGCTGCAGCGAAATAGCGTCATCAAATGTCAAAGACATGTTTTTGTTTTTGTAATCGGAAGAATTTGAGCGAATGGTGAAGGAAGTACAAACCGGAATCGTGACGATGATCGCTTCAAAGCTTGTGTAACATAGTATTTTAACACACAATGGGTTAATGCCAACATTGTTTTTGTTTGTTTCCGTCTTGATTTATGAGCGTCAAACCCAAATGACAAACTAATGAATCGAGGAAGAAAGAAGAAAACTGACTCCCGTTGAGAGAGAAAGTGTAAGACGTGTGATATTTTTATACATATTTTCAGAATGTTTGGAGGACAACTAGGAAATAATGGTGGAAATAAATTTTAAATGAACGAAAGTCCGCCCCGGTGTCATCCGTGATCCGAAATGGCCCTCACCCAATTGCAATCGAGACAAGATGCGCACTTAATTAGGTGCCGCTTTGGGAAGCGAACACTTGCTTTGTGATGGATTCCGCTGACACGATTGAATTGGAAGGCGTGGGTGTGGCTCAGAACAGACAAAAGTTTTCTGGAAGTGATTCGACGGCAAACTGCATCCTAATTGGCGCGTGAGACTTCAAACGCTAATTGTGATAATTACAGCAGCGCGGCTTCAGTCGAGAGGAAAGACAGTCTGGAAAAGGCGGTTTTAATGCAATTTGCGACAACGGATTTCTTTGATGTTTAATGCGGTTCAAGTGAGTGACGCGTCTGGATGATACGACACCGGCGGAACAAAGAAATCGGAATCGAGAAAATGTACTGTGGGCAGAATCATTACTCTGGTGAAAATAACTGTGCCGCTAATCTCTTTAAGTGTCTGAGTGAAAAAAAATATTTATTGATACTACTCCAATTCGTATTCAAATGTGTTTCTACGCCTTTTCCAGATATGTATGTTTTTCTTCAAAATTTTAACAGTGTTGCGCATTACGAAAAATAATCCAAATTTTGTTTTTTTTAAAGATTTTTTTACTGGTTTAATTTATATTTAGATATGTTCACATGAGCTTCTTGTTATTTGTGTTTTTGACGTAGGTCACGTTTTTATGAAATAAAGTTCACGTTAATAACTAAGTTTGCTGCGAACGGATTCTGACGATTTGCATACCAATCGAATCGGAAATTCTCTAATAGCACGAATTGATGAAAATTGGAAGCATTCCTATTTTCCCACACATTTCTTCTGTCCATTTGTATGTTTCCCTATGTTTCCTGATAAACAAGCAAATCAAATGAAAGAAGGTGTAGTTCTACGTCCTAAGCGGTCGTGTCTTGGATACAACCCCCTAACATTTTGTTTTTAATTTCGAGAACTGCACGAAAATATCTCAATAAAAAAAATTATTTCTATTGTTTTATTTTATAATATTTTTCTGACGTTGAACTACGTCTTTCAGGAAAGGTTCCAAATCAGAAAACAGGTCACGTTTTTATGAAATAAAGTTAACGTTAATAACTATTTTCACTGTGAACGAATTCTCATGATTTGCATACCAATCGAATCGGAAATTCTCTAAGATTTGTTTGATATGTACATACATTACAATTCGCTAATCTCTAAACGGTTTAAATTAATGAAAACTGGAAGAACTTCCTTTTCTCCCATACATTTGTACTGCCAATTTGTTAGCACACAAATCTAACCGTATTTCGAATGCTTATAACTCGAACATTTCTTAACAGATCGGAAAGATGTTTGCATCAATTGATAGGAAATATTTCTACGCGTCTATCACAATTAAAAAAATGTTATTTTTTATGAGATGAATAATTGAATAACGGTAAAATGTCAATCGTTATCAAAACGCCCTAACTGTCAAGTTTTATTTGGCCCGATTTACGGTTTCCCCAACACAGACTTCAAAATCGATGTATCTGTAGAAATCCGCTTTACAAATATACATGCTAGTCGGGGGTACTTTTGTTCCCACCGAGCTGTGTTTCCCTAACACGGACTTCAAAATCAATGCGTCTGGGGGAATCCGCTTTGCAAATAAATGCAAGTCGGAGGTATTTTTTGGTGTTGAGTACTTTTGTACTCGCTTGTCGTTGGGCAGACCGGAAAATGTTTCCCTAAAACGTACTTTTCAACTGAGAAGCCTGGGAAAATCGTCATTTCAGATACTAGAGGTGAATGAACTTTCGCGGTTCGAGAACTACGTAAACACGAGATGTGCAATAATTTCAGAGGGAAATGTAAAATACAATGATCGTTTGACAATTCTTCCGTTCACATATTTTGGTAGTTCTAGGCATCATATCAGATGTAAAAATACGTTAATCAAATTTATTTGTAACGAAGAACATAATCTATTACAAGAATTTCGATGTATTCTAAAACAATATTCGAAGTGGTACACAAGTGTATTGCATAATCTAATTGCGTAGTTCTACGTCTAAAATATGCGGTCGTGTCCTAGATACAACCCCTTACATTTTTTTCATTTTCCTGAAATCTATAATTGAATTCATGTATTCGTGAAGAGTGTCTCCAAACATTGTCGCTAGTGCTATGGAAAATTTTGTTTAAGGAACCGAATTAGAAAATTAGTTATTTTTTCTGAGTCCCTACATGATTCACTATACAAGCATATAGTTTTACTTCTTTTTCCACCCATTCTCAATAGGCTTGGAAATGCAAATTTTAGTTGAAATACTCAAAGTGCGTCTAATAGGGTGTATCGCAAAAAACCATAAAATAATATCGAAATTTTCAAAATTGAAGTATTGTGTATTTGGTATTTGGTACTTGTCGGACTCGATTATCCGGAATTTTAGACTGGACTATCCAGAGTATTTTATTTCGGAAATCGGTAATTTTGAATAATTTGTGTAATAATTCCATATTGAAAACAATATGTATATCAAATGAAAGGAGTTGACTAGAAGAACACAGTTATTTATGAAAATTGCAAATACAAAATGGCCGCCACCACAAGATGGCGCCATATATATTTTTACCACCTCCAATAAATATGGGTATCAAATGAAAGTGCTCGATTATCAAAACACAGTAAATCATGAAAAATCCAAATCCAAGATGGCCCTTACGGTTACTTTTTAAACGGTTTTATTTAGCTTGCCCTGTAATCTGTTTGTATGTTTGTAACGTGTTTGTCTGTAGCGCTAACCTACATTAATAAAAATTTGACCCCCTTTCTGTTGGCCGATTGATCTGAAATTTGAAACACATCTTTATATCTGGTGTCATCAAATCAAAGGGCTTGACTAGTAGAACATACTTATTTATAAAAAATGCAAATCCAAGATGGCCAACCAAACGGCGGACTACAAGTTTTCTCAAAACCCCATTAATATGGGTATCATACAATGAGGTACATATAGAGGTGGAGCAGTAGGCGAAGTGTATCTGTATTGGCAAACAAAATATTGTATCGTAATTATTTGCATTCAATATGGAATGTATATGGAAGAATAACAACAATGTTGAGAGTATTTACGGTTGCATGATTTTTCTGAGCCAAAGTTCTCATGAAATGATTCACCTGGTTGTTTTTTAACAGATGACAATTATATCGTGGCTTATTTCGATTATTCATGTGGCAAAAAGGTGCAGAGAGCAGTCGTATGCTTAGTTCTCGAAAACAGTGTTTGTATGCATGTTTGTATATCTGTAGGGTTGTCCCACATTAATAGAAATTTAACCAATAGGAACTGACCGAATTTATAAAACACCTTTATCTCTGCTGTCATTTTAAAACTGCTTATCCCATGATCTTGATAAATCCAATTTGGTCGCCGCTACAAAATAGCTGATTCCATATTATCTAAAAAAAATGTTGATTGAGATATGTGTATCAAACGAACGAACTTGACTTGGAGAACACGCTATGTATATTTGCAATCCACTCAATATCGGTATCAAAAGTAATGAATTGACTAATAGAATACAATACAATGGTTTTACTGTAGAGAAATATTCTAAAGAAACAGATAATGTACTAAAAACTAGAAAGTAAAATGAGTAAAAAAAACTTTTTAAGTTATACGGTTTCATTGTGATTAAACATAAGGGGGTCTTCGTAGCCACTGGGTTACGCGTTCGTTTACCAAGCGATCGATCGTGAGTTCAACCTCAGGGCCCTCAATTGACCATCTTTGTGTTGTTATAGAATAACTACGTCTACGCAACCATCATCCGCGATGGAGAACGATCCACGGTCGAAATTAGATACTTCCATGAACAACTGCTCTGCTCTGCAAGAAACATCGGGCTGCTGTTTTATAAATAACCCAATAATGATCAATATCAACTGTCTCCGCTGTCCGGTCTGCTGAACAATGGAAGAACAGATAGAATACCCTTACGCCTAAATGGCTACTACAGTGTAATTTACCATAATGTAATGGAACGGAAAAACCTAACGCATAAATGGCTACTACTACTACTGTGTAATTTACAATTTATAGAAACATAAAACATATGTACATGTACACGATAAAAAAAAGCCCGGCTCTGTTACAGATAAAATGCTAATGAGCCTGATGAATAAATAAATGGGATAAAAAAAATTAAAAAAAAACATAATGTACTAAAAGCTAGAAAATAATTAGGCAAGTAGCAGTTAGCAGCTATCACACCTCTTCTTCATTAGTCTAGGGCATTGATAAGACTAAAATAAAATCGTGGGACACGTTGGATTTCAAATTATCCACAATTAGCGACTTCATCATATGTCCCACGATTTTATTTTAGTCTTATCAATAACCTAGACTAATAAAGGAGAGGTGTGATAAATGCTAACTGCTACTTGCCTAATTATTTTCTAGCTTTTAGTATATTATTATGTTTAATCACAATGAAACCGTTTAACTTAAAAAGTTTTTTTACTAATTTTATTAATGGATTCATTCATGACATTTTTCAACAATTCATAACTTGTGAACTACTGAACCGATTTAGACAGTCGATATTTCAAATTAAATCTTATAAGCTAGTCATTCTTGGGAAAAAGCTACGCTTGCAAAACTTTCAGGTTTTGGTTTTGTCATTATTGATTGTATTTGTTTTTTATAGTTTTTATAGTCTCGGGACCAAAGGCGCTATATTTTTATATTTTTTATGAAAAGCTGAGGATTTTTACACATAACATATCTCGAAACCAGGGAGGCGTTTTTTTTCCTTTTTGAGTAATGATTTTTCAAAAATTCATGTTTACCTGTTTACCCAAAAATGCCTTTTTTCAAAAAATTATTACTTTTGAACTACTGGACCGATTCAGATGATCGACATATCAAATTAAAGACTACTAGCTTCTTGAAAAAATAACACACTTGTCAATTAATTTGATTATAGTCACATAATTATACCACAATAGATCAAAATAATGGACGCAGTGGTTCACACCCAACAAGGGGGAAAAAAATAGTCACATACATCCAGTCTAGTCGCATAGAAATATTGAACGAAAACTGAGAACATGTTAACTTCGATAAATAACACCTCTCTGGTATTCGGATATATTTTGTGAAAAAACCTCAGCTTTCAGAAAAAAAATGAAAAAAATAATGGCGCTCTTGGTCGCGAAACGATGTAAGCTATAGGAAAAAAATACAATCAGTAATTACGAAAACAAAATCCATTTCTATTCAGAGTGTAATATTTTTTCAAACAAGCCTAGCTTATTGGCTTTAATTTGATATGTCGATCATCTGAATCGGTCCAGTAGATCAAAAGTTATGTTTTTTAGTAGTGGAAAAAATGGGAAAAAATGATTTTTTGGACCATTGGTTATCTTTGAAAAACAATAAATCAAAAACGAAAAAAACGCCTCCGTGGTTTCGACATATGCTATGTGAAAAATTCTCAGTTTTCCAGAAAAAATATAAAAAAAAGCGCCTTTGGTCCCGAGACTATGAAAACTATAAAAAAAAACGATACAATCAGTAATAATGAAAACATAATTCAAATTTTCTGCAACTGTAGTATTTTTTCCAAAAAAGACCATTTTGTTTCACTTTATACAAGAGCACGGAGCCACGACGAATGCGATTGTACTCGATGACTGCTCAATCGAAAACTCACAAAGAATATCTTTACTATCTATTATCTCATTATTTGTTCATCTATCTTTTAACAATGTGAAACAATCGGCGAAAACCACGAAGCAGAGTTTGAAAGAAAAAATCGATCGCTCCGCAAATCAAATTAATGCTGTACGTGAGGGGCGGGATGGCTCTGTCATTCTGGAAGTGAAAACAGGGGAAAATGTTAGTTCTTTGGTGAATTCGGTTAAAGAGAAATGTGGGGGAGAATATGACGTCATCGTCCCAAAACCAATGCGACCAAGACTAAAAATTATAGGAGTGTCTGATGAGTTGAATGAAGAACAGTTGATCAAAGCTTTGGAGGAGCAGAATGATTTACCGAAGCGGTTTGAGTTCAAGTTGATAACACGCTATAAAAATCACTTCTCATTCACGTTTGTTGTGGAATTCGATGCCAAGAGTCACGAAGAACTTCTCAATTTAGGGAGAGTGAATGTCGGTTGGGAACGATGCCAGGTTGCAGAGTGTTTTGGAATCATACGGTGCTTCAAATGCTGTGATTTCAATCACAAAAGCACGATTTGTCCAAATTCTGAGACCTGCGCAAAATGTGCTGGTGCCCATAAAACAGGCGAGTGCCAATCGGAAACAGTTTGCTGCGCCAACTGTGATAGAATGAATAAAAGTCGGAAGTTAAATTTGTGCACGAAGCATTTTGCATACAGCAACGAATGTGCTGTTTATAAAAAACTGGTTGCTAGAAAACGACAGCTGCTTGAACGAAACCAATAGCAACTAATGGTTACGGAAGATTATCATCCGGTAATCTATCTAAATTGTGGTGGATTATCTACAAATTTCGTTGAAGTTCGTCTTCTTGTAGAAACCCTGAAACCAAAACTGGTTATGATCAATGAAACACACGTCACTGAAACCATAGGAGATGATCATTTCCAGATCAATGGATACAAAATAATAAGTTGCTACTCGGACTCCAGACATACCGGTGGTGTCATGATGTACGTCCATTCTAGCTTGAGACATCGACTAATCTTCAGAGAGCAAGCCGACAAAAACTGGATCGTGGCGATTGAGATCCTGAATGGTATGAAGCCCGGTCATTATGGAGTCTTATATCATTCACCGGGAGCAAGCGATTCGATATTTCTGCGAATTTTGGAGGATTCGTGGTTGGAAGAAATCGTTGATCTGTCCAAATTCACACTACTTGCTGGCGATTTCAACATCAACTGGTTCAATTCACGAGATGCTTCCCAGTTAAAGCTTGTGGCTGAAGCGCAAGGACTCATGCAACTAGTCCAACAATGCACACGTATAACCCGTACTAGTCAAACATTAATTGACCTAATATTCTCGAACTGTGATATCAATGTTTGTGTTGTACCGGATTTTAAGATATCTGACCACGAAACTTTGTGTGTGTCTCTTGACGGTAGCTTGGACAAAGTTGATGAAACTGACGTGAAAATTAAGTGTTGGAAAAACTATAGCCGTACTGCCCTTTTGAATTTATTAAGGGAAAAATTGTCAGAAGTAGTGAGTTTAAACAACTTCCATGAGAAAGCTAGCGGCTTCATTGAAGTACTGAAAATATGTGTTAATCAACTAGTGGTTGTCAAGTTTGTTAAATTGAAAAACACAAACAAGTGGTACACCGTAGAGTTACAGCGAATGAAGCGAAAACGAGATGCTACATATAGAAAATTCCTCCAACAACGCTCTGACCAAGCTTGGCAAACATACAAAGTCCACCGGAACGAATATGCATGTACACTGAAGAGAACAAGGCATGAATACGTGCAGCAATCGATAGAAGTAAACAAACATAACACCAAAGAGCTATGGAAGATCTTGAAAAAAATGATCAAACCTAAGCTAGTCCACCCTCAAGCTATTAACTTTAATGGAGAAGAAGTGAGTGACGAGCAGGTCATTGCTGAAAAGTTCAACGAATATTTTGTGAGTAGCATCGAGGATATCAGTGACTCAATAGATGAGGTAGACGAACCATTAGAACTGACAGAAAATTTCACTGGTAGTAAGCTGTCGAAGTTTCAATCAATCACTCTTGAAAAACTCAAAACGGTGGTTTGGTCGCTGGAGGAAAAATCAGGATCTGATGAGATCAATTCCAGAATCTTGAAAGATGCATTTGAAGCTATTGAAGTACCCCTGTTAAATATTATAAACGACTCTTTGGCCACTGGAAATGTACCTGACTCATGGAAAGAATCGGTGGTAGTGCCCATCGAGAAGGTGAATGGAACAGTGAAAGCAGAAGAACATCGCCCGATAAACATGCTTCCAGTGTACGAGAAAGTGTTGGAGCTAATCGTCAAGGAACAGTTGCTGGAATACATTGTAGTAAACGACCTTCTAGTTCCTGAACAATCTGGATACCGTGAGAAACATTCTTGTGAAAGTGCTTTAAACCTAGTCCTTGTAAAATGGAAGGAGACCTTCGAGAAGAAGCAAAATGTGATTGCGGTGTTTTTAGACTTGAAAAGGGCTTTTGAGACGATATCGAGAAGAAAACTACTGAACACTCTTACAAAGTATGGTATTACTGACACTGTTCTACAATGGTTTGTATCCTACCTTGACAGTCGAACTCAAAGGACCAAGTACAATTCTGTGATATCCAATACCAAAGAGACAAATATTGGTGTGCCTCAAGGCAGTGTGTTAGGTCCTATTTTGTTTATTTTATATATTAACGACTTAAAGAGAATACTAAAGCACTGTGATATAAACCTATTTGCCGACGATACTGTGATATACATTTCTTCCGACAATGCTATTGCTGCTACTGAAAAATTGAACTGTGATCTTTCAAACTTGGCCAAATGGCTGAAATTTAAGAAATTGAAGCTGAACATTGACAAAACAAAATACATGTTAATTAGCAATAAGTCAGTGTATAGTGAAAGTGTGAATGTGACGATTGATAATCGTTTGTTAGAACGTGTTTGTGAAATTAAATACTTAGGTGTTATAATAGATGATAAACTAAGCTTCAAAAGCCATATTGACCACACAGTGAAAAAGATTGCGAAGAAGTTTGGAGTTCTCTGTCGACTAAAGAAAGATTTATCGCAGTGGAGTTTGATTCACTTGTACAAAGCCCTGATATCACCGCACATAGATTTCTGCCCATCAATCTTGTATCTCGCCAATGATCAGCAAATGCGTCGCCTCCAGAAAATCCAAAACAAGATCATGCGTATAATCCTGCAATGCGATCGAAGGACTCCCGTTCTGTTGATGCTTCGAACACTCCAATGGCTCTCAGTAAAGCAACGCGTGACGTATCTCACGCTACTACTGATACACAAAATTGCAAAAGGTTCAGCTCCAGCATACTTGACGTCCAGGATAATAAGAGGAAGGGACATCTACCGATATAGTACAAGATCTGCTAATAACATCCGTACGGCATCGTTTCTGCTAGCAAGCACTCAGAATTCACTGTTCTACAAAGGGATAAGGCTTTATAATATGCTACCGGTACAAATGAAAGAAGCTAGTGTGAATGAGTTCAAACGGAATTGTGTGACATTTGTCAGAACTAATGTGGCTTTGTAAATAAGTGGTTGTGTTTGCGTTTGAACTGTTTTGTTGAAATGTAAAAATATGATGATGCAGCAAAAAAAAAAAAAAAAAATTTAAAAAAGGTTTTGATGGACGTACATAGGAATCAAAGACAATGCAAGGACATTAGCTTTCAAAGAAATTAATTTAAAATTATCTTTTTAGATAAATTTGCCCAAACATATAAATTTCCATGTACGGGGTAAGTGGAGGGCCATCATATATATATATATATAAAAACAATAAAACATAAATTGAACGGACAAAAAACATTCACAACTAGAACAATTACGAGCTGATGAAGTGAGGGAGTTAAAAAAAAAGTTGTGTCATGGCGTACACGATTGCAGCCCTTCTGCGGTTTATGCGGCTTGAAACTTTTTTTCTTCCGTTTCCTGATTTTTAAAAATAGTAAATTTTAAAAAAATATCATTTTTATAGGTTCATGCAATAGAGATATCCCTGCAGATTGTACACATATAAATTTGACATGAATCGGTTCAGTAGAACTTGAGATATCGTTTACGCCAGTTTGAAAAAACTATTTTCGAGAAAAAAGCGTTTGAAGTTCATTGCTATGACCGTACCAGGTTAGATACCGCATCACTAAAGTGGCTCTAGCTCGGTAAATAATAGGATTTTCGATAAGTCCTCACTAGGGTATATTCTAGTATGCCTAAACTACAGAAATATGAAGGATTTTTTTTTAATTTCTAGACTAGAATACTCCTTTAACTGCTATCTGAGATAGTGCTGCCAACGGCCAGTCGAGTTGGCATAAAATTCGTCAATAGCGTTATGAATCGAAATAAGATGATTGTGGTTCTGTTACAATCTTCTTCGATACCTTACGATGCTGAACGGTTACAATGAAATTTGATTTAATTCAGTGTTTCTTAAACAGATATTCGTCCAGTCACCCGTCTAAACAAGCCATTCATTTTTCCATCGGACTTACAATGAGCAGGGCAGATCGAAACCAAACTTCGATAGAATGATAATCAATTAAAGGCGGTCTATTAAACCGTATATCTGTGTTAATTTAAATGGCAAGGCATCACCGATTAAGGGTTAGTCCATTTTACCTTCGTTTGTAAAAAAAAAAATCTAAAAAACCAACACCAATCTATTCATTTGCATTACACCGGAAACCCGAAACGAGCTGTTGGGCGTAAATTTTTCCAGGAGTTCCTAACCACCCGTCCGTTCCGGCCCATCAACCAAGCGCAAATTCTAAACTCAAGCGTGGAGCCAAAGAAGCCGAAGTGAAGCGAACGATGAAATATTGCGTACATACAGGGGCTCAGTTCATTTTGCGGCGGAACCTAAGATGAAGAGATGGTACATAAGGGAGGACTCTTTCCCACAACCGGAAATCCAATTAAGATACCGCCCCCCCTCCTGCCGCTGCCTTTCGCGCGGCGTCGTTTTAAATGTGCGGAGTACGGACATAAAACATTTTACAAGCGATTCCAGTTGAATGCATACAATCGGTTCGGTTCTTTAGATGGTTCCTTATGAAACCGGAGCGACGGGTTTTGAGCATGGGTAATTTAAAACGGTCATTCGAAGTGCATCACGTTTGTGTATTCAGCTTTCGAGCTGTTGATTCATGCAAGACTAAACGTTTTGCGAGCCGCTTTGATGGGATCGTTACATTGTATATTACCCATTCGCAGTTTGTCGTCTACATTTTACACCCTCTGTAAAATTTACTGTAAATCTCCTCAACATTCCAGAGTCGACATCTGTAAGAGCGTCATATTTTTAAAACCAATCGTGTTTCGCATGGCGAATGGAGAATATTAGGTGAATGTTAAAATTTTAGTATAAACCACCGCTTGGCGTTCCTTCGAGAGTTAGAAACACATATGTGTGCTCTCCGAATCAAAAGTTTTCCTCCGAGCAGAATTCCAAATCTCCAATCTTCAAATAGGCCAACCACAACCCCATCCACAGTCTCTGTGGCGTTTTCATACTCGAAACGTTCTCCGAAATGAAACCGAAGGGATCGAAAGGGGATCCCCTCCGGTCTAGGGAGTATGTATTCCTCCATTGTTTTACCCCGACCCAATTTTAAAACTCCCCTCCCCTCCACTCGCTGCACCTGCTCGACCCGGTATTAGATTTTTCGTGTGAAGTTTTCCTTCTTTTGCCGACGAACGTTCCGACCGATGGAGAGAAGGATTCAATTTTATGCAAATTTATGCCATAATTATAATTAGAGACAGTTTCCCTCTACCGTTTGGAGGTTTTCTCGTTATGATGCTTTTTTCCCCTGCTATTCTCTCCCACAAACTAGTACAAACCAAAAAGGGAACGTCTTGGCGACGACAGCGAAGAGGTCGGCTTTCGTGAAAAATGTGTTTGTTCCGTCATAGCGCTCAGAGTCTTCAGATGTGGGGATGGTGGTGGTAAGGGAGCCATTATATGGCCAACTTCACCGTAGTATTTCTGGTATTTTATCATTTACAATATTTCAACTGTTAATTTTGGGATGGCTTAATGGGACCTGCCAGAGCTTTTATTGTTTCCGTTTGCTTTGAAATGGGTTTCGATGGGGGGGGAGTGGGTGAAATTGGGGGAATGTTATTACGGAATGGCTCGAATTGTTTACATTTTGCTCTGCTCCCGAGAGGAGGAAGTAGAAGTTTTTGGTGGCGGTTGAATGCGAAAGCGAAATGATTAGTAGTTGAAATTTAATCGAGTATTGTAAGATTAGATCCGATGCTGCTTGTAAACATGGCTTAGCTGCTTTCCTTCAATCGGAATACATCCAATTGAAATATTGACAAAATGAAATTACTTGAAAGGAACAAGTGTTCAAACTTCTTTACTTTTCGACGTTTATACATTCTCCTCGCTCCAACCATTGAACGGTATCAAAGGATATTCACATCCAATATGGTCGGGAAAATCGTTTCAAGCCACGGCAATTAGGTAATTCATCGGCGGATATCGACCCGGGGCTGCTTTTATCTTCAATCAAAATCCCAAACCGATAACCCATTCTGAAAAACATGTTTACCCATCGAAAGCGAAGTGGAGTCGCGCTGCTAACGGGGGACTCAGTGTCCCGTTTTTTATTTTGTCCTTCACTTCCCTGATCCCGACCCGTGAGGGAAGGGATCAAAAGATTTCCTTTCGCAGTAGATCAGTCGGAACGTGACGCGAGAGCAAAAATGTCGCCCTTTTGGCCTCGCTGGCTCTGACCAGCGTTCGACACACGGATTTCGACTCGAGGACGGGTAGCGGGGGTTTGGGTTTAACTTTTTCAAATTTAATTTTTGCCCCTGCTTCACGCTCTTATGCGTCGTCCGCGCCGAATATGATACCGGCTAAGGCTTTGTCGTTTCGGTAGGGATAAAAATCAATTTCTGGAACGTGGAGGCGAAGCTGAGCGAAACATAGATCGGCAGCGGACAAAGTGGTGGGACATTTTCAATTAAATAATTGAAGAGAAATTTCCCGGATTGCGTTCGGCTGGAGGATAAAAGCGCTCAATCAACTAGTTGTCATGTTTCGAAGTCAATCACATGTCATTTCGATTGTGATCGATGGGAAAGGTAGCCGTTTATTGTCATTTTGGGAAATGAAAGACGCACAATAAGCTGAGTGGATGAGTGTTCTTCAGCGAGAGCTAAGAATCGATCTATAATGATTGTATCGGGAAGTTTTCGCTCAAATTTCTGGCTTCTGCCAAATTCCATCGATATCCAATTATCTTCAATTACCCCCACCGCTGCGAGATTCCAATAAATTCACAAAAGCTCCCGAAACAACTTCCATCTGTTTCCGTTTCGTTTGACATTTATTTCATTAGCAGTCTAGCTCTTTTTCTCCTAATAATTATCATCATCGTGATCATTAGCTACCGCTGAGCGGAACGAAGCCTCGAATTCGCACCCCCGAGAGTTCGAGAAATGAGCAAGTTTTCCTGCATTGCCTATAAACCGGATGCAGGCAGGCAAAAGCTTATCGTTTGCCATTCGAGCAGCTTCCTTTCTCTCGAAGTGTTATCTTTCCGACGCTCGGCAAGAAGGATGCTAGTGCAAATGGATAAGATAAGTGGTTTAGCGTAAGCTGCAGTATAGTACTATCGAAGTGCTATCAAGAGCTGTTTGTGTGTGATAAGTCGAGTAAGCGAACACTTTGATTTGATGCTCAGATGCGTTGACGCTGCTTTTCGCAGATGTTCAGTAAATAATTGAAATTCGTTGCGAGGGGTACACTCAACCCAAAGGTACACTTTGTGACGTTGAATGAGAATGAACTCAATCCCACATACAGCAACTGATAGAAATTCATGGGTTGAGTATTCTCTATCATCAAACGATATATCATGATAAACAAAATCAGTGATGTTAAAGCATCGTCAGATAACGAACTCTTCGTGAACATAGTGCGGATTAAGTTGAATTGAAATTCAGAGACTAATTTTTTCGAAAAATTTTCCTGTTGCCGAGAAAATTGCACAATTCATGTATCTTTTCCACCTTATGTCACAAATCGTTCACAACCGCTGGAGTTTTCAGCTATGGGCCCTTTCAAACAAAAGCTCTCAGTTTCCCAGAAAGATTGGCTACTCAACCATCCTGGAAAAACTATTTCTATACCCAACCTTTCAGGTATAGTTACAGCGGCTTATAATGCTTATTTCAATCTGAGTAATATCCTAGCTGGATTCAAAATGACGGATTGCTATCCATACTCAAGAAAAGTTTTTTTAGACAAGGATTTTGAATGCTCAAATGATTTCACCTTCTGGAGCGCAGGTAGCAACTGACTCATCGGGTAATACAACAGTGCTGCAAAACATTGCGTCTACAGCACAGATAGATTTTACTTTGGCAACTTTGTCCCCGGAAAATGTTGAACCTTTTTCAAAAACATCACCGCGGAAAACCACCACTCGAAAACGGAAGAAAGCAAAATCACGAATATTTACTGACTCTCACAGCAAGCAGTTTCCTTTCAGAAAAATACAGATAAACAGAAAAATGCAGAATATGCTGGAAATAAGAGGAAACGGAAGTAATTGTTGATAAACATGAAATTTTAATTTTTTTTTCGTTGTCCGAAAGTGCCCCAGGACAGGAAGGCAATTTGAAAAAATTCGAAAAAATCGAATTTTTTTTAAATTTACAAAAAATCATAAAAATCAAGAAAAGAAAGTGTCCGAATGTGCCCCCCTCTCCCCTACCATTAGACAGGAAATTTATCCAGCATTCTTTTGCTTTAAACACGAATAGAAAATATAGTAAAACAGTTTGTAGGAAAGTCTGTAGCGTATCAGTAAAATACTGAAAGAATACAAACAGGTTTCAAGTTATATTCGCATCAACCTATGCAACTTGTTTGGGGGAAATTAATTAAATTAAAGAAAATTTTAAAAAGTTATTTGAAAGGACCCAAAACACATTTTTGAGATAATACTCATTGGATAGAGAATACTTTTCTCCATTTTCAGCCAAATTTCGTTGGTCGGAAAAGAGTCTGCGAAAAGATATGGGCTAAAATGTATATAAGTTGTAGGAGGGAAATTAATAAATTTAACGAAAATGGAAATAGAACTTTTTCACACTCGAAAAAAAAATTGAGCAAACAGAGTGCAAAGTCGCAATTTTTAGGCGATTTTTGAAATTCTTTAAAATCGTGAAATATCAATGCATGAAGATGGGATATAAACCACTTTAAAGCACAATTTACATGGATTTACACGGAATATTTTACAAAGAAATTTGTATTTCGATGTATGTAGATGCAGTGGACAAAAATATCGGGAAGAAATGAGAAATCGATTTCTTTCTGTTTGTTCAAATATAGCAAATCCAATTAACGTTATCAACTATATTCCATTTCATTTTTATAACGTTTTGATATTTATACTTTTCGTTCATACAATATTATCTCAATACTGAATGGTCCTATCAGTACTGAGATAATATTGTATGAACGAAAAATTTCGAATTCGTATTTGATAATAAATAGTTCAATAAATAATCGTCGAAAAACAGTTTTGAAAACTCTAATAAATTCTATACACTCAGGATTTTTTTACGTGGGAGATAGAATTTTGTTATAATTTGTCGCGGTGCACCATAGTAGATGTACTTTGAGTATTTTCTTCAATTTTCATTTCCAAGCCTATTGAGAATGGGGAAAAAAAGAAAAACTCATTTTTTCACATTAGCTCTTATGGTGAACAATATACGAGAATTATCTGTACGCGTGTACTGCCAGCGAGATTTACTGGAACCAGCAAGAATGCAGCCGCGGTATTTGACACCGCCAACGTGCCATCGTTGTCTGGTGCTAAGTAATCAGTTTTGGCAGGGCAGTTAGGCTTCGGAAATAATAAAGATTAACTTTACAGTTTGGACCTCGAATCAGTGCAGTTGATTTAATCCGTTCTCCTTCTATCTTTAGTATTAGTTAGTTTTTTAAAAACCCTTTCAAGATCATGTAAAACTTATCTGGCGCAGTCGGCGCGGATTTTTTAGAAGTGTTTAACGTCAACTTTGATAGCTTCCGCGAGTGAATATCGTAGGAATAGTGCGTAATCCTCCTAAAAACCGCGAACCAAAAACGCGAGTGAATATCGCAACCAACAAAACTAGTAACCTAAAATATAGATAAGTGAATCAGACGTAATAAATTAGCGAATTAGACATAATCGTGAAGTGAATTACTGTAGCTGTACTCGAGTTCAAAGGTGAGTAATTTTACACTTTTTAAAAAAAATAAAAACAGAAAGAATATTTTGTATCAACTATTTGTATTAACAAGTGAAACAATAATTTTTAAAAACAATAACTAATTTAAAATAGTGTTATTATCAGTGTTATCGAAAAAAATAATTAAGCACAACTGATTGAAATGGAAAATATCCAGCAACAGTTGGCTAGTTTACAACGCGCTGTGGCCGATCGCGATGATCGCATCGCCCAGCTCGAATTAGAGGCGCAAGCTGTGCTGTCCGCAGAGTCGGAAACAGCAGCTGCCAGGCTGGAAGCCCAACAAAGAGCGGAGCAAATCGCGTCGATTCAGAATCGAGCGATTAGCAACGTTCATATACAGACGGTTTCGAATCCAGAGAACGCCTTGAAAAAATTGCAGACTCCTAACATTTTGAGGGATCTTCCCGCCTTTGATGGGAATCCCATAAAGCTGCATCAATTTTTAAAATCCATTGATAACATTATACCCATTTTAAATGAGGCAATTGGAACGCCTATGTATAATGTGTGGATACAGTGTATCCGCTCAAAGATCATTGGAGACGCCGATACCATATTAGAATTATATGGTACCGAGCTATCGTGGGAAGAAATAAAAAACAATCTAATCACCCACTACAACGACAAAAGGGACGAGGTCTCGCTAACGAGGGATCTGTTCAAACTGTCCCAAACCGGAACAGTCGAAGAATTTTACGGGAAATTATCCCACTTAATTTCTCTTCTCATTAATAATCTTGGCCTTAGCGAAAATAACGCAGCTGTGAAAGCTGCTAAACAGCGATTCTATTCAGAAATTGGCCTTAAAGTTTTTCTGGCAGGGCTGAAAGAGCCTTTAGGTCCAATCATTCGGGCGCAAGCGCCTAGCACCATGAAGGAAGCTCTGAGACTTTGCTCAGAGGAGTGCAACTACAATTACGTGAAAAATCCGTTTAAAAACCACAGTCCTCCAATACCACCCAAACCACAATTCACACCCACTTTTAGATATCCACCACCAAAGCCACCCCAAAACTATTTCCAAACGAAACCCACTCCATTCCCAAATCCTAATACGTTCCAAAACCCATTTAGAACAACACCTAATCCATATAAAATGCAAACAAAACCAAACCGCTTACTAATGCTCTAAGGAAAGGGGAAGAAATTTCTCATTCCAAAGATTTCATTGAAGCGTTTGAAAGATGCAAAAACATTCTATCAGGGAGCAACATTCTTCAGTATCCCGACTTTTCTAAGCAGTTTGTTCTAACCACGGACGCATCAAATTTTGCAATTGGCGCCGTGCTATCACAAGGAGTGATTGGAAGCGATAAGCCAATAGCTTTCGCCTCCCGCACACTCAACAAGTCAGAAGAGAAATACTCAGCTATTGAAAAGGAATTATTAGCTGTAGTATGGGCTTGCAAATACTTCCGCCCTTATTTATACGGAAGGAAATTCGTTTTCTACACGGACCACAAGCCACTGACTTATGGACTCAATCTGAAAGATACCAATAATCGTCTTGTGCATTGGCGTCTTTCGTTAAGCGAATTCGACTATGAAATACGTTACCGCCCCGGTAAACAAAACGTAGTCGCCGATAGTTTATCAAGAGTTCGAAATGAACTCAATCTTCAAGAAAACGAATCGTCTGATGATATAAGCGCCCATTCGGCAGACACAGATGATTCTGAATTTATAAAATGCTCCGAACTCCCTTTAAACACCTTTACTAATCAAATAGTTCTAAAAATAGGTCCGGATGACACTTACGGATGACACAGACACTTATGAACAAATATACCCTAGAGTATTTCGAAGGACAATCACTAGACTTATCTTCGGAACACCTGTCATCTACAACATGTTTAAAAATTTTATGGATTTGATGGATTTGATTTTATGGTCCTGAAAGGCTTATGAATTTGGTCCAAACGGTGTACAAAAACTATTTTAACCGAAACAAAACATTCAAAGTATTCCTAACACAAAAATTGATGATAGACTTGAGAACCCCAGAGGAACAAAACCTCATAATAGAACAAACGCATGATAGTTCTCACAGAGGAATCTGGGAGAATCATCAGCAAATTTCGAACAGATTCTATTTTCCCAAAATGAAATTAAAAATCAGAGAATACATCAAACTGTGTGAGATCTGTCACAAAAACAAATACGATCGCCATCCCTTTAAAATAACCCTTGGCTCTACCCCTAATCCCGAAAGACCCTTGGATATTGTACATATTGATATCTTTATCACTAACCAAACATACTTCTTATCAGCTATCGATAAATTTTCTCCTTTTGGATCGTTGACACATATTAAATCCAGAAGTATAACAGACGTAAGGAAAGGATTAACAAAATTCTTCAGAACTTATGGAACACCAAGGAAAATAGTATGTGACAATGAACCATCGCTGCGATCGGTAGAAGTCCGAGGACTTTTACATGATTTGAATATAGAAATTTATTTCACACCCCCAAATCATAGTGAAAGTAATGGTACAGTTGAGAGATTTCACTCAACTATAGCAGAGATCTTTCGCTGCATAAAAGATTTCGCTGCAGGAAATCTTTTATATTGCTTTCACGCAATATAATAACACCATACATTCGGCAATAAAAATGAAACCAAGAGCGGCCTTTTTCGGATTAAAAGATGATCGAGAGAGACCTCTCGATATGGATGCTATGATAGAAAATAGAAATAAAGTATACGACGAGGTAATGTTAGCTCACGACAAATCAAAGCAATAAAATCTCGCCTATCATAACAAAAATAGAGAAGTCGAACCAAATTTCGAGCCAAATGAAACCGCTTACAAGAAAGTGCAAGGAATAAAAAAGAAGAGCAAACCAAAGTATTCACCAGTCATAATCGCGGAAAACAAGAGAAAAACACTTGTAGACGATTCTGGCCGGGAAATACACAAAGAAAATTTGAAAAGAATTTAATGAACTCTCTATATTTCAGAAGGACGGAATGAATAACCCAACAAGGATACCCTCAATACTCCTCATCCTTACACTATTATCCTTATCCCAACCTCAATCAATCCAAATCCATGATATCACAAATAACGCAGGAGCGTTGGTCCTCAAAAGAGGTGAAGGAAAGATAATTGCCGGATATGATAGGTTATTACATGTCATCGATTTACCACAAATTGAAATTTCGATCTCCATAATAGAAAATGTCATTAGCCAAATGAAAAATTCAACAAACGAATTGTCACAAATAATTAAAATGAAGCTAAGAGAAATAAAATTTATTTTCAATACCTTGTACTCAAAAGCAACTAGAAGCAGAAGATCTATTGATATATTAGGAAGCACAATCAAATATATAACAGGAAATTTAGATGCAGAAGATTTGAAAGTAATAAACAACAACCTAGATGAAATCAGAAAAACAGGAAACACTTTTGTAAAACAAAATAACCGGCAAATAAAAATTAACTCCAAGTTCGAAAACAGGTTAAATCTAATAAACAAGGAGATCATAAATCATCAAAACATTTTGAATACAATAATGAAAAATGACGATTATATTCTATCCGAAAATCAGAAAATATCTTTTCAATCTTTTCAATTAGACACCTTTTTAGAGAATTTGAAATCGATCGAATACGCCATCATGTTGGCTAAAGTGAACATCAATAGTAAATTTATACTTACAACAAGAGAAATTGAAATTATAATACAAGAAATATCAGATCAGGGAATAGAAATCAAGCACCTAGACGATGCCAGCAACTTCTTGACGACCACAACACTCTACAGCGGATCATCAATCATCAAATGCGTTAACATCCCACGGATCCGACCAGCGATTTACGAAAAATTTATCATAGAACCCTTGCCACTATTCAACCACTCAGTGAAACTGGCGTACAATACAGTTTTCATCAATAAAGAACAGATCCTCGCCATCACCTCCAAATGCAGAGAAACCAACAAAGTTACAATATGTGAGAGAAGACAACTGGTTGAAATCAGCGATAATCTTTGCGAAGCTACACTTTTGAAAGGACAACACGGCCAATGCCCTCAACTGGAAAAGCCACCATCAGCAGAAATTAGAACCATTGCCCCGGGAACATAAAAACGAGCTTTTCGAGAACTATGAGATAAAATTTGACCACCCATCAATTTTACCAATGCAACTGACAAATATAAAAACTTTGCGTATAGAACGACACGTAAACCTGTCGGAGTTGCACGATTTAAACTTGCAAAATAGACAACATTTGAAAACAGTGGACTTCAAGTATCAGATCGGATTCGGATCGCTCAGCACCGCCATCATTCTCATAATTGTACTACTAACCGTTGGCATCATCAAATATTGGAAGGAACTACAAATAGGAAATTGTTCGGGACGAACAACACTTAAGGGGGGAGAAGTTAAACACGGAACCACCCTAGCGGACCCAACCGCTATCGGAACCACTCCAACATCACCCAGGGAGTCTAACAGCGGAACAGCATGGTCAGCGATATCGGACACGCGTGTACTACCAGCGAGATTTACTGGAACCAGCAAGAATGCAGCCGCGGTATTTGACACCGCCAACGTGCCATCGTTGTCTGGGGCTAAGTAATCAGTTTTGGCAGGGCAGTTAGGCTTCGGAAATAATAATACCTCGAATCAGTGCAGTTGATTTAATCCGTTCTCCTTCTATCTTTAGTATTAGTTAGTTTTTCAAAAACCCTTTCAAGATCATGTAAAACTTACCTTATATATATATATATATATATATATATATATATATATATATATATATATATATATATATAATATTATATTATATATATATAAATGGAGTGATGTCTGTCTGTCTGTCTGATTCTTATAGACTTGGAAACTACTGAACCGATCGACATGAAAATTGGTATGTAGGGGTTTTTGGGGCCGGGGAAGGGTTTCGTGATATTTTGAGACCCCTCCCCCCTCTCTAAGGGGGGGCTGCCATACAAATGAAACACAAATTTCTGTATTACTCGGAAATTAACCAATGAAACGAAACCAACGTTGGCATGTGAAAGTTTTAGGGTGCAATAAATGTTTCTATGATGGTTAGACAGTCCTTCCCCCACTCAAAGGGGGGGGGGCTGCCATACAAATGAAACACAAATTTCTGCATTACTCGAGAATTAATCAAGCAAATGAAACCAAATTTGGCATGTGGAGGTTTTAGGATGCAATAAATGTTTCTATGGTGTTAAGATACTCCTTCCCCCTCTCTTAGAGGGGGCTGCCGTACAAATGAAACACAAATTTTTGCATTACCCGAGAATTAATCAAGCAAATTAAACCAAATTAGGCATATGGAAACTTTAGGGTGCAATGAATGTTTCTATGGTGGTTAGATACCCCTCCCCCCTCTCTTAGGGGTGGCTGCCATACAAATAAAACACAAATTTCTGCATTACTCGAGAATTAATCAAGTAAATGGGCGGGACGAAGTTTGCCGGGTTAGCTAGTTATCTATAAAAGGCGTAGGAACACACTTAAATACGAATTATAGTAGTACTGAATCTCTAAATACTAAAAAAAAATCAATATTTCATGATTTTTTAGTACTTCAATTTTTTAGGAATTTAGTTTTATATTATATTTCTCGATATATTATAGTAAGATGCACTTTCAGTATCTTTTATCTCGAAACTATTAAGTGCTAAAAATTGAAAGGTACGTTTTCACCATAGATCCTATTGTGAATTACATAGGGATTCGAAAAATAGTCAAAATTTCTATACAATAGAAATTTTTACTTCCTTTTTACTTTTTACTTTCTTACTCAGCCAGACCCTTTCCCCCGTACAACTCGTGAACGTTTTGGCCAATACTTTTTCTCATACCCTTTTCGGATCAATAAAAATTTGGCTAAAGATAAATAAAAATATTCTTTATCGAATGAGTACTATCTCGAGAATGTGGTTTCGGTCTTTTCAAATATTTTTTTAAATTTTCTTTAAAAATAATTAACTTCTCCCATACAACTTGGGCTATAACTTTTCTCAGACCCTTTCCGATTAATAAAATTGTGGCTGGAAGATAGGTAAAATATTTCTCTATTGAATAACTTCGACAACTCTATTCGAACAACTTTTTTGATTTTTTAAATTCTGTATATTTTCCTCGCGTTTCAGTCTATAACTTTTCTCCGTCACTATCAAGAAAAAAAATATGTGGAAATATGAATGATTCAATTCTCTATCTAATGAGCATGATTTTGAAAGTTGTTACTTGATAAACAATCAATTTATTTCAACTGAAATAATGCATTATCCATTAAATCTACAAGACGTTGAACAAAAATTTGCACGCAACAAAAATTTTATTCCACTGAACTTTCATCCGCTAACTTCACACATAAAGGCGAATGAACCGCAAACTTTACAGCCTCTTAAAAATTTACAAGCAAAACAAGCAATTTCACACACAAGTCAAAATGGGCGGTCCCAGGCGTGTGTCTTACAGATTTCTTCCCGGTCCTTAAAGTGTTAAGCTTCTGGTAGACAAATCGGCTGGAAAACTTTGGATGCGTTTTTCTCAGTTGCTGATTTTGGAACATGGGACAACTATGCGTAGAACGGCAGTAAGTGTCTTGAATGATTAGTCGAGTTACGAAAATAGTGTCACTCCACCTAGAAGTGCGATGGACATGTTTATATACAGCCATTCCATGTCAAACCGATACAGTGGTTCTCAGATTTTCGTGAAAAGCGGTAGATTTGTTATTTATCGCAAAACATTCGACCCGTATTTTTTATCATCAGGATAATCATTTCCATTTTAGGGTTGCCCAAAAAATCATTCTTACCCCATTTTTTTCCAAAAATGACTTTTTTTTAAAATTCATAACTTTCGAACTACTGTACCGATTCGGATGATCTACATATCAAATTAAATAGGTGATCATTTGCATTTCCAAAAGATGTTTTTTTCTCATTTTTCACAAAAATTACTTTTTTTAAAACTTATAACTTTTGAACTACTGCACCGATGCATATGATCGACATATTAAATTGAAGCCAATTAGCTAGTCTATTTTCAAAAAAAATATTATACTAAAAAAAATATTATATAAAAATTTTAGATTTTGGTTTTGTAATTATTGATTCTATTTTTTTTATAGTTTACATTGTCTCGGGACATTCGCTATCCAACTCTTGACGAGTAAAGTTCAGTGTCGTTATTGTGCGTTGCCACTTTTACTATTGTGCGATTGGTATAGTGTACGAGTGAAGGTCATTGCTGTCCGCTTTCGAATTGACCTTTTGTGAAGTGGAACAAAGGAAGCAGCGCTCTTGCAGCTTGCAGCCCTTGGCGGCTGTTGAACATCGGCATAACGGGATCGCCATCGTGTGGCTGTCGTTAACGGGAATTAACATCACGTGACCGTGTGAGCTATTCTTGCGCTATTGTGTTGATCCATAGCGCGTAGCCTCTGTCTCTCCCTGGTTAGGGCAGTAGAGCGCAGTATCGGAACAACTTTTATTTTAAGGTACACATATTTAATATTAATATTATTATTCAACTCATTTGTTCATTGTTTAATATTATTATCATAATTAATTTTGTTTTGTTATTTTTTTTTTTCGAGAATATTGTTAAAATCAATAATATATTAGAAATAAGACAGAAATTTTTGTAAAATGGAGGATAGTGGAGGATCTCCAGAGATGGAGATCTCCGATAATGAATCTCATTTAAGATCTGGGAAAAAACATAAACGAGTTCCTCAAAAAGAAGATAATTCTTCTGGGGACGAATCTGCTCATCCTTCCAAGCCCCCCTCTAAGAAAATAGCAAACCTCCCTTCTGAACCGACTGTTACTTCCACTCCCCCTCTCCCATCATCGATTTCGCTTCCCCCTTCTGATGTTTCCGATCCAACCCAATCCTCGTCCTCGTCTTCTCCCTCTGTTGTTTCCGCTCCACGTGTCAGAGTTTATCCAGAAGATGCACCTGGAACTGGTCCGTGGGTTGTTTTCCTCCGGCCAAAACCAAAAGGAAAAAGCCTTAACGTGATTCAGATCATGAAAGATCTGGCCAGATACACTTCTGTATCTGAAATTCGCAGGGTTAGACCGAACAAATTGCGGGTTGTCGTGAATGAACGGAAACACGCAAACGAGATTGTTGCTGACCAACACTTCACTCTCGAATATAGAACATTTATACCCTCCCATAACGTAGAAATTGAGGGGGTGATAACTGAAACGGGTCTGACGAGCGAACAAATAAAAAAAGAAGGAAAAGGCAAGTTCAAGAAGCTTCCTTCAATGGAAGTAAAGATCTTGGACTGTCGCCAACTCGGGAAACTCTCCCATGATGGGGACCAAACTAAATTTACGCCGTCAGACTCGTTTCGAGTCACCTTTGCTGGTGCCGCCCTCCCTGACTACGTTATGGTGGACAAATTGAGACTACCTGTGCGACTCTTCGTGCCAAAGCCCATGACTTGCAACAAATGCAAGTCAGTTGGTCACACTTCAGATTATTGTGCCAACAAGGAGCGCTGTGCCACTTGCGGAGAGCAACATGAGGGGAAATCCTGCAGTGCGACTGAGCATAAGTGTCCATATTGCGGAGGATCCCCACACGCGCTCTCAGCTTGTGAAACTTACAAGAGTCGCTGGGAGAAACAGAAACGCTCTTTAAAGGAACGCTCGAAGCGCACTTTTGCGGAAATTTTAAAGGGCGCTTCTCCACTGGCCCAACAACAACAACAACCAATCTCAACACACAATACCTTTTCCACGTTGCCAGTTGATGAAATGGAAGCGGACACAGCTAGCGGGGGCACACCGTTTATTTTCAAAGGGAATCCCCGGCGCAAAAATGTGACCACTCCCAAAGTTCAAGAACAAGTCCCCCCGGTGATACCCCCAGTTAGCTTGCCTAAAAAATCGAGTGCAGCGGACAAGCAAAATCAGGTTCCTCCTGGTTTCCGTGGGAATAGTTCACCTTCGAACGACCCAGCACTCGAGGGGACATCAAAAACCCCAACTGTCCCTGTTTTTCCGTCCAGCTCAACTTCCCAATCGGGATTTATAAAGTTGTCTGACCTTTTGGATCAAATCCTCAAGTGTTTTAATGTTTCCGACTCCATCAGAACCCTTGTCATCTCAATGCTTCCAGTATTAAAGACAATTTTACAGCAATTGATGCAAACATGGCCCCTCCTTGCAATGATTATCTCTCTTGATGTCTAATTTAGATAGAGAGGTCGGAGATATCACTGTTTTTCAGTGGAATTGTCGTAGTCTTATCCCTAAATTGGATACATTCAAATTTTTAATTCATAACTTCAATTGTGATGTTTTTGCTCTGTCCGAAACTTGGCTTTCTTCGCGAGATGATATCTCTTTCCACGATTTTAATATTATACGCTTGGACCGTGATGACAGATACGGAGGGGTACTATTGGGGATCAATAAGTGCCACTCATTTTTTCGAATTGACCTTCCACCTATTGGAGGGATCGAAGCTGTTGCTTGTCATGCAAACATCAGAGGCAAAGACCTCTGTATTGTCAGCTTGTATTGGCCTCCGAGAGCTGCGGTTAGCCGCAAACAACTTGATGACATGTGCTCACTCCTTCCTGAGCCACGATTGATCTTGGGAGACTTCAACTCTCACGGAACTGCCTGGGGGGAACAGTCCGACGACAATCGTTCATTGTTGATATATGACCTTTGTAACAGCTTCAATATGACCGTTTTGAACACTGGGGAAACAACACGTGTACCTAAA
Organism: Toxorhynchites rutilus septentrionalis; assembly: GCF_029784135.1. Classification (NCBI taxonomy): domain Eukaryota; kingdom Metazoa; phylum Arthropoda; class Insecta; order Diptera; family Culicidae; genus Toxorhynchites; species Toxorhynchites rutilus. The sequence goes on along the minus strand of NC_073744.1, from coordinate 14,168,410 downwards.
CCTCCTGCTAACCCAAGTGCTCTTGACCTCTCGCTTTGCTCGAATTCACTATCGTTAGATTGCAAGTGGAATGTAATCCAGAACCCCAACGGTAGTGATCACTTGCCAATCAAAATTTCCATCACCATTGGGTCGAATTCTTCTGAATCTATAAACATGGCATATGACCTCACAAAACACATTGACTGGAAAAAATATGCGGACGCGATTGCTCTAGCCATCAATTCCAGAGATGGTTTACCTCCATTGGAGGAGTATAACTTCCTATCTCGTTTGTTCTATGACAGCGCGGTTCGCGCTCAAACGAAACCCATCCCAGGTTCCACCATTTCCCGAAGGCCTCCCAATCTATGGTGGGATAGCCAATGTTCCAAGCTTTATGTAGAAAAATCGAATGCATTTAAAGCTTTTCGGAAACGTGGAACCCCTGAAAATTTTCAAACGTATTTAGCCCTTGAAGATCAATTTAAAAACTTAATCAAAGGGAAAACACGTGCTTATTGGCGAAATTTCGTGGGAGGTTTGTCACGAGAAACGTCAATGAAAAAATTATGGAAAGTGGCTCGAAACATGAGAAATCGCTCTTCAACGAATGAAAGCGAAGAATATTCACATCGATGGATTTTTAATTTTGCACGGAAGGTTTGTCCTGATTCCGCTCCTGTGCAAAAAATTGTTCGAGATATACCACAAGGTAGGTGCGATCTTGATTCCGAGTTTTCGATGGTAGAATTCTCTCTTGCTCTGCTCTCATGTAACAATTCTGCTCCGGGATCGGATAGAATTAAGTTCAACTTGCTGAAAAACCTCCCTGATGTGGCGAAACATCGCTTGTTGAATTTATTCAATCGGTTTCTGGAGAATAATATTGTTCCAGATGATTGGAGACAAGTACGAGTTATAGCTATTCAAAAACCCGGAAAACCCGCGTCCGACTTCAATTCGTACCGCCCAATAGCAATGCTGTCTTGTATACGGAAATTGTTGGAGAAAATGATCTTGTTTCGCCTTGATCGATGGGTTGAAACGAATGGCCTACTCTCAGATACACAATATGGGTTCCGCAGGGGCAAGGGGACGAATGATTGTCTTGCGTTGCTTTCTTCAGAAATTCAAATGGCTTACGCCGAAAAAAAACAAATGGCTTCAGTATTCTTGGACATAAAGGGGGCCTTCGATTCTGTTTCAATAGAGGTTTTGTCGGACAAATTACACTCTCGGGGTCTGCCGCCTCTGTTGAATAATATGTTATATAACTTGCTTTGTGAGAAACAGTTGAACTTTTCTCACGGAGATTCGGCAGTAAGTCGGGTCTCTTACATGGGCCTCCCCCAGGGCTCATGTTTAAGTCCCCTTTTGTACAACTTCTATGTAAGCGACATCGACAATTGCCTTACACGAAATTGCAGCCTAAGACAACTTGCAGATGATGGAGTGGTGTCTGTCGTAGGATCAAACGAATCCGACCTGCAAGGACCCTTACAAGATACTTTGAACAATTTTTCAACCTGGGCCATTGGGCTAGGGATCGAATTCTCCACGGAGAAAACAGAGGTGATGGTTTTTTCTAGGAAGCATAGACCAGCAAAACCAAAGCTTCAACTTTTGGGTAAACCGATCACTCATGCTATGTCATTCAAGTATCTTGGGGTCTGGTTCGACTCCAAATGTACTTGGGGGGCCCATATTAGGTATCTGAGTAAAAAATGTCAACAAAGAATAAACTTTCTCCGTACAATTACCGGCACCTGGTGGGGAGCCCACCCAGAAGATCTTATAATGTTGTATCGACAACTATTCTCTCAGTGATGGAGTATGGCAGTTTCTGTTTTCAATCAGCTGCCAAAACACACCTCATTAAACTCGAGCGAATTCAGTATCTTTGTCTCCGTATCGCGTTGGGATGTATGCCCTCAACGCATACCATGAGTCTCGAGGTTTTGGCAGGCCTACTCCCACTAAAAGATCGCTTCAATTTATTATCTCTTCGGTTCCTCATCCGGTGTAAGGTCATGAACCCATTGGTGATCGGAAATTTTGAGCAGCTGATCGAGCTAAATTTTCACTCCGGGTTCATGAGTTCATATCATGAGTTCATCTCCATGCAGGTTGATCCTTCTTCGTATATTCCCAACCGTGTTTGTTTCCCTGACTACATCAATTCCTCTGTGCATTTTGATCTGTCCATGAAGCAAGATATCCATGGATATTCAGATTACCAACGATCGAGGATCGCTCCAACGATCTTCGATGAAAAGTATGGGGGTATCAATTGTGATAATATGTACTTTACTGATGGGTCCACTATAAACGAGTCCACAGGATTTGGAGTGTTCAACGAATTTTTTAGCACCTCACACAGTCTTCAGAATCCTTGCTCAGTGTATATTGCTGAATTGGCAGCAATTCATTGGGCGCTGGACAGCGTCGCCTCACGACCTGTTGAACACTATTACATTGTAACGGATAGTCTTAGCTCTGTCGAAGCTATCCGTTCAGTGAGGCCGGAAAAGCACTCGCCGTACTTCCTTGAGAGAATACGAGAAATTTTGAGTGCTTTATCCAGACGCTGTTATGTCATTACCTTTGTCTGGGTCCCTTCACATTGCTCAATTCTGGGTAATGAGAGGGCTGACTCATTAGCAAAGGTAGGTGCAATTGAAGGCGATATTTATCAGCGTCAAATCGCCTTCAATGAATTTTATTCTTTAGTCCGCAAAAATACCATCGCTAACTGGCAACGTAAGTGGAACGAAGATGAATTGGGCCGGTGGTTTCACTCGATTATCCCTAAGGTTAGCCTCAAACCGTGGTTCAAAAGCCTGGACTTGAGTCGGGACTTTATTCGCACCTTCTCCCGACTCATGTCCAATCACTGTTCGTTAGATGCACTACTCTTCCGTTTCAATCTTGCCAGCAGCAATCTCTGCGTTTGTGGCCAAGGTTATCACGACATCGAGCACATTGTTTGGTCGTGCGAGGTGTATCTGGTCGCCAGATCGAATTTAAAAAACTCCCTTCGGGCCCGAGGAAGACAGCCCAATGTGCCGGTGAGAGATGTGTTGGCTCGATTAGACCTTGATTACATGTCCCATATATATGTTTTCCTTAAAGCTATAGATCTTCGTGTGTGATTGCCCCTACATCCTTATACCCTCCTTTCCTTCCTTTGCGGGTAATTCGTCCCCTTACTATAAATAGTAGAATAAGTTGAAATGTAAATACACTATAGATATACGAATAGATTTATAAATTGAGTGTTCATCAACATTGTTACAATTTCCTTATATCCCATCCTTCTCCTAAAAATATGTCACCCTCCTAAGCTCGAGTACACCGCGAGTAATCGGTTTTCCACCTTACTAACCATAGATGTAAGAAAATTGTTTATATATATAGTTTTAAAATTATATTTAAGAATTCGGCTCCTTTAAACTTAAGTAACTGAGCCTGTAAAAATAAACGAATTAAAAAAAAAAAAAAATGACTTTTTTTTAAATTCATAACTTTTAAACTGCCGGGCCGATGGTCGATATACCAATTTGAAACCACATGAAATACCAAATATGCATAAAAATTGGGTTCTAGTCGCATAGATGGTATCCAGTCGCATAAGAATATTGAACGAAAACTGAAAAACATGTTAACTTTGCAAAACCACTGGAAAGCGAAAAAAACACCTCTCTGATATTCGGATCTGTTATGTAAAAAACCTCTGCTTTCAAGAAAAAAATATGTAAAATATGGTGACCACAGTTCCGAAACCACGAAAGCCAGTAGTGGCCAGGTATAGGCATGATGCGGGCCGCATCAGATTTTTTATCATAATCGCGGGCCGCAATTATTTTTTCTCATTGCTGTTTATGATAAAAAGTACAATGTGCGAATTTAACCGATTCTTTCTATGGCTCTCATTTAAATTAGGAAGTGTTCTGTTCTATAATATGAAAATGGTATCACGATTAAAATGGGTGTTCTATCAGTCATTAAAAATTTTATTACAATATTTATTATTTTGTTATAATATAAAATATGCTGAAATACAAGCATACTTCAACACCGTTTCCATTTCATCTGAACAACTTTTTTGGACCAGTTTGTTGGACATTAGAGGTTGCTACGCGAAGTGAATTTTTCAAATGATCAAATGTGAATTTTTCAAATGATTGTTTCATAACGAAAAACAATTTCTCTCAGGTAAATAGAATCCGAATCCGAATAGAGAAGCAGTATGAGCATGTTTTCATTGTTCTGGAAATCGTGCTTCTGGAACAAATTTGAAGAAGAAATCTAAAAAAAAAATCATGGTTATCAAATTTGCCACGCAGTTCTGAATCACACTGCATTTCAATGAGTTCCATCTGCATTTTTTAAGAGGGCATGTTCATCAAGAAAACTAAATGAAATAGAAAAAAATTTGGAGAGTTCTGTTTTGTTCCCAAACCTGCCAGAAAAATTAGCCTTCATCACCTGAGGGCCCAAGTTCAAATTGTTCATAAGGCTCGTGATGTTCATTAGGAAAGCTAGATCTGCTATACATTCCTAGCTTTTGGAATCCTCAACGCTTGGAACTCACGATGAATCAAAGCAAGTGATTTGATGTAGTTTACAATTTTGGGCGACATACTTAATGACATCCTTGAACTCTACATTTTGGCACAGAAATTCTCTCCTGATGTACGATGCAATGATACCGCATGTATTACTCCAAAATTTCGGGATGTTTTCGAAAATAAGTAATAGCACCTTCGTTCTTCATTAAGGTAAACAGTCAATATTAATATGAAGTATGGAAAGCGAAACTAAAATTAAATTTGCCACGCAAATCAGGAACTTCATCACAAACTGCACCGAAAAATTTCTTTAACAAATGATAGCTTTTCTGTTGAACTTTACGCGGTACGGTCGATGGTTTTTTTCGTTCCTTTCTCAGGAAAAGGCAAATCAATTCCGCCACTTCAAATTCTTGGGACATTTCCCAAAAAAAAAACTAATTGAGTGTATCGAAAATATATGTATTCTCATCCACCGTCACTGAATAAAATATAATGTCAGCAAATCTCATTTTCAAACTTTAAATTAGTTCTCAGATTGTGTTGTGATAGGCTACTCGTTTAAGTCGCTGCCTCCATACATTCCTTCGCAAACTCATAATCCAATGACACCCCTTTGATTGGGCAGCATTATTTCCGTTACAATGTAGCTTGCTTCTATGCACAACACATTCACAGACTACTCAATTGTTCTTTCAACTCAGTTTTTTCAGCACGGATTGTGCCAAAAATACTTGAACATTTTAACGCATGCTTCTACTCGTAATAGCGTTTCAGATTGAACTCTTCTTTACAGGAACAGCTTAGCTACGAATCAAATTTCAGGTCCGTAAAAAAGTAAGTTTCGAACCATTTCTACAGAAAACAAGTCCTTTCTCATTCAGTTTTTGGTTTCGCTTCAATATACACAAGACACGCAGCTGCAAGCAAAATAAAGCGATTTCCAATAGACACTGAAATGTAAATAAACTCAACTGTTTTTCAATTCTGAAAGCGCAATAAAGCGCCCTTAACGCTCGGTTGGACTTAAATAAAGGATTCTCTCCTATATTTCAAACTAACCAGGCAATCGGTGAAAACACAGGTTACGAGAGGCCGCCGCTTCAGAAGGCAGGTCGGCGACCGACTCGGATTGCATCACATCCGCGGCTTGGGGCCACCTCGGTTCCTTATCCTTGTTAGATGGAGACTTCGTACTCATTACATTGCTCTCAGAATAATTTTTGCAATTTTGCTACGAAAAAAATACATAATAAAAAATGCGCACCAATTACAGCAGTTACCCGCATGAATTTATGTGAGTGTGAGCAGAACAATACCAAAAGCGTGAAGATGCCCATTGGGTACTAATAAGAACAGCTGTCAGAATTATAGAAAAAATGGGAAATAAAACAGACAGTCATCAGCTTGAATACACACGGTTAACAAAGATTACTCACTAAGTTAATTCTACTCAGTTTTCTGAAGAAATTTCTAACTTTACTCATTCATCACTCAGATGAAAAAAAAAATTTCCATCATTTTTCAAATCAGGCTGCGGGCTGCCGGTTGACCACCACTGACGAAAGCTATGAAAAACAATTACAATCAATAATTACGAAAACAAAATCAGCTTTTTTTCGAGTGTAATGTCTTCAAACAAAACTAGCTCATTGGCTTTAATTTGATATATTTAAGTCATCTAAATCGGTTCAGTGGTTCAAAAGTAATGAATTTTTGAAAAAAGACATTTTTGAGAAAATGTGGAAAAAAGTAATTTTTCGGACCACCCTAAAATGAAAATGGGCACCCTAATGAAAAAATAAAAAAAAATCGGGTCTAATGTGTTTGACGAAAATCTGAGAACCACTATATCGGTTTGGCATGGTATGGTTGTATATTGAAAGTTCCTACAGAAACGCTCTAGGAATCAAATAAATGTTAATTAATAAATTTAATTGGATATGTTATAGCCTTAGTTAGCAAAACGCTGTGTTAGTCCACAAAGTTTATGAAAAAGCACAACGAAATTTATTTATATATTTATATATTTTTGATATATTTCTTCATGATATTTTATTCCAAAATTTGAGAATTGAAACTCCAGAATAATATGCATCTCACGTAGCGTTGGTTTCTAACAAAGGGCCTGGCCGGTAAGGGAGTAAAAAGTGCCCCCAAACCAAATCACAAGCTGTATGGCAAATGTTGTATAAGATATTAAATAAGAAATTTTGGCGGTTTATTTGAACCTCTATGTGGTCTAACATGGGATCTATAGCGAAAAACGTACTTTTTCGTTTATTACACGCCATCCTCAAAAGCTTCGAGATAAAAATACTGGATTTTCATCTTACTACGGTGTATCAAGAAAAATTATCAAAAAAAATTTCATAAAAAATGTCATTGCTAAAAAAATATTATATAAATAAAAACTTATTTTTATTATTATTTTTTTATTATTAGATTTTGTGATGAAAAAACAGTTTGAAGATATTTATCGATACACCTTAGTAAGATGTACTTTCAGTATTTTTTCATATTTTTTTTAAAACTATTGAGAATGGCGTGAAAAAAACCAAAAGGTGCATTTTTCACCATAGATCCTATGGTGTACCATATAAGGACTCAAATATATGGTACTACTGCCGAAATGTTTTATTTAGTACCCTATACAATATTTTCGATACAGCTGGTGATTTGGTTTAGGGGAATTTTTACTCCCTTACCCAGCCAGACCCTTTGGAAATAAAAAAAAATATTTTTTTGTACCGCGCAACACTGAAAAAAATCAGACATATCTAGAAAAGCCGTAGGAACAAATTTAAATATGAATTAGAGTAGTACTGAATCTCTAAATACCACAACAAATTATTTAAAAATTTCAATACTAAAATTTTTGATGAATTTTTTTTTATAATTTTTCTTGATACACCGTAGTAAGATGCAAATTCAGTATTTTTTTCAAATTTTTATCTCAAAGCTTTTGAGGATGGCGTGAAATAAACGAAAAAGTACGGTTTTCACTATAGATCTCATGTTAAAACACATAGAGGTTCAAATAAACCATCAACATTTCTTATTTAATATCCTATACAATATTTGCCATACAGCTGGTGATTTGGTTTGGGGCACTTTTTACTCCCTTACCTGGTCAGGCCCTTTCTGTAACTTCATAAATAACCTAAAAACCTAAAAATTTCGACTTCGCACTCTGTTTATCTATTTTTTTTGTCAAGTGTATTCGAGTTGACAGCCGTTGTTTTAAAACCTAAGAGTTTCATTTTATTCTTCTTCTTCTTTTTGGCTTTGAGAGGGTTTAAACTTTTCAGTTCATTCGCCTCTAATTTATTCTTAATATTTTCTTTACCGTCTTTACACTAGAAAAGAGATGATTTCATTCGATTTCTTTTCATTGAGAGACTTGTTAAGCTTTCGCATCTATTGGAGTTACAAACATCATTCATGGCATTTTATTACCCGTCTATCTTTCATCTGAAATTGATTAATCGGATAACGAATGCCATAGGAAAACAACATTCAAGGATCAGACTTGATTTAGACGCGAATCATTTCCTTTCATTCTCGACACGCAAATGACAAATGGGACAGTTCTAACTCGTGCAGAGAACGCTCCCCCCAAATGGGAAAACGTATCCCGCGCTGTGACAGTCTTAAAATCGAAAGCTTATCTTTGGATACTCCCTCTTTCATCCGGGAATTAATCTGACCCAGAATCTGCTGAATTAACTGCGCTACTGCGATGTGAGTACACTGTTTGAGATATTCATGCTATAATTAAATTCTATATTCAGAATAAGTTTACGGCAGAAGCAAATTAAAAACGTGTGGCACCTTTCCCGTTGCACCAAACTTGGAATAAAAAATTACCCAACAAAAGCTTCATGTGACAGCGTCACGTTATCGTTAGTCCTTTCGAGCCTTGTTCCATGGGGGAGAAGACGCTATACACTCACAAAATAATGTCCTTCCGTCCTCTCGACCGTTTAAGCAGCGGCGCTAATGTGCCGTAATTATCCTGCGTCCCCTCTCTGCAATTCTGCATGTCTTCAGGGTGATAAGGAGGTGCATCAAAAAGGCGGTTGGCGGTTGTGCAAAGGAGCGAAGGCGTTTCCTCCGTGTCCGAGAATAACTAGCCACTTCACCACCGTGTATTGCCTAGCATATCGAGGGAAGCCAGTGTTCCCCAAAGCCCTAAGCTGATTTTTTTTTGCTATACATATATTTTTAATAGGTACACCGGTTTTGTAATTAAAATGTTAATTACGTTTGTATATAACATACTCTCACTCGGGTCGAGTGTCCGCTACTCGTTTTCTAATTAGAGTGGTCCGTGGGTCGTAATTTTTGATGCAATCACAGATCGTAGATTTATTGGAAGAGTACACATACGCATACCCACACACACACCCACAAGAGGTATGTTATTAAAAGCTATGGCCGCTAAACGCTTTTTGCGGTTTGGTCCCATGTCACGGTTACCACGAAGGGGGGTGCGACCGGATTAGTTATTCGCGTGAATTTTTGTCGCGTGCCGTCCGGCGGAGTCCACTAATTACGCTAATGACAGCTAATGATACAGTGGCGTAGTTTAGAAGTGTTCCCACGCGTATGTGACATATTCATTTAGTTCGGGCAGTCGTTTCCGTAGTATCGAGTGTCGAGCCAATTGAGATTTATTATAGCTACCGTAGCGCGAGCCCTTTTGTTTGATGGGAAGTTAGTTATGCATTAACGTTCATAATGTGTGGTAAATTACACGTATTGATTGGATTGATTAGAGAGCTGTTGTTGTGTGCGTGACATGAGATTTGATGATACACTGATAAATTGGATGATGAGTCTATTATTATTACAGAAGAAAAATAATATGTTTCAACTACAAACTCAGATGAAAAAAATATATAAAAAGTTGTCTGACATAGAAATTGGCCGAAATCGATTAAAGATTCCACAGGATTGAGAAATTTCATCATTACCAATTGAATCTATTTTGAAAGATCTATTATTCCTCCAAATGGCGTCAACCCTAAAAGAACCCAATCCGTAAAAAAGTGATCGTCAATAGTACGCATTAATTGAGTTTCCACGTTATCCATATAAATAAAAATGGAAGGTCAAATATGTTGGTAAGCGCAAAACCCGAGGAAGGAATGGTCCAATTTGAGCCGTTTTTATTTTGTTGCATTCGTCTCTGCCTGTAGATCAATGAAATGGAGGGAAAATTCAATTCCTATATGTTCTACAATAACATCATAATAAGCGTTGTTAGTCCATTCGATGTTTGCACTAACGAAATTAATCTTCGTGTTACGTTTGTGAGAAGCGTGATAGGTGGTGGATTCTGGGGTGGAAGAACGCACATTGGATTTCTGTCTGTCTGTCTGATTCTTATGGACTCGGAAACTACTGAACCGATCGACATGAAAATTGGTACGTAGGGGTTTTTTGGGCCCGGTGAAGGTTTTCGTGATAGTTTGAGACCCCTCCCCTCTCTCTAAGGTGGGGCTACTATACAAATGGAACACAAATTTCTGCATTACTCGAGAATTAATCAAGCAAACGGAACCAAACTTGGCATGGGAAAGTTTTAGGGTGCAATAAATGTTTTCACGGTGGTTAGATACTCCTCTCCCTTCTTTTAGGGGGGGCTGCTATACAAATGAAACACAAATTTCTACATTACTCGAAAATTAACCAAGCAAATGAAATCAAACTAGGCATATGGAAGTTTTAAGGTGCAATAAATGTTTTTATGGTGATTAGACACTCCACCCCCCCCCCTCTCTAAGGGGTGTCTACCATACAAATGAACCCATATTTCTGCATTAATCACTTGCTATTTGCAAGTGGTTGAAAAATATTGAACGAGAATTGTGTCTAAAAATAATCTGATATTATAACGATGAGTTTTGGTAGAAGTACTAGGATTTTTCCAGTAAAAGATAAATTCAACGGGGTCGATTAGAAGATCAATCAATGAACAGTTCTGCGATTGGACTCATGAACTTGCGCTTAGTAAGAAAACGTGAATGTTTGAAAGTATTGATTGTAAAAAACAAATTTTGGGCGGGACGAAGTTTGTCGGGTCAGCTAGTATATATATAAAAATGGATTTCTGTCTGTCTGTCTGTCTGATTATTATGTACTCGGAAACTACTGAACCGATCAACATGAAAACTGGAATGTAGGGGTTTTTGGGGCCGGGGAAGGTTTTCGTGATAGTATGAGACCCATCCCCCCTCTCTAAGGTGGGGCTGCCATACAAATGAAACATAGATTTCTGCATAACTCGAGAATTAATCAAGCTAATGGAGCCAAATTTGGCATGGGAAGGTTTTAGGGGTCACGCAACGTTTCTATGGTGAATAGACTGAATAGACTCCTCCTCTCTCTCTAAGGGAGGGAGGCTGGCATACAAATGAAGCATACATTCCTGCATTATTCAAGAACTAATCAAGTAAACGAAACCAAATTTGGCATGTGGAGGTTTTAAGGGACAAGAAACATTTTTAAGGTGGTTCAACACTCCTCCCAGCTTTCTAAGGGGGTGCTGCCATACAAATGAAACACAAATTTCTGCGTAACTCGAGAACTAATCAAGCAAATGGAACCAAATTTTCCAAATGAAGGTTTTAGAAAGCAGTAAATGTTTTTATGGTGGTTTGACACTAATTTCCCTTCTCTAAAGTGGGGAAGAGGGAGGGTGCTAAACAACTCGAGAACTAATCAAACACATGGAATCAAACTTAGCATGTAGAAGTTTAAGGGATCGATAAATGTTTCTATGATAGTTCAACACTTCTCCCCCCTCTCTAAAAAGGGGCTCCCATACAAATGAAACACAAACTTCTGCATAACTCGAACTAATCAAGCAAATGGAGCCAAATTTGGGATGTGAGGGTGTTTGGGTACGAGAAATGTTTCTATGATGGTAAGACACCCTTTCCTCCTCTGGAAAGGAGAGAAGGTCCCATAAAAATAATGCACAGTTGAAAATGGGAAAATTCGAAAATTACATATTGATAAGCGTTGTTAGTCCATTTGATGTTTGGTGTAATTAAATTGATGTTCGTTCGGAAGTGGAAATGGATTTTATTGTGATAAAACGCACTCTTATATCGTCTTCTATCTATAAAAATAAAAATTAGTGGCCGAATGTGTTGATAAAAGCAAAACTCGAGAAAGGAGTTATCCGATTTAGGGCTGTCTTCATTCTATCATATTTTCCGTATCAAACATTTATTCCATGTAACGGAGAAATATGTTATTTGCAAGTGGGTGAAAAATCTTGCACGAGAATTGTGTCTGAAAATAATCTGATATTATAATGTCGAGTTTTGGTAGAAGTACTGGAATTTTATAGTTAAAAATAATTTTAGAGGGTAGATTAGAAGATCAATCAATGAGAAGTTCGTGCGCTTAGTAGGAAAACGTGGATGTGATAACAAAAAATAAATTAAAAAATAAAAATTCACTTTTCCATATCAAACATGTATTCCATGTAATGAAGAAACATGTTTTTTTTTTGCAAATTATTGAAAAATCTTGAACGAGAACTGTGTCTGATAATCATTTAATATTATAATGACACGTTTCGTTAGAAGAATTAGAAAATTTATAGAAAGAGAAAATTGTGAAAAGGTGTGAAAAGAGAGAATTGTGAAATAGTCCAGGAATTTAACCCAAGATCGTGCTTAGTAAGAGGATTGAAACCTTCGAATGTATTCATCAAAAACCATCAGGTGGAACGAAGTTCGCCGAGTCAGCTAGTATGGAACAATGATAATGACATGAGTCAATCAATGTGTCATCAGAACGCATCTAATCAATTGATTTACATGATAAGATTTTAAATTTTCATTTGACATCCTATACCTTTCTGTTAAACGTAGTCCTCGTTGAAAATAGTTACAACATTTCGCTCAATCGATTCTATTTTGAGTGACTTTTACAGAGTTCAAAATTGGAATGAGCGATCTTTTTACATCGAACTATCTTTTTCCTAATTAATTATTGGCATATATTTAAGTCACTTGGACCCGCGACCCGTATATGATGTCCATATTTTTTCATGATATATGAAAATGTGTAATTTAATTGTAGATGAATGATGTTTGAAATTGTTAAATTTTAATTTTTTGTTTAATTATTGAACAAAATGTTGAAAATCTAATAATCAAATTTTTTGTTTATTAATTCTTTTATTTTTACAGACTAAGTTTCATAAGTTTTAAGGACCCGAATTCCTCACTATATTTTATAAGACTATATATAAACAATTTCGTAAATGTATGGTTAGTAGGGAAGAAAATCGATTACTCGCGGTTGACTCGAGTTTAGAAGGGTGGCATTTTTTTTTTCAGGACAAGAATGGGATATAAGGAGATTATAAAAATGTTGATGATCAAACTCAATTCCTAAATCTATTCGTATATCTATAGTGTATTTACATTTCAACTTATTCTACTGTTTACAGCAAGGGGACCAATTACTCGCAAAGGAAGAAAAGGAGGGTATACGGATATAAAGACAATCACACACGAAGATCGATGGCTCTAAGGAAAACATATATTTGGTACAACACGTCTCTCACCGGTACATTGGGTTATCTTCCTCGGGTCCGGAGGGAGTTTTCTGAATTCGATCTGGCGACCAGATACACCTCGCACGGCCAACCAACGTGCTCGATATCGTGATAACCTTGACCACAAACGCAGAGATTGCTGCTGGCATGATTGAAACGGAAGAGTAGTGCATCTAACGAACAGTGATTGGACATGAGTCGGGAGAAGGTGCGAATCAATTCCAGACTTTTGAACCACGGTTTTAGGCTAACCTTAGGGTTAATCGAGTGAAGCCACCGGCCCAATTCCTCTTCGTTCCACTTGCGATGCCAGTTAGCGATGGTATTTCTACGGACTAAAGAATAAAATTCATTGGAGGCGATTTGACGCTGATAAATATCGCCTTCAATTGCTCCTACCTTTGCTAATTTGTCAGCCGTCTCATTACCCGAAATTGATCAATGTGAAGGGACCCAGACAAAGGTAATGACATAACAGCGTCTGGTTAAAGCACTCAAAACTTCTCGTATTATCTCAAGGAAGTACGGCGAGTGCTTCTCCGGCCTCAAAGCTTCGACAGAGCTAAGACTATCCGTTACAATGTAATAGTGTTCAACAGGTCGTTAGGTGACGCTGTCCAGCGCCCAATGTATCGCTACCAATTCAGCAATATACACTGAGCAAGGATACTGAAGACTGTGGGAGGTGCTAAAAAATTCGTTGAACACTCCAAATCCTGTGGACTTATTCATAGAGGACTCATCAGTAAAGTACATATTATCACAATTGATACCCCCATACTTTGCATCAAAGACCGTTGGAACAATCCTCGATTGAAGATAATCTGACATTCCATGGATATCCTGCTTCATGGACAGATCAAAATGCCTGAGGAATTGATGTAGTCAGGAAAACCAAAAAAAAAACGGTTGGTAATATACGAAGAAGGATCAACCTGCATGGAGATGAAATCATTATATGAACTCATGAGTCCAGAGTGAAAATTTAGCTCGATCAGCTGCTCAAAATTTCCTATCACCAATGGGTTCATAACCTTACACCGGATGAGGAACCGAAGAGATAATAAATTGAAGCGATCTTTTAGTGGGAGTACGCCTGCCAAAACCTCGAGACTCATGGTATGCGTTGAGGGCATACATCCCAACGCAATACGGAGACAAAGATACTGAATTCGCTCGAGTTTAATGAGGTGTGTTTTAGCAGCTGATTGAAAACAAAAACTGCCATACTCCATCACTGAGAGAATAGTTGTTCGATACAACATTATAAGATCTTCGGGATGGGCTCCCCACCAGGTGCCGGTAATTGTACGGAGAAAGTTTATTCTTTGTCGGAATTTTTTACTCAGTTAGGTATCTGGGGCCCCCAAATATATTTGGAGTCGAACCTGACCCCAAGATACTTGAGTGACATAGCATTAGAGATCGGTTTACCCAAAAGTTGAAGCTTTGGTTTTGCTGGTTTATGCTTCCTAGAAAAAACCACAATCTCTGTTTTCTCCGTAGAGAATTCGATCCCTAGTCCTATGGCCCTGGTTGAAAAATTGTTAAAAGTATCTTGTAAGGGTTCTTGCAGGTCGGATTAGTTTGATCCTACGACAGACACCACTCCATCATCTGCAAGTTGTCCTAGGCTGCAATTTTGTGTAAGGCAATTGACGATGTCGCTTATACAGAAGTTGTACAAAAGGGGGCTTAAACATGAGTCCTGGGTTAGGCCCATGTGAGAGAAACGACTTACAGCCGGAGAAAAAGAAAGAAAAGTTCAAATGTTTCTCACAAAGCATGTTATATAACATATTATTCAATAGAGGCGGCAGACCCCGAAAGTGTAATTTGTCTGACAAAACCTCTATTGAAACAGAAGCAAAGGCCCCCTTTATGTCCAGAAAACTGAAGCCATTTGTTTTTTTTTCGGCGTAAACCATTCGAATTTCTGAAGAAAGCAACGCAAGACAATCATTCGTTCCCTTGCCCCTGCGGAACCCATATTGTCGATGCTGCTGTCATTCATTCAAGGTCCAACAAATTTACATCTGTGTTTATTCGTATTCATTCTGTGTTATCTGAGCTTTCGTCAAAGTTCGAGTCATGAGAATTTTTTCAAATTTATTCATTGCCATTGAATTGTCAGGAATGTTGTGACTATTCATTTTCAATCTCTCGATAAGTGTGTGATTTTCTCATTGAGACAGTGCCTTGCATAGGTGGATTGCATTGGTGTGGACGATGAGGAAGCATTCTGAAATATCGATCCGAGTAGCGAATTCAAATATCAGCTAAAGCTGGATGTTGGGAATTACATCCGCCTTTCCTATAGCAGAGTTTGACCCGTCTGCGAAAAAAGCTCCAATTATTCCCAATACGGTGGTGTCTTCTATCATTTTTTTCTCGGTTACGCGATCCTGCAGCTGTGGTCTTTTTCAACCGTATTTGCTGTTTAATTTTCATCAGAGAACAAAATATACTTATACCGTTTTGACTCATATTACGAACACTCCATTTTAAAAAATTATTTTTTTTTTTGAACATCAATGTTATGAATAATTGAATAATGAAAACCCCGATATTCTTTAAGATATACCCTTCAGTATAACAACATTTATATGTATCACAACAACATTGATGTTCAGTAAATTTTGTTTTTAATTTAAAGTGTTCGGAATTTGAGTAAAAAATTAAGCGTTTTGACTCAAAACGGTACTTTTTCACATCGAAATTGGAGTCTTTTGAAGCATTTCTGACAAGTGGAATTGGAATTGCATATTCACTGTGTAAAATGAATGCATTTTTATTGAGATGGAAACCTTGCTTGCTTGAACTATTTAAAAACGCCTCATCCTCGGCTTACATTGTCGACTCCATCACACTCCGCAACTATCCTAATTTGTTGCCACTATTATGAATTTTCTGTACTTCCTTATCTTCCTCTACGAATCTCACCGTTTCGTCCGTGTCCGAGAACGATGTTGATATTGAATGAACTGGTATATTGATGTCAATGAATGACAAAGCTAGGGATATTTCCTTTTGCTCACAAACCGTGAACGCAGAGCAGAACGAAAGAGAGAATGAACGAAACGAAAAATGAATCAACTGTGAGTGGCTTGCTGTGATTGTGAGGCTTGGCATTAGTTCATTTTTGGTATCCCGAATGCAATGGTGTAATGATCGAATGTGGTCATGGAATTCAGCTGAAAAGATTGATGTGAAACAGCTATTTCCAAGCACTGGCTATAATTCGTGCTTGTCTCCAATCATCTGGAACAATATTATGCTCTAGAAACCGTTTGAATAAATTCAACAAGCGATGTTTCGCCACATCAGGAAGGTTTTTCAGCAAGTTGAACTTAAGGTGAAGGTGGAAGCTAGCCACAAATGGCTGCCACAATGGCGCTCATTTCTTTCATCTCCCTCCCATACTCCTCGCCAGAAAATCAATAATTTTGCGAAACAGTGTGAAGAAAATTATCGTTTTTGCACACTTCCCATCAAGTAATATCAACTAAACTCTAATCGATTACTCACAAGATATTGAACTTTCATCTGCTGTCGCACTGTATAGTGAAAAACGTCGGAAAACTCGAGCTAGTGCTCCTAAAGTTAAATTTTCATTTTTCAATTTTCGGCAATGGTTTTGTTTGTATTGGTGAAAGCATCGTTATTTTTTCGACACTGATGCCAGACAACATAATCGAAACAGCTATAAAAACCACTCAATAAAATGATATTCCCGAGTCATAGCGTTTCATGTCATTAAAATCAATAGAAAAAAATTGTGTTGATATCAATACAATTATTATGTTTACGTTTAATGGGTTAAGTTTTAGCAACTTTAAAATTGGTTAGGAAAATTGTATTGCAGAGCTCGGAATACTGCCACGGCTGCCTATGCTTTCAAAAACAGTAAACGGAAAAGTATTACATTCAATCAAAATGCCTCGGCCAACGAAGAGAAGAGTTAAGGCTCTCCAACGTGAATCTCCAACGTGAATACGAAGGAAAATATCAAAATTAAAAATCCATCGATGTGAATATTCTTCGCTTTCATTCGTTGAAGAGCGATTTCTCATGTTTCGAACCACTTTCCATATTTTTTCATTGACATTTCTCTGTGACAAACCTCCCACAAAATTTCGCCAATAGGCACGTTTTATTCCTTTGATCAAGTTTGTAAACTGATTCTCAAGGGCTAAATACGTTTGAAAATTCTCAATGGTTCCACGTTTCCGAAAAACTTTAAATGCATTTGATTTATCCTGATTAAGCTTGGAACATTGGCTATCCCACCATTGATTAGGAGACCTTCGACGAAGAGTGGAACCTGGGATGGGTTTCGTTTGAGCGCGAACCGCGCTGTCATAGATCAAACGAGAAAGGAAGTTATACTCTTCCAATGAAGGTGAACCATTTCTGGAAGTGATGGTTAGAGCAATCGCGTCCGCATATTTTTTCCAGTCAATATATCTTGTGAGGTCATATGCCATATAGATTCAGAAGAATTCGACCCAATGGTGATGGAAATTTTGATTGGCAAGTGATCACTACCGTTGGGGTCCTGGATTATATTCCACTTGCGATCTAATGATAGTGAATTCTGCAATTGTTTGAACTTTTTTTCTAAAATTTAAGTATTAATTGATACACAGATTGATACACAAAATTAGTTCAACGGAAACAGGGGCAGCAATAAATTCATCGTTTCAGAGTATTGACATTATCAGCGACACGTTTCATCGAACAATTATCGTTCCAAATCATCAGTGGGAGGAATCGTACAAAGCAAATTCATCAAAAGTCTAAGAGCAATATGGATGACTGTCACAAAATTGATAAAATAACGCAGATCATGCCTTCCTCCCACGCTCTCGTCAATCCACTCATCCGCCGCTCTTCAAACGCAACAACAGAACGAACGAAAACGAAATGGCGACATCAAACGGCAAAAAGTCGGAATTCGCTCAATATGTCATTTAATAAGCAATTTATAATAATGAATTATTTAATTAAAAGCACGCACCAGCTGAAATTGAATTAATTTTTAAAGCAAAAGTGCTCGGTTGGCAGCCATCAATCAGCCCAGCTTCTCCTCCGCCGGCGGCGGCGGCTTTCCATCTTTTTGCTGACTCACAACAACAAAACCCAATCCATCAGTCCCAAACCAACCAGAAGAAGAAAGGAAAAAAGTTTTTCGAGCGCCACATAAAATCTGGTGGTAAATGCTTTTAATGTTCCCGAAAAACTTGCAGCCAGTGCGGTGATGGGATGGACCAACAGTCCGTCAGGAGAGAGTAAAAAAAGGCTCAAACCACTGGCCGTATTTTAATATCGCTTTTTGACGCGTCTTCATCCCTCTTCTGACACCTTCCCATCCACCGGGAGTTCAATTGTATTGAATTTTATTAAAATTTTCCCCTCTGCGATTCAATTGTCACCACAAGCCGAGAGGCCGTATGGAATTATGCTCCGTTTGATTTGTGATTAAGGACGAACTGAATGATCAGACACACACACAGCCGAACGCATCATCAATGTCCCACCACCGTTTTGAGCTGCAGTTAACGACCATATAGTAGATGTGAGCATATATCCGGAACAGCGGGTGGTTCGATGTTCTCCGCTTCCGGGACTAATTGCACCTACCATCCACCCTGGGACTTCAACTCAATTTGCGACACTCGGCGGCAGCAGCAGCTTCCATTCGGGCAACTAAACGCTCATTATCATAACGATATTGTGCTAAATATATTCATGTACTAAATTGATAGACTGCTTATAGTGACCGTCACAGCGCAGTGGGGCTTGACTGTGTGGACTAGCCTTGCGTGGATGTGGCACTAATGATATGAATGATAATGCTGAATGAGAGGTTGTTCGGACACAGGAGTAGAATATGATATTAAATACTATTTCGATTCTGTAGATCACTGATCTTTTAATTTTCACAGATTTAAGAAAAAAAGCATCATATTTGCCTTCCCCAGCCTCTGAAACACCGTTCATAGACGAGAATTTCGGCTCCTAATATCTACTATTTCAATGACAGTTGTAATTTAAACATATTTTTTGATATTTTAACCTGTATAATATAAATATGAACAACATTATCTGTCGTAAAAGGTTAGTTAGAGAACAACCATTCCCTTACGATATTTCTATTTTTGCCATACTTTGTAGGGTATATCAGCATTTTTAGTTGTTATGAATAAAAAAATAAGTAAAAAAAACTTTATGAGTTAATGTTTAAGTTCAAGTTCATTGTGATTAAACATAATACTAATACAGATAATGTACTAAAAGCTAGAAAATAATTAGGTAAGTAGCAGTTAGTAGTTAGCACACGCCTTCCTTCATTAATTTAGGGCATTGAGGAGACTAAAATAAAATCGTGCGAAGAGATGTATTTATTTATTTGAAATAGACCCAACCCTATCATAAAGTGACTCCCACGATCCGCAATAAGGATCGTGCAATAAAGATGTTTTTATTTAGGCTTTAGCCTATTGATAATTTTAGGTAAATAAAAACCCGTCTGTTTTTATGTGAGGTCGCTGCATCTCCCCCTACTCAACGAGTCTTAGGGGAAACTAGAAGAGAATCTCCTAAATATGGTTCGTGAGCTAGTTCTTCTAAATGCAAGTTCATATACTGATATCATTTTTTTTATAAATAATTCAATGTTTTGATATGTGTCTTGCACAGTGTTGACGAAAAATCGTCTTCGCTAAGCTCAAATGCATAGATTTTCGGGCTAGATTGCATCGAAAACCTATATATTTCAAACGAAAATCAAAATGACAGATCCAGACAACCAGTGTCTGGCGTTTTTGTTTTCTAAATAGTCCAGCCTGACAATGTTTTTTATTTTTGAAGTTTTACTTAAATTCACAGCCAGAACGAATATCATAACGAATGTGATGAATATCAATTTGTTGCTTTTGATATTCAAAGTATAAATAACAGCGAAGTTATGAACCCCACCCAATGCCGTATTCATTCATTATAGCAAATTTGTTCATGCATCAGCGATATGAACAAAATGAACTCGTTTGTTATTGTCATCAGTATAATGAGGGAAATGTGTTTCAGGCTGAAAAAAAGTCGTTTACACTGAAGTAAAACCATATTCGTTACTCGTGAATATTTGTTGATATTCTAAGACACTGGTCTTGCAATATATATTAGGTTGGGGAAAAAGTTATCCATTTTTTTCTCGATAATTGGCTTTAGTGATCAATATCTCGCATAATGTCGATCATACAATCTCAAATTTAGGCTTGCTGTAAAGGTGACATTTCAGTCTAAAAGTCTGTTTTCTGTTTGTTCCATTCATTTGTGAGTTACAGTGTGTTAACAATGGAGAAAATTCGGTACATTTGACCCTTTCATTGTATAAAGGCGAAAATGCCAAAAGAAGAGGCGTTGTGTTCCATCAGGATATCGCAAGGCCACACAATTCCGAGGGCTTGATTGGGATGATTTAATGCATCCACCATATAGTTCGGACCTGGCGATTACCACCTTTTTCTCGCATTGTGAAATATCCAGAGTGATAAGAAATTGGGATCAAGAGAAGGTTGTAAAAATCTATTGCTAGAATTTATCGCCAATAAAAACTGCTATTATAGAGACATTATGAGACTACCTCTAGACAAACGATGTATATTTGACCCAAATCTTCATAGTCATAGAAAAAAAAATCAAAAATTTGAAGCATATCAAAATAATTTTTAATTTCACCCAAAAATAATGAATAACTTTTCCACCAACCTAATATAACCTAATAGTGGGAGAGAGAATCGGGCAGTCATAGAGAGCGGATGCGTCTCTGTTACTCTGTGCATAATTTCGGTCGACATGCACAAACATGTTATCGCGTCGTTTGCTCTTTTAAGAAGTGTAAAAAGTGATCTTTTGTTTGTAATTACGGCGTTGAGCACCTTTCTCAAGCTTCTAGGAGTGCGTTCCTTCGTTGCAATGCCATTTATACCTGTTTTAACGTGATTTTACGGCTTCATCGAGAGGAAATAAAAACGATTATGAGAAAAACGAAGCTGCGTTACGTGGAATAGTGAATTGAAGCGAAACGAGAGTTTTTTTTTCATAATCGGGCGAGTTTTCCAAAGTGATTGGTGATCGATGCGCGTTGAAGTGCAATGAAAGTTGAATTTCACGGGAGAAAATTTCAGTGAAAATCATTGCAAAGTCAGGTGTCGAAGAGGTTTAAACCTCTTTTTTTTCACGCTTCAAGCGACACCAGTGTTTGGCTCAGTATGCGTGTTATAAACCTCTGTATGGGGTAGAGAATGCTGGTGTGTGTGTGCGTTTGCGTTACGTTGTCTACGACCATAATGTCTACAGTATCTCGCGAATGAGTGTGCAATCTATATACAATCTCGGCGTGTACGTGTTGGTCGTTGGAAATAGTGGTTTGATATTCAGAGAACTCTGCATTGGTGCAGCCGAATTTGCGGAAATCAAGGGCTTGATTCTCGAATACACTACGAATACACTTCACGGTGGAAACGGTATGAAACGCATTCGCGACAAACAAAGTTATCCATTCACATTGAATACCAGTTTGATACGAAGAAGTTAATTTTCATTAATGATTTTTTATTTGAAAGGTGCTCATTTGCCTGAAAACTCATCATTATCTTCGACACTTCACTAACTCGTAAAACGTAGTTCAATGGCGTGCCGTTTATTTCGTTTCCACCGTGAAGTGTATTCGAGAATCAGGCCCCAAATACCCGATCGGACTATTTCTAATTTCAGTTTATACTGCGAGTTTGTTGTAAATTCATAAATAACAGAAGAATATTCATCGTATGGTCGAGTGAATCATCATTAATACTATTAAAAGCAATGATGTGTCATTCTGGCGTGTTTACGCAAGTGTTTGTTTGCTCGTTCCTTTGGCGTGGATGCACTGTTACTAACGGGACTTCTTTACAGGCAGGGAAGAGTCGCGCAGGGGCAGATTTTTTGACGTGGGACTACGTCTAACCGGAAGATATGGGGGTAAAATGTAAATCTAAACACTGAGCATGCAGGAAAAAATGAAAGATTCCAAACGCTTATAACTTGAGCATTTCTTAATAGATTGCAAAGATGTTTGCATCAATTGAATGTAAATATTTCTACGCATCTATCACAAAGAATAACTTTACATCATTTTAATGATAAACAATTGAATAATTGTAAAATAGCAAGCGTTATCTAAATACGGTTCACCCTCGTTTTGATTGGCCCAATTTGTTCTCCTCAAATTGTACCGACCAAACGGAGCAACCAGCGCAGCAGCGAAATACATCAAACTTCCTCAACAAAAACGAAGAAGAAAAAATAGGAACCCAACGGAGCAACCAGAGCAGCAGCAAAATACATCAGGCTTCCTCAACAAAAACGAAGAAGAAATCAATACCACTGCGGGAACAATCGTAGCAACCACCGAGCGCACCATCCAAAGGGAAATAAGAAAACGAAGACACCATAGAAATGTTCGCGACGCTCTAGCCAACTCAGTCTCTCTTTGTCGTCGAAACTGTACGCCACTGTGGATGTACCACAACGTATCGCATCGCATCAACAATACAACAATGTCTGGCAAAGAAGAAAAAGTTAGAGGAAAGGTTCGCTCGAACCGTGCTGGTCTGCAATTCTCCGACGATGTGTTCACCGATTGCTCCGTAAGGGTAATCATGCTGAGCGCGTTAGTGCTGGTCCACCAGTCTACCTCGCTGCGGCTCTGGAGTACATCGCCGTCGAAATTTTCGAGCTCGAGCTGCCAACAATAAGATAACTCGCATCGTTCTTCGCCATCGTAGTGCTTTGGAAATCAAACCGAAAGGTTTTTCATTCTCGCGTTTAGCGTTTTCGAAAGAGTTGAAAGAAAAACTTTCCCGCCATTACCGAATGCAAGCTTTTTTCAAAGCATTCAAGCGGTTCTAAATACAATTTTTCTTCTTCAGCAACAGTTCGTGCGAGAAGAAGAAAAGGAGATAACCTATAATCCCCAAATGCCATTACGACAGTTGGTTTGGTTTGGATTGTCACTTATACCGGTAGTTTTCACTGCTCCTTGCGTTTCCCGCTGTTATTTCTACCCGGTTTTCGGGTCTTTATACAACTGCATCGCTCCCTGGTGGTTGACGCTATCGCTGGTGTCTCTCGATTCATCGGTCCACTATAATATAGGAGGATAGAGGAAGGAAGAGTTCTTTCCACTTCGCTGTCATCGGCGTCTGCTACTATGGTGGACATCTCCTCAGGATAAATTATTTTTCATCTGGATGTAGCCCGGTATGGCCAGCCCTTAACTATCGCCTACAGCAGCTCCGCTAAACCACAACGCGACGATAAGAATCGTTTGCAATATATGGTACAGTACCGTCTTCGATGATGGCTGGTTTCCCAAAAATAACACTCCGTCGTCGCGATTGAAGTTCGATACAGAACAGGCGTGACTATTAATGGAACATATTGCCGACTCGATTGGCTCTACAGGAATTCTCTCGGTTACCTACCTTCTTAGGTTACCCACAGTTAAATCTCCGCCGGAGTGATTGAATTTCGAAAAAAAAAGTAAGTGCGTAATACTAGAATAGAAGCTCCTTCTCAGGATACCATAATCTTTGCCGCGTATTGTAAAACATGCTGTTTTCGGATTTTTGTTTCGTCGAGTGGTCGATAGTTCGCGTTTACATAATCACATCACTTACCTCAGTGAATCCTGATTTTTACCTCTCCCCACTAACAACTATCCCTCCCATGATAAACGCCAGGGAACCACGCTATAGAGGCGACCCTTCTGGCCTTCGGGCGGCGAATATCATACTAACATTCCTTCCCTTCCCCCGGTGACTGTAAGGACGTGGCCGGCGTCGTTATTGACCATTTAAAGCTCGAATCACCGAAAATTGCACAACGAGAATGATTTGCTAGTCCCAAGCGTCATTCTGTGTGTTCTTTGTGCAATTTGGTTGGTTCTGGTCAATCACGTAGAGCAACTACGAAGTGTACAGTCTACCCAAGCTCAAGCTCAACCTAATATAACCTAATAGTGGATTTATGTAACATTTTAGAAGTGAAAAACTTTAAATTTAGTTGTTTTCAAGGTATTATTATTAATTTTATTCAAAAACACATAATAAACTTGAATGTTTCTATCAACCAAATTAAATCTTTCTAACCGCTCTTCAATTCGGTTTAAGGGGGTATTCTAGTCTAGAAATCTGAAAAAATGGAAATTTTTTTTTTTACCATATTTCTGTAGTTTAGGCATTCAAGAATATACTCTAGAAAGGACTTATCGAAAATCCTATTATTTACCTAGTTAGAGCCATCTTAGTGATGTGGTATCTAACCTGTTACGGCCATCACAATGAACTTCAAACGCGTTTCTCTCGGAACTAGTTTTTTTCTAACTGGCGTACACGATATCTCAAGTTCTACTGAACCGATTTATGTCAAATTTATATGAAAATAATCTGCATACATCTCTCTATCGCATGAACCAATAAAAAATTATAACTTTTTAATTTTACTATTTTTAAAAAATCGGTAAACGCAAAAAAAACGTTTTAAACAGCATTTTTGTTTTCAAACGGCCGCCATTTTGTTAAAACCCATGTTTTTGACTTGTCCGAGGTTCATGCCATAGCGACATCTTTACTGATTCAGAATCTGTTCGATTTTTTTGTTTCAGATAACCAGAAGGACTGGAATCGTGTACGCCATGGCACAACTTTTTTTTGAACACCCTCACTTCACCATCATGTAACTATTCTAATTATGAATATTTTTTTTCCGTCCTATTTTTGTTTTATTGTTGAAAGATAGATAAACGAATAATGATATAATGGATAGTAAAAATATTCTTTGTTTTATTTTTACGGAGTTCGAAAAAACGTCCGAAATTCGTGTCTCTACACTAGAATACCCCCTTAAGACACCCAACTCCTATTTTTCTTAATTTCTCTGCAATATCATTTTAAATAATTCCTATCTAATTTTCAACTAGAATCTACTAAAATCACGTCTTTTACACCTATAGCCAATTAATTTTCTCTTTAACGCTGAAATATTTAATTTTTGCTTGAAACAAGTCATATTTGAAATAAAAAAAAATGTATATACATAATCGAGTCTAAAATTGTATATAATTGAATCATATACAACCGACAAAAAAATTCGAGGAAAAGAGTGTGGAGTCTGAAATTTCAAGTGGTTTTTAACATGCTGTAACTTCGTGAAAAATCAACGCAAACATATGGGATGCACAGCATTTTAAAGCGCCAACTTTCAGGTATTAGAATATTTTACGTACATATTTTTAGCTTGATGTGTGTATGTTTTGTGGACAACAATATCGGGAAGAAACAAAAAAAAAAGTGTTTTTTTCTGTTTTTGCTAAGATTTGGTTGACTAACATAATTTTTTGCTAACCAGCTCTGTAGCAAACCCAATTAACCTTATCAACCAGCTTTCATTTGTTTTTTGGAACGCTTCTGTAGGACCTTCCCACACAGAGATATTTCTGTTTGAATTAAAAATCACCCCCTTCGTCTTTGATGATGAATAATTCAAGAGGTAATGATCGCACCACAAATCGAAAGAGAGTTTTGAAAACTCCAATAAATTCTGTATAAAGTTAACTTATTGCATCAAAAACAGGTTTTTTGTAGTGTTTTAGAAAATTGTTTGTAATTTTGCAAATATTGCAGTAAGTTCTAATGTTTGCAGGCAAATTTAGAAGCTATTGTATCCCTTACATTCCTGTGAACGCTTTATATTAATACGTTCAGCCGTTTTTTCCTAGCCGATTTTTCAAAATAGTAAATTAGAGGAGCACTTCATCGATGTTTGCGTTGGTTTTTCACGAAGTCACAGCATGTTAAAAATCACTTGAAGTTATATAATCGAGTCTGTATTTTGTCGAGTCCTCATCATTCTTCGTGTGGACACCGACTGGACAACATCGTTGCTGGACGAGCTGGACGGCGAGGGATCGAGTGCCTTTCTCAAGGCAATGAGGGTGAAGGTGTAGTGCAGCAGTTAGAGTAGAGTTCCAAGGGCCTTTCTCAAGGCTAGAGACGAATGAACCGAAAAGTGTAAAGTCTCTATAATACAAAACCATTCCATTCCATCGAGTCCGACCTGCATTTTGCATGAATAAAATAAAGATAAATTGTTTAAAGAAATTTAGGGGTCGATGGTAGTACTTTATTCTGGAAAAGGGGTCTCTTGTCCAACATAGTTTGAGAAACCCTGCTCTTAACGATGCGTCCCATGAAATTCCTTTTGCTTCCATGACATTATTTTCTCTTCTGTAGTCTGCAAATTGCAGCTTAGTTCGTACTGCTCCTGCGCCAGATGTAGAGCACTGAATCCGAGGTCAGCCTCACAAACAGCACGATAGATATCGTGACGAGTCTGACTTTCTACGAAGTATCTCCGCAACTGCTGGATCTGGGGAACGCAAAGCACTTATTATAACCATTAGTTTGTTGCTGTTGAAATGAACCTAAACATTTTTTTTTGACCTGGGACTCCGTCTAAACGGAATACAGTCAATCGCAAATATAAGTATACGCCCCGTGTTGGTTTGTTATTTTTGAGTTTTTCGGGGTTAAAAATAAATAAATAAAAGCGACTCATATTCATCGTAAAATTGACCCTTTTCAATCTCATGTAGTAATAAAAAAAATGGCCACATTTCTACTTCATGATTTAAAAACAAACAAAAAATATTTAATTCAGACGTTTTAAAATTGAGTGTACAGTTCAATTTTTTTTAAAAACAAAATTTAAATCAGCTAAGAAATGTTAACAGATAACAAAAATCAATCTCCTAGTATTTGGTATGAACCACTTTGGCGTCCCACACTGTCTGCAAGCACCGAGGCGAGATTTTTGGTCATTGTAAACGGAATGCTCTCCCAGATCTTCTTAATGTCGTTTCGAGTTCGTTCCCTGGATTTTAATTCTTCAGACATTTCTTGATACTCTACCATAGATGCTCAATAGTGTTCAAATCCGGTAATTGTGGAGTTGTTTTGAGTTGATTGGAACATAGGCAGTCCCGCACGATGAGATTAGTTTGCTTCGGGTCATTATCCTGTTGGAAGTAGTAATCACCAAAGAGACCCAATTTCTGCCCGAGATACCGAAGGCTACGTTTCAGGATGTTCAATGAGGCCATCTTGTCCATCGCCGTATCGATAAACCTCACGTTTCAGAAACCGCCATCGTACAATACATCATCTGACTGCCGCGACCGTGTTTCACTGTGGGAACCAAATGCTGAATTTGGAGCACCGATCCTGGTTTCCTTCACACCATCTGTCTTCCATCCGATTCAAAGAGATTGGTTTTCATCTCATCCGTATAAAGGACTTTGTTCCAGAACTCCTTAGGTCTGTTAACATATGCTTTAGTTGTAGTCGTTTTTTCATATTCACCCTCAGAGGGGTGACACCCACGACGATAAGTTAAAACAAAACTCTTCAACTTTTTGAATGAACAGCACGCGTCAACATTGATCATAACGGGTGTTAAATAAAAAATGAGAATTTTTTCAATCACATATAAAAATTTTTTTTTCATCGATTTCAGTATTTTTTATTAATAACATAATGTATTTTCTTCAAAAAAATGTCAGTGAATGTTTTAGTAAGGGCCGCGATCTGCTGTTTGACGCAACATTGTCGCTATGCTCTCACAAGAACGTTGTAGGTACTTACGTCCATTTTCCGGATACAATTCCGGATTCTTGTAGTCAGTTGCTTCGTGTCCTTGGCCCTCCAATTGTTTTTATACACTAGGGCACTGAGTAAGCCAAAGAAATCCTCTATTGAGCGGCACTGGGGCAAGTTTGTTGGGTTACGATCTTTCGGCACGAACGGTATCTTTTTCTCAAGATACGCCAGCGTCTTCTTGGCGTAATGGGAAGACGCCTTGTCCGGCCAGAAGACGTACTTCCCATCCGCGTGATGCTCGTTCAAGAACGGCAGTAGGATTTTATCGAGGCACTCTTCTCGATAGATTTGTTGGTTGATTGCCAGACCGCTCGGCTTAAACCAAGGCTTTGAAATGCGCCGGTCGGAAATGGCGATGTACAACATAACCTTTTTTTCAAACTTGTGCTTGAAGTTGTATTTCACTTCAGGCGGTGTGGATGACTTGTCGCTGGAGTAGTAATTATCTTTTCCTGGAATATGCGTTTTGGACAGCGGAAAATAGCTTTCATCGTCCAGAACGAAAGACGTCCCACGGTATTTTTTGGTCATCCACCGACACTGTGATTTAACCGTCTCAATCTGCTCCTCCGTGTACTCCGGCGACTTCGTCTTCTTCCTGCAGACGATTCCTTCCATCTTGAGGGTCCGATGGATCAATACGTGGGAGCAGCCATATTTCCGACCGGCGTCACGCAGGCTGGTTGCGTGCTTGTTGTCAAACTGCTTCGTTAACGATGTCTTCCTCTGCTTCGTCATTATCGTCACCGGACGACCACTTCCGACCTTCCGCTCTACGTTCAGGGAACCCATTATACGATATACCGTACTGACAGGTACATTTTCTTCCTTAAAATGTACCACCGTGAACTTTTTTCCTTGCTGGAAATGCGTTTCGTGGAACCGTACAATGCGTTCGCGGAGCACGTGCTGTTTCGACGCCATCTTTGCTTTGACTAAACTCAAACTAGCAAAACCAAACACGCCTACTGTTTCTAGGGAGCCCAAAGAGCAATTTTCTTGGAGAAAGAAAATTTTGCGCTCTTTATTTGAGTTACTGAAAGGTATTGAAAAAATTCTCATTTTTTATTTAACACCCCTTATCATCCTGTAAAAAAGAATAAGGGTCTGTGCCTAAGGGCGCAAACAAAAGCTAAACGTAGGGTTGTGATAGTTCGAAACATGTTGTTTTAATTGATTTCTTTTAATTATTCAGAAATTCGTAGATTTTACTAATTCCAAATGATTAGATTCCAAATGGTGGCTCTGAAAAGTGCCGTTTGTTACATGGACGGCACTTTTGTGGTTAGTATTCTACAAACGAGTTGTAAGGCGGCTCGCACACCGGAGCAATAATCAACTAGCAGCTGTTAACATGCAATAAGCAATATTATCGCCAATGGATTTATCCATTTAATTTTTGTTGATCCTGCACACCGACGCAATACGATATCGCTGTCGCCTTTACAGAGCAACACATATCGCTAGCAACACGGCGTGTCGGTTGAAGAGCAACTTATCGCCCATATTTTGACAAGTTTCGTACATTAAGCCGATTGTTTGCATAATGTCAGGGGTATGCGAAGAACAGCAAAATATGTTGCCTGTTGTATATTGCGTATTGTAATTTGCTAATTGCTTATTGCTCCGGTGTGCGAGCCGCCTAAGAGTTAAAGTGGTATAAAAATTTCAGATCCAACGAACAAGTGGATTTAAGAAAGATAAGCAGAAATGAAGACGTAGTCCTACGTCCAAAATTTCATCTCAATTTTTTCCATGCAAAAGGTTCTGTCTTGATTTTTTTTTTATTTCGTTTTAGATGGAAAAGGCTGCTGATCTGAGTAATGATACTTCATGACCTGGAGAGTTGTGATTCACAATCGTTCGACAACGCTCCAACGATGTCAGGGTCGAATGGAGCAGTTCACGGTTTGTGGAGAAGGCAAAATATAAAGGTGTATTCATTGGGTTTATAGACCCAACTCGACGGAGATTTATGCGCAACACGATGGGACGATCAAAGCCATTGAAGTTTCGTGAGATCCTGCCCAAAGCTTTAATAATATTATATATCGAGTGCACGAATTCCTTCTACTAGCAGTTGATGAAACAGTCCAATCGAAAAGACCATTTGATGGTTCTGACCATGGATGGTAATGGCGTCTTCTTCGGTTGAAGGAGGGCTCGATGTTGATAGCTCAGGAATTGGATAAATCTGTTACTTTGGTCTTGAGAAAGACCGTTTGGATACAGCTTGCGCTGGAGAAATAAAACACACTGAAATACTAACTAAATAACGGATGGTTTATTTTCGCGATGCTTCACATAGGGGAAAGTAGGTAAAGACGGACACCCTAAGGTGTAATCTCAATTTTTACATATATATAGCTTTCATGATCGCAGTTGTTGTACAAATTGAAACATCAGGTCCTTTTCTATCATAATTACCGTTGATACTAGTAAATTTATTCCAACATTGATGTATTCTGGGTCATTGAAAAAAATGCATCGAAATACTATTTCTTCACATGGTCAGGAAAGACGGACATCTGGAATGGGTAAGACGGACACTAAGGTGGGAAAGATGGACACTTGCGGAAAAGTTATAGTTTTTGTACGTATTTTAGTGTTTTCAGCATTGGGGGGTGTTCTTGATTTACGCTACGATTCGAAAGGCTACTCATGTTGTTCGTGGACAGTTTCATCCTTGGAAGGGAACGACAGAAGAGGTCAAATACATACACTCCATGCAAAAATTTCTGGATTTTTGCGGGCCATTGTCCTCGCAAAGGAAGGAAAAGGATCTGAAATAGCCAACAACCTGTCCACGCATATTTTAAATGACCTCCTAGGAAGACGATAATTCATTTGTAAAGTTTAATGATACACTTAAAAATATTTCAAAACGAAAGTTTATTTATAAAGCATTGAAAACAATTCATCGATGGTTTAAGTTCATTTGAGTATTTAAATTAATTCAATTTTCAGTGGGAAAAAAAACCTGAAAAAAAGAAGAATCAAGAGCAGTTCTGACAAATAGTTGCAGCAGAAGTAAAGCATTCAGCGTGGAACCATAAAAGGCATTGTAAGCATATTGTCCAACCTGTCCCGAAATCTGAATCAGAAAACTGGCTTCCGCATTTCTCGCATAGATTATCAGATGAGGTGTCCCCTTTGCCCTTATTTTGCTTAGGCTTCTTCGAAGAGCGTTGTTTTTGTTCTTTTTTGATGGATTTAATGTCTTTCGATGCTTTCGCCTTCTTCAAAGTGTCAGCGTATTAAGCATTAGTCATCGTTATTCCATAGAACCTCTTTTCCAAATCCAACAGATGTTGTACCAGCTCCTCTTCTTGTTGAGAATTGAATACGGAATCAAGAAGTCCTAGCCGAGTTGATACAGTTGGACTTGTGAGGTGGCGAATCAGTGTGGATCTTGGAATTGCGTAACTTCATGCTGCTGTCTTCACCGGCGATCCACTTTTTACAGCCTTAATGGCTTGTTCCAACTGCTGAGCGGTCCATGACTGCCGGTTACTCTTGCGCTTGTAATTTGTAGGCATCTTTTTGGTAAAACCAAAAAGTTTTGTTAAATACCCTAGGAAAATACTAGTGTCCGTCTTTCCTTACCTTAATGTGTCCGTCTTGCCCGAACTGGCAGCTTTTTTTTTCGAATGACCGTAGCTCTTCCTATAAGCGTTGAAAAACCTCTGATTTATCACAGGATAGTTAATGATGGACTAAATAAACACTTACCCGTTGGAAGAACACGTAAAAAACAAAAAATCACGAACTTTTCGCTATTTTCTACGGAGTAAAAATTACATCGAATGGTGCACCCGCGAAGATAATTTTTTTTTTGTTTACAAGCTTGACAGTTCGCTCGCTGCAAATCAACAGTGTGTCTCGGAAGTATTAATACACTTTATTGAAAGTATTTGCATAACTATAATATTTAAAAAAAATTTAGTTAATGAAATATTAAAAGTGTCCTTCTTACCCGCAGTGTCCGTCTTTACCTACTTTCCCCTACATAAGTTGGATATGGAATAAATAGAGGAACAGAGTTCGAATTCGAAATTTTTAGGTAATTTTTTAAATACTATAACTTCGTGATAAATCAACGCATGGAGATGGAATGTGAATCATTTTGAAGCTTAAACATTAGGAATATTTCACGAACAAATTTTTATCTTGGTGTGTGTAGATGTAGTGGACAAAAATGTCTGGAAGAAATGACCAAACGATTTTTTCCGTTTTTAAAAAGATTTTGTGGACCAACAAAAAAAAATCCAACTAAATCAACAACAAATCCATTTAACCTTATCATCCAGCTTCGATTTGGAAGCCTATGATGTTCCTGTAGGACTTTTCAATACAGAGATATTTTATATTGAATGAAAAATTTTTTTGATTGATTGTTTGATTACGAATAAATCAATAAATAATGATCGCACCACAGATTGAAAGGCCGTTCTGAAAACACACTGCAGCAACCAAAAAACCAGACGGGTTTTGTATACCCAAAATTATCAATAGGCTCAAGCCTAAATAAATAGATAGGTCTGGTTAATCTTAAATAAACAAAAAAAAACATCTTTATCGCACGATCCTTATTGAGGATCGTGTGAGTCAGATAAGGCCGGTCGATGCCGGGCCTAAATAAATACATTTCTCCTGCACGATCCTGTTTGAGGATCGTGTGATTTATAGCGTCTAGTTTTAAGATAAGAAATTTTGGTTTATGTTTTGGTGTTACGATAGCGGGGAGCTTATCGTAAGATTAGGTTTCATTAAGAGGAATGAGAAAAATAAAAAGGAGTCGATCGTGAGCCACGCTGGAGAACGGTTGTCTCCTGAAAACAAGAAGTGGTGTTTTCTTGTGTTTTAGAGTGAAAGAAAGTGCCTTGGCCGCCGGTCCGCTACATTGTGGTGACAGCGGAAAAAAGTGCTTATAAGTACAGGGCCAATTTCTGACTGGTGAGTTGCAGTGTGTGGAGTGCAAGAAAAAGAATTGAGTCTCGCTGCGCGTGCCAGAAGTGAAGCCGTAAAGAAGAAGAAAAATTGCTCCGTTCAAAAGAAGACTAGGGTTTTCTCCAGCCAGCAATCAATTAATCAATCGGCATATGGTTATAGTTTTGTGTTACTTCATTGATAAACCCTAGAGTGTAGAGAGAATAAATTCCGTCATCATCCCGTGGTGAAGAATACAGTGGCAGGTCGGCACCTACGGTTAGCTAAAGTTTGATAAAGTTCCGGTGAATTGCGAATTTCGAAAAAAAAAGTGACCAAATTTCATCACTAACTGTTGTACTACCAAGCCCGGAAAAACACTTGCCAAGTTTTCCAAGTGTGTGTAGTGTTGTGCACATTTTTTTTGTACGCCTTAAGTTGCAAGAAAAAGAAGAAGAAGCGGATTAAGGAAGTTTTGGTGATTACAGTTGGGTAAGTAAACAAAAAAGTTAAAACTATTCTATTTTACGATTCGACTAAAATAATCTTTTGGATTTTTTTTTTTTTTTTTAATCCGTTTAAGTCGAATTCGATCATTCTATGCACGAGCTATAACCCTCACCTTGTCACAAAACAAACATCAGAATAATTCACCCCTATTCGTGTGAAGCAATTTATTTTCTATCGAATTGGAAAAAGCGAAAGCAGTTTTTTTTAATTAAATGAAAATAACTTGATGTATAGTGAACCTGTTCACGAATCAATACGGTGCTCCTAATCGCATAGTGTCTCAAGCAACTAAATCTTTGTTTGTTAAAAGTGAAAAGTGTTGATCTTTTCGGATACATATTGCTGCCATTAATTATACATTTATACATTTTACAAGAGATTGGTCGATTGGAGAAACAGCTCAAAAATGAGAAAAATTTCCACTCAGCTATCGAGAAGGAGAAAAAATCGCTGGAGAGAAAAATCGAAGAGCTACAGAGACAAACCACCGAGTCGAATAAAGCAAATCCCCAAAACTTAAAGCCTCTTAAAGCCAAAAAGATGATGAAGAAGAAGAAAGCAAACCAGGAAAATATTTATAAGTGAAAGTGTAATAAGTGTAAAACGAAACTAAAATATGCAGACCGTGAAAATTCCCAATTGGCTGAAAAAAACTTTTTGTTGGTAGAAAGCAACCGGAAAACATCTGAAGAGATAAAAAAAACTGCGAACATCGTTTCAGGTAGTCGAGGATGCCCTCAAGCAAGAGAAAAAGAAAACCCAGGAAGTAATCACGCTACTGGAAAAATGGAAGGAAAAATTTCACGAACTGGAAGAAAAAATTCAAACGACAGTGCAAAACCAGGCTGCATATGAATTTCCAATGGTAACGGCGATACAATGTATCCCGGAATTCCATGGCAAATCAGAAGAGTTGCAGCCTTTTTTGATGCAGATTGATTATTTTTCAAATGCCTTGTGTATATACAAAACTAAAAGGCGAGGCTCTCATGCGTCTTCATGATATACAAGGCGACACATGGGTCAATGTGAAACAAAATTTAAAAAATGGTTTTCAATTACAAAAATGTATTGGAGCAATTATCAAGGAGATTGAAACACTAAAACAAAGCAGTCACGAATCTTATAACGAATACAAAATTCGCGCTAAAGAATTATATAGGTTCGTAAGCGCTCTGCCGGAACACGGAAATGAGTCGTATGCGAACACTGTTTTGAGGAAGCATTTTTTAGCGGGTCTCAGAAGTAGAGCTTTAGCCTTGACAGGAAAATCACAACGGGATAAAACATTCCCTAAATTACTTGACTGGCTTCAGAAAGAAATCGATGAGGAGGAAGAACTACGCGAGATCCACAACAGACTGCAGTCAACAAGGATGAGAACATCGCAACAATAACAACAGTAATTACAGACAACATAACGATAATCGGAATGAGTATAATCAAGGTAGAAATCTAAACTTTGCACAGAGATCTGAAAGGAACAACAATTCAAGAAATTTTAGTTCTCAAGATCAACGTCAAGATGGATCAAAAAACTAGCTGACAGGGATTCCAGCAACCCAACGTTAAAGGAATCCCACGGTAATTGCTTATTTATGGCAAAGTCAACTAGTGATAAAGGAATACAAACTGAAACTGATAAAAAAGAAGGCGAAATCAAGGGCGTAGAGTACCCAATTAATTATACACCTGATTGTAGATTTTGTTTGGAACTAACTACAAATGAAAACCCCGAGGAAAGAACAAGTTTTCTACTTGACACAGGTGCGCAAATGAATATAATCACTGCCAAAAGAGCAAGACAAATTGGCGCTTCTCATATAAACATCACGGAAATATCAAGAATTCAAGGAGTAGTAATCAATGAATCGATATGTTCAATCGGTTCAGTTTGGGTTCATCTCAGAATTGGGAAACTTATTATTCCTACTAAGTTTCATGTGATAAATGAATCACCCATACCTGCCATTCTAGGAGCAGAGTTTATTAAAAATCATACTGATGCGATTGGGAAGAACTTTGAATACGGAATCTTCAAAACAAATACTTTAAATTGTCAACCCTACTCCGGAAAGGATCGTGTTGGTTGGAAATTTGTGGACTATGAGACGCAAGGTTCTGGAAAGCAACGAGAATTTGAAAACCATATCGATATTGAAGAAGAAAACGAATCACAGCCGTTGTACAACAAAAGTATAGATAATGACAAAGAAACATATTTCGGAAATGCACCTACACACGAACAACTAACTAGGCTGAATGAAAAGTCTGGGAAAATTTTTATAACAAATTGTGATGCACAAATCAAGAATGAAAATTATCATGAAATTGACTACACAAACCCTCATTTTAATGACTCACAAAATTACGTAGGACCGAAACCCATTTATCGCAACAAAAGCAATACTGAAGAATTTGAAGAGAATATAGAAAACTGTTTAAAGGATATTATTCCAGAAGACCTGGACGCAAACCAGGACTATAGCCTCACAGAAAATAGAGAGCTAGCAGAATTAAAAGGTACAAATCGAGTAAAAAAATTATTAGAATCAATGAAACTAAGTCATTTATTTAAAGAAGATTACATGACAATCACAAATATCATATCGCAATATAACGATATATTTTTTATAAAAGGGGACAGGTTGACTGTCACTAATGCCACAATGCATGACATAGAAACCACAACCAACATCCCAATCAATAAGAGGCAGTATAGATTCCCTGAATCTACAAAGAAACAGATTAACGAAGAGATAGACGAAATGCATCGGCAGAATATTATCAAGCCGAGTAAAAGTCCTTGGAATGCGCCAGTTTTGTGTATTCCCAAAAAAGATACAGATGCAGACGGGAAGAAAAAGTATCGAATTGTAGTTGATTTTAGAGCTCTCAATTTGATAACAAAACCATTTGTGTATCCAATTCCGCTAATCGACAAAATACTTGATAATCTCGGAGATAGTACATTTTTTTCCACAATAGATCTAAAATCAGGATTTTATCAAGTGCCCATTAATCCAAAAGATGCAGAAAAAACCGCGTTTTCAACCCCAAAAGGACATTATGAATTTACAAGAATGCCAATGGGATTAAGGAACAGCCCATCAACATTCCAAAGATTAATGAATAACGTTCTGTATGAGCTCAAAGAGGTCCAAGCAATCGTGTACTTGGACGATATTATAGTTTATGGCAAAACAGTAAAAGAACATAATCAAAATCTATTGAGAATATTACAAGCCATACGAAAACATAATTTGAAAGTGGAACCTACGAAATGTCAAATTTTACGTACAGAAATTAATTATTTAGGACACAAAATTTACAAGAATGGAGTACGTCCTATGGAAAATAACATACAAGTTATAAAGGATATGTCAGCCCCAAAAACGGTCAAGGGAGTACGATCATTTTTAGGTACCGTAAATTTTTATGGAAAATTTATTCCAAAAATAGCAGAAATAAGGAAGCCTCTGAATGATCTGTTGAAAAAAAATGTACGCTTCGAGTGGACCGAAAAATGCCAAGATGCATTCGAAAAATTAAGGAGTTTTCTCACATCAGATACTCTTTTAATAAGACCGAATTATAAAGATATATTTGTAATTACGACAGACGCGAGCGACTATGCAATTGGAGCAGTCCTCTCAAATGAAAAGACCACGGATAGACCTATTGCCTATGCAAGTAGAAGTCTAGTAGGAGCTGAAACTAGATATCACGCAATAGAAAAAGAATTACTGGCAATTGTTTGGGCTGTAAATCGTTTCAAGCATTATATCTATAACCAGAAATTTATAGTATATACGGATCATAGACCTCTGATATCACTCTGGAGTTTAAAAGAAACCTCCCATACTTTGACTAGACTACGATTAAAACTACAAGGTTTAGAGTGTGATATTAGATACAAACAAGGTAGAGAAAACATTGTGGCCGATTTTCTATCAAGGCTACAGCTGGAGCAAGCAAAAACCATTGCAATAGTAACACGTCAACAAAAGCGTCAACAGGAACTATTAAACGATAATAACGATACGAATGCAGGTTCAGACATACATATCGATGATTCGGATGACCTAGTAAACATTGATATAAATGTCAACAACAATACTGAACTAATCACATCAAATATTTCAAATGACGAGTTTAAAAATGCTATGTTTAATGAAGAACTAGATGACTCAAAGGTGTTCATTTCCAAAAATATTAAAGACGAGAGGGCAAGTGATGCTAGATTGATCATACTTAATAGCAAAACAGCTTAAATGAATTCTCATCATTATATGAATGTCCTCATGGCATAAAAGATTGGGTAAAAGAAGATTCTATTGTATATCCGGAGAAAAAAGTGTTTGGTATGATATTAGAAGGAAAAAGTAATTCCCTAATAGAGTGTAAACCTTTTTTCGAAAATCTCATGAGACAATTTCTTAATAGTCCCGATTACATAACAAACTCCACTACAATAAATATAATATCGTTTAGAAAAATACGACAATACGAAATCGTTGATATATTGAAATTTATTGCATGGAAATTCAAAAAAGAATTAATTCTTTATAATGTGGATTCCGAGAGAATTACAGTAGAAGAGAACGAAATTGAAACTATTCTGCACGAGTTTCACGATGCTCCATTAGGCGGACATGTCGGAATGAGACGAATGCGCCAAAGAATTGGGACATTATTTACTTGGGCAAACATGAGACGCGACATAGAAAATTTTGTTAGACAATGTGATTCATGCCAGAAAAACAAAATTTGGAGTCATAACAAAATACCAATGAAGATCACTACTACATCTTCTGAACCATTTGAAAAGCTTTATATGGATATTGTAGTGTTACCCGAATCGGACTATGGAAATAAATATGGACTTGTTATGCAGGATGATTTGACTAGATTCCTAATAGTTGCTCCTATGGATAATCAAGAGTCAGATACCGTAGCAAGGACATTCATAGAACATTTAATTTGCAAATTTGGAACACCCTTAGAACTAGTAACGGATCAGGGTGCTAATTTTATGAGTGAAGTATTCAAACACATTTGTAAAATATTAAAAATTAAGAAAATAAATACAAGCGCATATCATCCCCAAGCTAATCTGGTTGAAAGATCAAATCGCGAACTGAAAATCTATCTGAGACAATACGTCACAGGAAACCCACACGTTTGGGACCAACATTTACCTTATTTCATGTTCGAATACAACACAACAGTAAACTCTTCAACTAAATATTCTCCATTCGAACTTATGTATGGGCGAATGGCTAGACTCCCTACATCCATATACAACTCAAAAGAGACGGAAATAAATTACGACGACTATTGCAAAGAAATGAAAGCAATATTCAAAAATATACATAACAAGGCGAAAGAAAACTTAATATTATCGAAGGAAAAACGAAAAGAAATCTACGACCGTAGCACTAATGATTGGCAACCAATGTGGGGCGATTTTGTATTAGTTCAAGCTAATCCGATAGGAGCAGGGCAAAAGCTCCAAAGCTATTGGAGAGGACCCTATAAAGTTGTAGAGTTACCAAGTGAACAGACCTCGGTAATCAAAAATGGAAACAAACTAGAGAAAATTCACAATAATCGTTTGAGGAAATATAACAACTAATTTGAATATGAATTAAATTCAATTTAAAAAGTATAGAATTATAGATATTTTTTGGATGTTGTCCTTTTCAGGTTCATAATAAACTGGCTAATATATAAAGCCAGTGCAACAGAAATTATAGTGGAACACCTCGGGGACACTTTAGTATCTCAAGGTAAATATGAATTCAATGTACGTACAGACACAACCGAGATAGAGCAAGAATTAGCATACCTCAAGAAAACAACAGAAAATTGGTATTTAACTTGTAATAAAAATACATCATTTTTAGTTACGCTACAATGTACACCAATTTACGAAGAACAAGAAACTGTAAGAATTCAGCTTCTTAATACTCAAAATTATATCAAATCTTTCTTTAAAAGTCAACGTTCTAAAAGATCTTGGAAATTTTGGAATGACATGGATTCAGAAGACAGAATACGCATTGACAAAAACCTCGATTCACTTAGACATAACGAAGAGGAAGAAAAAAATACGCTGAGCTACCAAACCTCGGCATTGGATGAAATGTATAAATTCCTAAATAATTCTGTA
Organism: Toxorhynchites rutilus septentrionalis; assembly: GCF_029784135.1. Lineage (NCBI taxonomy): Eukaryota > Metazoa > Arthropoda > Insecta > Diptera > Culicidae > Toxorhynchites > Toxorhynchites rutilus. The sequence continues at coordinate 14,128,894 of NC_073744.1, read as the reverse complement.
TTATCCGTAGACGAGGAAACTATAACATTGGCAAATAAGTTTCAAGATCTGAAAGAACGGGTTCAAAAGGACTCAATGTTTGTAAACAATATTACCAGTAAAATGTATTTAGAAACAGGATTGATGGGACTACATTTTTGGATTGGAAGCTTGTCCTCAAGTATTAAATCCAAACAACAAAACATTTTGAATATACTGTTGAAAGACAACAAAAATCAAGTAATACTGACGACGTTAGGACCCAACTTTATTGAAAAATATCTCAATGAAGACTTTTTAAATTTACCAAAGGGTTTAACAATCCCGAAACGTACCGATGGCGTTATTGATGCCACAATTATTACAATTATTGAATTGGAAACTTCATTACATCCAAAATTTTCGTTAGTGACATCATTTAAGGTTCCGTTAGTAAAAAGAGAACCATTAACGACTAGAAGAATAACAGTCAATCCGCATTTAAATGGCTCGATTGTCACAACAATTAATACGCAAAAGGAAATCATTATGAACATAAAGGATACTACTTGGGGATATATTTTAAACATCGATGAGTTCAATAAATGTAACACATTAGGGGACATAAGACTATGTTACACACCTAACAAAGAAGAAAACTTACTAAATAGCGATCAATGCATCGCCAATATAGTTTACAAAAATAATACCAATAACTGTAGTGTCAAAAGTTTTAAAACTATTCAAGATCTTTGGTTTTCAACACCTGACCAAAATATTTGGAGATATGTAACCCCGAAAGCACTATCATTGAACATTTCCAATGAAAATGATACAACATTGATCAGTGTGATTGGAACAGGCGAATTAAAATTACTTCCAAATATGAGCATCGAAACCGAAAATGTGAAATTAACCTATTTTAATGAAATTATAAGTCCAAAAACATACACTAAATTTGAAAATCATTTGAATTTTTCAAATATAGCAATGGAAGATTGGAAAATTGATATGCTTCCCGTATTAAACAACTCGGAGAAAATATATTCATACATTAATAAGAAACAGCTATTTAATATTGGAGTAGATATAAATCAACTAAAAGCTCACAAGACATTTTTAGAGAACCTAGTATATGCACCGTACGAATACCCTTGGTGGTTTTCATCGGGAACCCTTCTAGCGGGTATAATTGTGTTTTGGATTATAGCATGTTGTTACAAAGGTAATATCATATGCTGCGAAAAAAAATATAACATAAATGAACAAGAAAAACGCCATACACGAAGATCCAAGATATTAAGGAATAAACCTAGAATCGAAAAGAGAATAACTGATATAGAAATGGAAAATTTATCGAATATGCATATTGAAAAATACGAAAAAATTAAAAATATAGAAACCATAAACGGAAGACACAAGAATGATAATAAAACAAAGGAGACAGAATTTAACGTAGAAAAGATAGAAATAAACCCACTACAATTATTCATTGAAAACGAAACAAAGAAGAATAACGAGCTAAAGAAATCAAATATGAACAGCAGACAGGAGTCATTTATAAAAATAAGATGGTAATACCATACTATCTATCAAAACATTAATCGGGGCAATGGGTAAAAACATTCTAATCGGTGTGGTTCTTATATTATTATTTTTTCCTCCGAAACATAAAGAAAGATTCTATGAAAATTGCGAAAGTTGTATCATATTTGTCTACAGCCAATTTATAACAAGAATGTGTCCATCAATCGCAATAATAGCTTTTGAATGTACCGAAGGGCTGGAAATCCAGGATTTAATCCCTGTAAGGACGTTTATATTCAATAATTGCAACTAATTCATAGAAAATAGGAATGTGAAAAGCCAGAATAAAGAAAAGTATGTGTTGTAGAAAAATACAAATATTTAAAGAGTTTATATATCCATAATAAATAAAGTTCCAAGTATTTTCACAGATCCCACCTAGGACCTACAAAAGGAGGGGGGAGAGACCGCATCCACGGTTTATTTTCAGGACTAGAACCGGAGTGACATTCCGCATCCGTGGAGAAGAAGAAAAGAGTGAGAGATGCACCAATCAACAGAGGAACGGTAAGAATGGAAGGAATGAATGGTAATGAAAAAAAAATAAATAAATAGACAAAAACATAACCATTAAAAAAAAAAAGAAGCAAAGCATTATGAAAACGCAAACTTTGGCGTGAAAAATAGAGAAAAAAAAAGCATGTAAAACACATTGTTCTTGTGTTAATAATTCTACATGAAAAAAAAAATACGGCGTACAACGTGCTTGTATGAATAACGATTATAAATTATACAAGAAATTATAAAAAAAAAGAAAAAAAAAACCAAAATATGACATGCATAGAAAAGTTATCTGAATAAGCAGATGAATATAAATACGTAGAAATGAGAGTAACCAATAATAATTTGAATATTACAAATTATAAAATCATACTAAAAAAACAAAAAAAAATTGAAAAAAAAAAGAAACGTTATACAAAAAGAGAATATGTATGTAAATTGCACGGAAATGTAATCGAAATATATGTAAGGTGTTGTATATAGAATGAATAAATATCACACGATGGTCGCTCTGATGGTGCGACGATGGACTAGGTGCGAGACGTGGCCAGGGAAGGCAAGAACAAAAGTCGGCATACCGCTGATGGGAAGAGGAACGATTCGGCATCCCAGCCGGTTGTTCAGGATGGATGGACGACGAGTCATGCGGAAGGTCGATGGTCAATGGTGTTGGGTGCTGGGCAGGACGAAGCGAAAACAACAAGAAGCAATTCGGGAATCGTGATCACCATCTGATCCTAAGGACACTGAAGTGAAAGTAGTAGAATTCATGATGGAACTGGATTTCATAATTGGAGTAATGACTTTGTACACTTTACGTTGAAGTAAAAGATTACAACAGTCTAAAAAAAATAATGATTATTTATCGCCGGAAACTGATGATAAAGAGAATAACTCGGATCCAGATAAGGATGAACAGGATCTAAAATAAGGATCAAAGATGAACTGGAAGAGATGACATTTAATGATTGGAGAGCCTAAACTGCTATAATAGCAAACACTACAATCGGAGCAGCAAATGAAGCTCTAAAACTAGCAAACAAAAACAAGTTCTTGAAGTTGAATTTCATTCCAACGAAGATGTGATGGACTAAAGTACCGTTCTAAAAGGTTGTTCAGGAATGGAACCCAGAGACACGCAACAGTGGATCAAGACGGATGAGACGGCGCAACGCGGAAGGAGGCAAGCGGCAACTCACACCTAGTACCAGAGACCAACCAATTGACGAGTCACCAGTCGACGGATATACGGAGCGGAAGAGGAGTAGCCGGTGAACAATGAGAATCTTATATAAAATAAAAATTATAGAGTTTATGCAAATGTTTGAAAAAAAAAACAAAACATTATATTTACAAATATATATTATATTTTCATTATATTATATTTACAATTCACATTATATTTACAATTAGGAAAAATTCAAAAAAAAAAAATACACATTCATATATAAAAAAAAAAATCTATTGCAAAATATATATATATATATATATATAAAAAAAGAAGAAGGTTGATAACAATATTAGCAGGTAGATAGGAAATCTAACCTTTCGAACCAATTTTAGGGAAAACTCATCTAGTTTCCCCTAAAACTCATTGAGTAGGGGGATATGCAGCAACCAAAAAACCAGACGGGTTTTGTATACCCAAAATTATCAATAGGCTCGAGCCTAAATAAATAGATAGGTCTGGTTAATCTTAAATAAACAAAAAAAAACATCTTTATCGCACGATCCTTATTGAGGATCGTGTGAGTCAGATAAGGCCGGTCGATGCCGGGCCTAAATAAATACATTTCTCCTGCACGATCCTGTTTGAGGATCGTGTGATTTATAGCGTCTAGTTTTAAGATAAGAAATTTTGGTTTATGTTTTGGTGTTACGATAGCGGGGAGCTTATCGTACGATTAGGTTTCATTAAGAGGAATGAGAAAAATAAAAAGGAGTCGATCGTGAGCCACGCTGGAGAACGGTTGTCTCCTGAAAACAAGAAGTGGTGTTTTCTTGTGTTTTAGAGTGAAAGAAAGTGCCTTGGCCGCCGATCCGCTACAACACTAAAATTTGTACAAGGATAATTTGTTACTTTAACGAAAAAAAATTATTCAAATTTTTACCATTGTTTTCCAAAACGTGCCAAAAATTTTATAATAGTGATTTTCATAGTGTTTTACAAAATCTGCTGTAATTCTGCAAAAATTGCAGTAAATTCTGATGTTCTCAGGCAAATTTTTAGCCGAGTATATCCCCTAAACCCCCTTAGAACGTTTCATATTGATACGTTTAGTCGTTTTTTCTAGCCGATCGATCAATGTTTGGAGTTAATTAGAGGAGCACTTTATCGCAAATTATACCAGAAATATAAAATGCAGTGCGTACCCTCGAAATGAACGATTCACAATTTTCGATCCTAAACTATTCCTAAACTTGAAAGTTTGAGCTTTGAAATGATGTACATGCCATCTCTATGCGTTGATTTTTCACGAAGTTATAGCATTTCAAAAAACACCTTAAAATTTCGACTTCGCACTCTGTTCCTCTAATTGTTTTGTCGAGTGTAGAATGGGGATTTTGAGACTTCCAAGGAACGGTACCAAATCTTGAAGTTGGATTAAAACTGTTACTAGCCTTTCATTAAAATAATTTTCTTGCCGTCCGACCAATGAGATCTGGGCGAATCAGTCGAAAAATTTAGTGTCAGCCCCCATGAACCAACGCGATGCTCAACGTGGTGAATGAATTGGCTTTATAGTCGATTGAAAGTGAATTAACAAATGTCTATTGGTATTATTTTTGTTCAGAAAATTTGCTGCTGTTAGTCGAGATGCGTTAAGATATTATGATTTCTTGTTCCTTTCATTCGATATTAAAATAAATAAGTTTCTGGATTCGATAAATTTCTTTTTTATTAAAAAAAAAACTAAACAAACTTTGGATAACAGAATTTCATTTGAGGGGTGGCACCTAAGACAACCGCCCCGGGTGTCACCCGGTTACGCTACGCCACTGTGTGTGAATAATTCATATGCATCAAAACAATAAATGTATTAAAAATATTTTATACCAAATAAATGGAAAGTATCGTTAAAAAGCATTTGTACACTCAATTTTGCGATTGACTGTATGTTGAATTCAATTGAATTAGAAAACTGTTCAATCAAAAATTTAATCAATACAAAACAATGATTAGTAAGCCAACAGTAGTACCACATCAACCTTGCGGTTATAGCATAGATATAGTCCACGCATTGGACACATCACTGTGGAAAGAGTGAAGTCGAATAATCGGCTAGAGAAGCATTCCGTTTGCCCATCATCATAGTTATCACCTCCACTAAATCAGACCGATAGATAGTCAATTGATAGCACACTCTTCCCAGAGCTTAGCGCAAGCAGCATCTGGTAGGCAAATATTTCAATATTTTTATCACCTTTTCCCATGATTTCACGACCATAATGCCGACCGTAATTTTTGCTCGCAACATCACAAATGGTAACTTCGGCGGATCGGGGATACATTGGCGGCTGCTGCTGGGAATGCTCCTCTAGGCTCCTCAGTTTGCGATACCGATAAGACAATGATTCACCCACACGCGATCATAAACACACGCTGAGAAGGCAAATTCTGCCACAGTCCCGGAGCCTTATCTGTTTGCGTTCTCCGTCTCTTATCGGCTGTGTGTGTGTAGATTACTTATTCACGAACCACACGGTTCAGAGTGCTTCACTCTTCCAGAGCTTCCTCTAGCTGGCGGCTGCGGTGGGCTCTGGTTGGGGGGAAAAATTAAAACATCTCGGTATCGATAGTGGTAAATTTATGGGGAGCCGTGTAGTATATGCAAACATTTTAATCAGATTTATCAGATTTCGATTAAATCGCTGAGTTATGATCTTCCCAAAAAGGCGTTTAAAGCTGGAAAGGGGGGAAACATGCGAATTATCGTGTTTTCTGCAATCGCTCCGAGGTTGTATTTTATATATCGAATTAACGTTTGGGGCAATTCTTTAGGATTATGAATAAGTTATCACAGGAACGCACTTGGGCCATTTGCGTAACCATGGATCGAATCAACAGGCGCTTTCCCCCTCATTTCGCGCTATCACACAAATTACAAAAGTTTTCCTTCTCTTTTTTTGATGTATTAATACTTCCATCAACAGCGCGCATTTCTTGCGCTTTCTGAGGCATTTCTTCCGTCGCCCTGGGACGCGCCACGTTGGGGTGCGTGTGTCTGGCAAATACGGAGGCGATTCATAAACAAACCTCGCGTTTTGCACCCTACGCAATCGTATACACGTGTGCGCGCGCTCGTGAGCTCCCGATTTGTTTATGTGCGAAAGTTTTCCCTCAAGCGAACGCGAACTTTCATGCATTACAGCCCTTGGCGAGTCTCTCAGTAAGACAAACAAAGTTATGTTTTCCAATTACGTGAATGCTAACGAGGCAAGTAATGTTTCGGAGCCCGTAGCCGCGGCCCTCTGATTGTTTCGTTAGAGGCTGTGTTGTGAAGTTGGGAATGGAGATAAATTATGCTGTTTTTTTTTTGTATTTTTATCAGCCGAATGTAACGAATTGAAGCAATAATCGACTTGGAATAAGATCGACATGACCGTTTAGTGTAAAAATGAATTATTGCACAAATTCATAAATTCCCGTCTTGCTCGTGAGCTCATTTGTCACAAATGAGAATCCCTTGAGTCTGCCGGAAGGAAGCGGCGCACAATCTGCCAAACGGCGAAGAAACCGAATAAAGAAAAGTATGTCCGCTTTTCCGTTCCCCGCAAATAGCCCTCAAGGTAGCATTTTATTACAACCATCTTTCTTAGTGCAACTTAAAATAGCCTTTCGCCTTCCACAGACCCCACTCTGGTCCCTCCACTTCCCCTACCAGTGCCTCAAGCAGTGCTGCCAGTCAGCGTATAATATTCACCGAAACGGGAAACATCTTTTTGTTCCTAATTGACCCGCTCCGGAGGGCTGCCCGTCCACACTTCCGGCTGCATCCAGCGACGGAACGTGGCACTGAATGGGTGCAGGAAATTCCCTCTCTCCTTCTTTCTTTCTGTACTCCATGCCGGTTATAGAGGAGATGTGTCTAAAACGCACCTGCCGGGCAATTTGATCCACCTGATTTTCTCGTAAACCAGCAAGAATAGAAATACATTGGTTATAGGCAATCGTGCTAGTCAATGATAGAATCCTACCATGCATGTTTTACATTTGTAACATGCTTTAAAAAAAACAAGAAAAATAATTTTCTTTGGACGCGATTTTCGATGTAATTTTCATTTCTATAAGGTGTTTGTTACTTGAAACCGATTCAAAGGCGATAACTGTGAGTCATATTTATTGAGTCGAGTTCCCAGTGGATATCTCACACATATTTGCATTATACCCTTCCAGGATGGATTTTGCATAGTGACAAGAGGCCAAATCTGGCCAAAACAACACTGGAGAGTCGTGGCTTCTTATGAATGGTAGCGCCAGTAGAGACGAAAGATTAGGATTTTCTTCCACAACTGCATATGGCCTGCCAAACCAAGTACTTTTTGGGGAATTTAGACTGCTTCTTGGTCCGGAAACACTCGGCTATGGCATTCCTTCGCATTGCAGTATAAAAAGCTAGACCCGGAAGCTGTTTGAAGTCTTGGAGAACATAAGTTTCATCGTCCATTAAGGTGCATGAATATTTTTTGCAAAAACTGGGTGTAGAGCACCTTAGCACGGTTTTTTGCAGTGAAATTCTTCAGTGCATGCCTCTGCTTCACTTTTTGTACATAGGATTTTTAATTTTCCAACCTTTCGAGCCACATTTCTAACTGAAAGGTTGGGATGTTTCTCAACAATGACAACCACCTTTCGGTCCATCTGTCGGGAGCGTACTTTTCGATTTGTTCCGCTTCTAACCTTCCGATCCACAGTTAAGCGCTGGTCAAACGATTTGCACACACTAAACACGGTACTCTTCGGCAGTTTTAGCTTTTTGGCGAGATCGCGTACCGGCAGTGTTGGATTTTGCTGCCGTTTGCGCAAAATGCGTTTGCGTACTTCCACTTGATTCGACGCCATCTTACCAAACTGAAGAAGAATGTAAACATGTTAGACATCGAAATAAAGAGGAGGGTTTCAGCTGTCATGTAAGTGAAATATTTCATAAACTACACTGACAGAAAAGTGTCCGAAATTTAACATGGACGGGCTTTATGTGAGGGATGCCAAATGATTTTTTTCAAATATCTCTGCATGACACGAATAAATGTCTTCAAATGTAATCATAATGAGCAAAAATGAGCAAACCATCACGATTTTTCTAAATCATGTTCGATGAATCACACAAACAGTTGTTTTCACATACTTTGAAATGACCTCAGTGTGTTTTCACAAAATTAAATGTTTTCAAAACGAAAAAATGTCTTCACATCTGGCATCTATATTATGTGCTCAGAGAATGTAGGAAAAAAGAGCGCGGACTGGAGATTTAATGCACGAATACTGCGAGAACACGCTCACCGGAGAAACGGTTTCTTCTCTTCGCTGGTAGGCATGAAGTGAATAGATTGATGGAATCTCTCATTCATACAAGCTGTTTCTCTGAGCTTGGGCTTCATAGTCTCTGAGAGAAACAGTTTGTGAGCATATTATACTTCTGCTGGGCCATTTAACACCGTATGATAGGAAAATATAAAATTTGGGTGCCTTACAAAATAAAATTCGTAGCACTTCTGTTAGTCAGTATCTAAAATATAGAACGATTACCGATGACTGAGGGTTAACTTATCTACGTACTGACGTAGTTGTTACTTTAATTTTTAAGAGCACGGTAAAGATAAATCCATTCTCGCTTAGGGGGTGCGTGTTACACACTTCTCCAATACATTTTCTTTTCCCTGCGCCGGTGGCGGAAAAAGTAAACTTTGCCATTTATGCTAATGAAGCTTCTTTTGGTTGATGTTTTTTTTTGTCTATTCGTCGCTGCAAAACAGAGCAATGAAAGAGTGTAGCCTGTGGGCTGGGAGGGGGGTACTTTGCCTGCATAGGTTGGTTGAGATATTACTTATTCAGATATTATATTTTACTCACCTCCGCGCAGGAATCCTTGCGCGCGAAAGGAGTATAGTTGAGCACTGTTGGCGACGGATGAAGAATGAAGTTTTTCTCCGGGAAACCATCTGTCATTGTTAAACGGATGAAATACAGCGCAAGTTATCACAACGCGGTGAATTATTGGCGTGATTTCTTCAAAGTTTCACCCGCTTGCTGCTCGCACAAAAGTCAAAAGTTTGTGCGCCCGGATTTCGGCGGAGCTCGGAGATTTTGACTTTTATCCCAGCCGTTGCCCCGTTGTTTTGGTAGATTTCATATCCAATATATTCCCATTATTGTTTCAGCATCGTTCAAATATTTAGTTTCGAGATCCATTGAAAACATCACACGAAAAGAGAGAGAGAGATCAAATAAACGATTCGAAACATGCAATCGGGAAGGGAAATTGAAATAAAATATTATTTCACATTTTATTGTCACTCACAGGCAGTTCGTCACCTCCTCCTGGTCGCCACCATTGCCACCGCCACAAACAGGAACAGCATCCGTGAGGCAATTAATTATTTTCAATCCATCACACTCTGGGCCCTTCTTCGGTAATTTTCGAAATGTATCCGGGCGGGTGAGTGAGTGTGTGAATGTGTGATTGAAAAGGCTTGGAGGGTGTTGAGTTTTTTTTTGTTGCTCGCGTTTTCGATAGGTAAATTATTGCGCCATCAAAATGATGATGGAATGCATTCGAGGGTTTTCAATTAATAGTTGGAATATTTTGAGAGTGCACGTGAAACACCATTGACTGAGATTCATTTTGCCGGCCCTGATTGGCTTTCAGCTCGGGCAAAACTCATTCACGCCCTTCCGCTTTTTCACTCCGCTCGAGGAGCTATTATATTCAATTCGTTAGTTGTCATTTATTTTCATACAAGTTGGTTAATAATTAAAAGTTGAAGCATCCTATGGTTGTTTTTTTTGTCGTTCGCATTATGTCGATCAATATTTGATCGTTTGCGCATGGCGTTCATTGGCCGTTATCGGACAGAAGTCGTGTATTTTGTGCATTACTTTTGTTCGATCTGTTGAGAACACGTTCTACTGTAATAATGGGAATTGGTTGTGAATAGCGATCGAAATGTTTTCGACGATCTGTTCCTTTTCATAACGACTTCTCAAGTTACCCAAAGTAGATGTATCTTGAATTTAGAATATATAAAAATAAAAATGATTTGGTGTTTGTTCCTCATGATTTAACTCAAAAGTGGAGCAACGGATTTCGACAATTAGTATCAGGTTTGAAGCATCTTAGTCTGCGTTAGGTTTATATGACAAAAATAAATTATTAGATTGGGGAAAAATTTATCCAATATTTTCTCGTTGGCTGGCTTTAGTGATCAATATCTCGCGTGATATCGATCATACAACTTCAAGTTTAGGCTCGTTGTAAAGGTGGAATTTCACACCAAGAAAAAAATCTTTTGTTGTTTTTTGTTTGTTCCATTCAATTGAGAGGAGATAAAATTCGGTACATTTTACACTTTTTATATTATAAATGCAAAAAATTCAAGCCAGGCCGCTGTAATAGTGATTGATGTTTATGGTGCCGTTAGTGCAATGGTAAAATACGTGCAATTTAATTTATTTAATTTTTTTTTTTTTTTTGTAATTTTTTGTTTTAAATTTTTGGGTTATTTATTTTAATTTGTTTCAGTGCAATACACTAAATTATGATTTCTACTGTCAACAAATCGACCATTTGAAACTAGCGATTGAACAGAAACGTTTAGAATTGGCCAACAGAGGAGGTGTTGTGTTCCATCAGGACAACGCAAGGCCACACAATTCCGAGAGCTTGATTGTGATGTTTTAATCCATATAGTTCTGACCTGGCACCAAACGATCACCACCTTTACCTCGCATTGGAAAATTATCAAAGTGATAAGGAATTGGGATCAAGAGAAGCTATGGAAGCTATGGTTTTTCGCTAATAAGACCTCTATTATAGAGACATTATGAAGCTACCTTTAGAATGGCAACAAATTTCCCAACAAAACGGTGTATATTTGACCCAAATGTAAAAATCTATTGCTATGGTTTATCGCTAATAAGACCTCTATTACAGAGACATTATGAAGCTACCTTTAGAATGGCAACACATTTCCCAACAAAACGGTGTATATTTGAACCAAATAGGACAATCCAAAGCATATTTAATTTTTTTTTTTTTGGATTTCACCCCAAAATAATGGATAACTTTTTCCCCAACCCAATATATACTGTGAGTATAGATGACGTCCTAGAAAAATAATTTCTGTGGGAACATGAGTGTTCGAAATGATTTAAATCAAAATATCAATTATGGGTGGAACGAAGTTCGCCGGGTCCGCTCGTTAGAAATAAATATCAAATCAAAAGTGATAAATGATTTATGTGGACCAGAAGTTTTCGAAGGGTGCTTCGCTAAAGTGCCACAAGTGGTCTCACTTTATAACACATTTAGAAAAAAAGAAGTGAACCATTAAAGTGTTCATTGAAGTTATTTAAAAATGGTTGATTAAATCTATTTATTGATCTTTGTTTCGAAAAATCGTTACTCAAAATACAGATGTCTGATTAAAATATAATGTTTGGCAAAGTTGTTGGAAAATTGATGTACTATGTAGGAAAAATAAAAAATAGATATAATGAAACCCATCAAAATTAATATATGAATTTCCAAAATTTATATAATTTCAATACTTTGTGAAATCATAATCATTTAAAAAAAGGCGAGGGGACATAACCGGAGAGACGTAGGACTACACCAAGAGCTGTCAATTTAAATAATTTATCGAATATTCAAGTAGATTCATTTATTTCCTAGCGATTTTTTATTCTCAAAAAAAATCCGTACATTATAGCCTGCAGAACCTTTAACAGAACGGCAACAGAAAATTCGAAATCAATTGAGGGGCTCACAATAAAAGAGGTGTAAGTGACATCATCGATTTCTCTCCTTATTGCCTCAGTGGAATCGCACCTCTAGACATCGTTCGTACAACCTAAACCAACCAGAATAGCATGCATACAGAGCCATACATTTATTGGCTCGTGCCTCGAAGCGACTAGGAATATGAACACTTCTCATCATTTCGCGCCATTCTCAAAAGAAACGCTTCTGTTAATATTAATTGCATTACTTTCTCATGCTCGAGATAAGCGAAGCTATCATCCCTAGTGAAAAATGTTTTGCTACTGGCAAGCAAAACCAAATCACATACGAAATTCCAGAACGACATTTTATTGATGACTAAATAAACGAAATAAACTCTTTCTGTTAACCTAAATAACCTCGATAAGAGTAGCATTGCTTCATTATTAGCGCAAATGAAATCCTAGTTGAAGGTAGTTTTGCGAGTGACACGCGAGCCTAAATAGCTCATAACATTCCAGCACGACATTCGCGATGGTTTAGTTTGTTTTCCCCCAAATAATTATTTGGCGCACATCTTTAAAGGCTGCTTCGCCATAGCGTCAGTTCAATGCACTGATCCAATGTCAAAGGCACCAATGAAGCCCTTATGACGACGGAAAACAAGCGATGTTAACTGCTTGGAGTAATGAAAACACACAGAATATTTGCCTCAGCTGAATCATTACTGATATTCTAGCGCAAATATTTCCCTCCCGTTATCTCCCCTCCTTGTTTTTATATTTATCATCACGGCTGCATAATTTGCACCACCCAACAATCGTCCATCATAGAATCAAAAAAATAGGCGATTGTTACATCGCAACAGGGCCAATGCACGCGGGAGCAGGTACAAATGGGGTTTCGGCGTAGCGAAAATGTACTCTATTTACGTATGGGCAAGCCATATATCGATGACTTGAAGCAACTAAATATACACACTTCGCTTTGCGCTCTTCTCAGCAGAAGCCCTTTCTATTTGTGTTTCCGGTCTCGATTGGCTTAGCCGTCATCCTTGGTGGAGATTTTATAGTCATTATATATCAAATATTATAGTCAATATATAGTTAGTTATATATTAACCAAATCACACACAAAATTCCTGAATAACTATTTTCTTGATGAGCCGATGATAGCCTAGTTTGATGATTCCCACACAATTGTGTAGTTCAGAACCTAGATGGAATGGCGTCAGTTTGATGTAAAGTTTGCAATGCTAGAGATATCAGCGAGTAATGTGATCGCGTTCACAGCTCGATCCGAAACGAAGACATGTGATGACGCAAAACAAGAAAGAACAAGCGATGTTCATTACTTCGTACCTAGAACGATACTGAAAGTTTGCCTAGTAAAAGTAGTAAAAAGTTTATTTATTTACATTGATTTATATTCGCATATAATTTACATTTCAAGTGTTAAGTGTTAGGGCTGTATATTTGAGTGACTAATAATCCCTGTTATTCAATTGGAAGTATACTAACATTTGGAATATTTTCTCATCAACAGGAGATAATTAAAGTGAAATTGAAATTTAATATCCTACCTAACTAAAACTAACTTAATACTAAGCGAGATCATTAATGATGCGATGATCCGATCTTTGGCAAGAATCTCTGATCCTAGCCAGAATGAGTACTTTCCTCTCTTCCAACAAGACCAGCCAAGCGATGGATCTCAGAGTTTCTCGTCCTTGGAGGACTGTCTGGAATCATTCTGAGCAATTTATTTTGTGCTATTTGCAATTTTGCATGATGTGTATTTGCGCACGACTCCCAGACTGGCAAAGCGTACTCCATTAGAGGAAGAAATATTTGCTTGTGAATAGCACATTTATTTTTAAACGACAATGCAGTTTTCTTGTTGATAAGGGGATACAATGCTTTCATAAGGATGTTGCATTTGTTCAATGTTTCGTCCTCGGAGGAACGGAACAGTAGTTACTAGGTAAACTACTTACCTCGACCATTCAATGGGATTGTTCTTCAAGTCAACAAAAATATTGCTAGGCGGAACAAGTTTAAGTGAATTTGAATGCGAAAACAGAATTGCTTGAGTCTTAGCCGCATTGAAACGAATTTTCCAGCTATCAAATTAGTCGGACAAAACATCCAGGCCCTCCTGTAGTCTTCTCGCCAGAGCACGGATTACAGTGTCATCAGCGAATAATGACAGAATGCCACCACCCGGAAGGGGAGGAACACCTGATATAAATATGTTGAACAGGATAGGCCCTAGAACGCTACCCTGGGAAACACCGGCATCAACTCTAAAGGTATCGGAATGGGAATTCCTCAAGAAGACCTGGAACGATCTGCCCGCTAAATAACTGCTGACGATCTTGACAAGAAAGATCGGGAAATTGTATCTATGCAGCTTAAACACAAGGCGATCATGCCAGACATTGTCGAACGCCTTCTTGACGTCCGACAGTGCCATCGCCGATGGTTTCGAAACATTCTTGTTACGCCTGATAATATTAGTAACTCGTGCGAGCTGGTGAACAGAGGAGTGACCCTTCTCGAACCCGAATTGCTCCTGGAGAATGATGTTGTTCTGGTCTGAGAACTCCAGTAAGCGAGATACAATCATCTTTTCGAATAATTTCGAGATAGAGGACAAGAGACTGCTTGGGCGATAGCTTTTGGCATTGGTGGGGTCTTTACCATGCTTGTGAAATGGAATAACTTTAGCTGACTTCCATTTAGAAGGGAAGTAGCCAAGTTCCAAGCATTTATTGAAGACTGCTGTCAGGTGATTAAAGAAGTCAACACTCAGGTGTTTTAACTCCAGATTGATTACTCCATAAATGACGGCAGCCTTCATGTTTTTGGTGGATTTGAGAGCCGCAATCACCTCATCAGCTGATATTTTTGAATCCTCAGGTAAAACTATTCGTTGTTCAGCAATTTTTGTCACCATCTCTGCTACAGCAGGCTCGTGCGGGTTAATCATGGCGCGACCTAGGTTGTGAGAATTCACAAAGTGCTGACCAATTGCATTGGCCTTCTCTACAGGTGTAATGAGCATAGAAGAATTCGAATTCTGGTTAGCGGAGGAAAGCGGAGGGATAGATTTTGCCTAATTTTTTTCGAATTTTTGCTAGTTTCCAAAAAGACTTTGCACAATCTAGAGGAGAGTGGCGATGATTTACAAATTGCCTATTCCTGAGATCCCTGAGATCCATCATTCTAGCATGAATTATTTTTTTGAGACGATTACAATGTGTCTTGAAATGAGGAAGTCCAGAACGCTGGTAATGTCTTCTAATGGTTTTACGGAATCTAATAAGCTCTTTGGTTGTATTGTCTAGGTTCAGAGATTGACTCACCAGTTGAGGTGTAAAAACATGTTGATCTCAAGACCGGGATATCATATCATCAATCCGTTGCAGGCACTGGTCAATGTCATCAATTGACTCAGGCAAGGAATCATAAGTTACGAAAGAGTCGACACACTGTTGAAACCTCGCCCAGTCGTCACGGTGGTAGTTGCGTCGGTAACAGACCCAACAGAGGAACCCACTTCAGCCACCACTGAATAGTGGTCCGAGTTGAGCTCCTGATAGAAGACGGGATCAGAAATGTTCGTCATGTTGGTTATGAAGATGTCGATGATAACGTGAGCATCAGACCGATTCAACCAGGATCGTATAGCGACCTTCCTCAAGTCCTTGTTGAACGATGGTACCATTGGAGTTCCGCCGGATGTTATCCAAGATCTGGTGCTTTGCGTTCAGATCGCCAGCTATGATGAACTGACCACGCCACCTAGTCAGTTTGATGATGTCTTTGTGTAAAGCTGTAGCCGATCCGTCGCTGATGATGGTGTGCTTGGAGCAGTAAGCCGCTATGATGGTGATTGGGCCGATGGTAGAGTCTACTTCGACACCTATGGCTTCAATTATCTTGAGCTAGAAACTAGGTAACAGGCGGCACCCAATACCGCTGAATGGATCCGATCAAGCCTCACGAGGCGAAAACCGGGGATGTATATGTTCACATCTTGCTTAAGGTGCGTCTCTGTTATGATGGCGATGTGAATACTCTTTTCATTTAGGAAATCAACTAGTTCAAAAAATTTGTTCTTTACAGAACAAGCATTCCAACTTCAACTGTCAGGCCAAGCTCAAGGTTCGCTTGTCGAGTTGCTGTGATCGAGGTATGTACGATTTGTGCGATGAGCGAATAAGGTGAGACAGTTATAGCTGGCAGTGGTGTCAATGTGCATTCTGGAATCCACACAGTCCGTTGATTGTTTTGATTGAACAAGTATAAACACGTCTGGCTTGCACGAGTGACAGACGAACAATGAAAGTTTACCTCAGCGAGATCCGATTTTTATACTCTAGGCTAATATTCCCCTTCGTTGTTCGTCGGTAAGTTCCTCGTTATTGACGGCTAGGGGGTAGGAAAGCTTACAAATGAGCAAGACAAATATATGGGGATATCGAAATGCTTCTAGTTTTCATCAATTTAAACCATTTACACACCAGGGGATTGTAATATCTAGCATATCAAACAAATCTTAGAGAATTTCCGATTCGTTCGGTATGTGCTCCCGTCCCAGACCGCAAATCAATTGTTACATAGGTCACTACATTCAGACAAACTGCAAGTGCGACAAAAGGAAGAAATGGAGTCCCCCAGCCCGTTAGATCACCTGAGAACATTGAAGCAGTGAGAGCGTCAATGTTGCGATCGCCACGGCGTTCTGCGCGCAAACACGCATCCGCCCTTGGACCGATCATTCCGATCATTCTGTGAAAAGAATTCTTCGTGATGATCTTCATTTTCATCCCTTTAAGATGGCGATAGTGCAGGAACTTTCAGAACGTGACTTCAATTCTCGGATGAACGCATGTGGGCTTCTTCTTGATGTCGTTCCCGAGGGTTTTCCCACGGCTAGAAAATTTGGATTTGGGGGCCACTTGGTTCCAACAAGACGGTGCAACAGCACACACTTCAAGAGCATCGATGGCTGTTTTGAGGGAACACTTTCCAGAGCGCCTTATCTAAATTAGAGGCGATTTGGAATGGCCGGCACGCTCTCCCGATCTGTCCGCTTGTGATTTTTTTAAGGGATTTTTGAAATCCCGTCCAAGAACCCTACAAGATTTGAAGACCAACATCCAAGAAGAAATTGCCAACATAACACCTACTATGCTAACAAGAGTCATGACAAACGCCAGAAATCGGTTTACGCAATGTATGGAGAATGGGGGACGTCACCTAACAGATTTGATCTTCAAAACAATGCAAATAAAAACTTTAGACATTATAAAAAATAAATAAATATTTTTCGATGCATACAATAGTTTTTATTGAGTTTTGAAAAAAGGAAGTTATGCTGCCGCACCCTGTATTTGTCAAAACATTTTCGGCGACAGAAGAAGCCCCTGATGCGTTAAAAAGAACATTTTGAAGGCGTCTGGAGTGGAATGGTGACCTGGTTTTCATTTTAACACTAAACACATTGAATTTTCGTACATACCAGCAAATTGCAACACGCATGAACTACCCTCTGTTGTCTCTTACGGTCAGCTGATGGGATCAACCGGACAGGAAGCTGCAATCATAATATTCAGTCAGTAATCGCTACTCGCGTGGATGATCACCCATTGTTACAAAATATCCATTAATTCTTCCATCCTTAACCCGGTAACCAACGGTGAAGCCCTAAAGGAAAGCGCCGTCGGAGGGATCTCCGAAAGGGATAAGTGGAATTTAATTTTCATTTCTGTGTCTTCATTTCGTAGTCGTCGCGGTCCTCACCATCACCATCATCATCATCATCAACACCATCAGCATCCGGCATAAATACCAGCCAGCCGAGCCGACGCAAACTTTCCGCTCACTTGCTCGCGTCTGTGGAGGCTTAATCTTTTCTTCGCCGAAATGAAATTATTTACTCAGCATTGGATAAATACGCGCGCGACTCTCGATGAGTGGAGCTGTGCCACAAAGGCGGTGGCGGCAGCAACAACAACAACAATAATTACAATCAAAATGGCCATTTTTGAGAGGATAAAACGACGCGGGTGGTAGCGGTCCGGGGTTTCCTGGGTCGCTCTGCTAGCATTCGCTGTAAATACACTGCCTTCACGAGAAGTTGATTGTAATCAAAAGGTACTTATCTTTCGCTTTCCACTTTACTCTTCGTTGACGCTGGGTGTGGTGTATGTATGAGTGCGTAGGCAGGTTGATAAGCATTTTTGTGGAAACATTTTCGACGTCTGAATCCGAAGCTTTCCATTGCTTTCAAAAGTTAATTTGATTTGTCCTGCTCGGAGGTCAGCTGGGATTGCTTTTTTTAAAGTGGATTCAGAGACAATTACCTTGTGATCCCAATCGTTATACAAGCAGCAATCAATGGGTTGCCGGGGAAGGGCCGCGGAGGCAATTAATGATAATGGGGCGGTGTTTATAAATCTAAAATACAGGGCGACAAGGTGTGGGAGCTTATATTCCGTTGCGAGGGACGATGATGAGCTGTCAATGTGGTTTTTTCTCGGCTGTTGTTTCTCGCTTCAACTTTGCCAAAATTCTACCCAACAAGCGAAATTTATAATGATTGCATACTATAAACTGTGCGAATTTCAGCAATTTCTCGCTTCCGTTTCTGGTTCATGTATGTGTGTGTGTTCCGAATAAATGAGCTGCCTTGAGGAAGCGAGACCACGTAAAGGCAAAATACACATGAAAAATCAAACAAAGCTTTTCCACTTTCCTTCCATTATTACGTGCATACATTACGGAGAAGTTCCAGCGATGAAAAAACTGCTGCTTTGGGTGTGGAAAATAGCAAAAAAGAAACACACCATCATGGGGCATATATCAGGAGTTTCTCCTGGTCATACACGAGAACCACGCGCTTGCCTACCGAACCGATGAAGAGCGAGAGTGGTTTGAGCTAATGTTTACTTAGGCGGCTCGCACACCGGAGCAACAAGCAACTAGCAAGCTGCAATACGCATTATGCATCAGGCAACATATTTGTTGTTCTTCGCATACCAGAGCAATAATAACGCCTGACATTATGCAAAAAATCTACTTAATGTCGAAACTTGTCAAATTATGGGCGATAAGTTGCTCTTCAACCGACACGTCGTGTTGCCAGCGATATGTGTTGCTCTGTAAAGGCGATAGCAATACCGTATTGTGTCGGTGTGCGAGATCACCAAAAATCAAATGGAAAAATGCATTGGCGATAATATTGCTTATTGCATGTTGATAGTTGCTAGTTGTTTATTGCTCCGGTGTGCGAGCCGCCTTACTGGCAGAGCTGTTGTCTGGCCAACATTGTCGTGCTCGACCGGCAACGGCAGTCTGAAAAACAGAAATAATAAAAAAAGTTTACGCCCAACTCCAGTATATTTCCTCGCCCGGCTCTTGTTTAACCGGATGCGAGTCGAAAGAGTAGGAAATCGAGCATTCAATGGTGTTATTCCTCGTCCTCGTCGTCGTCGTTGTCGTCGTTTACGTCGTCGTTCCGCTCGGTTCCGAGCCGAGAAGTGGCTTGCCGCTTTCATTTTGTAATATTTCACTGCAAATCCCGAGGCCACGAACTGTCCTATGCAAATTGGATCTGCCCGGCGAGGAGGCACTCGAGAGCGAACGAGCGAACGGAGTGGAGGGGCATTTCCTAATTCCGAAGATAGTGAATTTTTGTCGATTGTTTTTCCAGCATCAATTATCGTGCGTTATGAACTGAGAATGAAACGAAAATAAGAGACTCCGCTTCGGTGGGATATTTATAACCATTGAGACCGTGTTCTAGGAACTATCAACATTCGACGTCGAAAGCTTGTCAAGAGAATTGAAATGTGTTTCTCTGGGTCCTATTCACTAGCTTTATCTTATCAGTAGGGTTTGGTCATTTGTGGGAAATGAATATTTGAAAATTGAACCTGCAACAAAATTATGATATATTTTGCAGCCATCATCGCAAATAGTCCATTTATATATAAGTTATTTATAAGTTCGCAGAAAACATAATACTTCTGTCCAAACAAAATATTGAATAAATGGAGGAAAATTCCACTTCTGATTGGTCCGATTCATGCTCCTCAAACTGTTCCGTCTGAAACGAGCAAATAACGTAGCGGCGATGCGGCGATTATATTGTACAGGGAAACTTCGATAGAACGTACCCTCGTTATAACGTACCCTCGATATAACGTCACTCGATATAACGTCACTCGATATAACGTACATTTTACCTCGATATAACGTACACATTTCCAACATGTAAAGGAAAAGATTTTTCAATATTTTTTTCCTGATAGAACAATGAATTATCTGTATTGTGATGTTAAAACAAGTTTTGTACTTTCAATCAATCCCGAAATACAGCTGGTTTTGTGATTCCGGATTCTAAATGAATTAAGCTTTAATCAACAGTACGAAGGAAAACATCATGAGAAAGGCTGGCTTCGTCTTCTGATTGAAGTTATTCATTAACTTTACTAAAACAGCAACACGATAATGTATTATAGACTACGTTTGTGAGTACTTTATTCTGCTTCGATATAACGTACAATTCGATACAACGGACAATTTTGAAAGTGAAATGTACGTTATATCGAAGTTTACCTGTATCAACACCCTCACAAGTCAAATAATCTAGAAAACTAGACATTGTGCATCATCCAAGGAACAGAAGAAAATAAAGCAACACAATAAATGTTGTCTCGTCTACGCAAATCGTTTTCGATAATTCGATTTATGGCCCGAATTTTACAAATTTTATAAACTTTACAAATTTTGAAATTTTTACAATTTTTACAATTTTTACAATTTTTACAATTTATACAATTTTTACAATTTTTACAATTTTAAAATTTTTTAAAATTTTTACAATTTTTACAATTATTTACAATTTTTACAATTTTTACTATTTTTACAATTTTTACAATTTTTACAATTTTTACAATTTTTACAATTTTTACAATTTTTACAATTTTTACAATTTTTACAATTTTTACAATTTTTACAATTTTTACAATTTTTACAATTTTTACAATTTTTACAATTTTTACAATTTTTACAATTTTTACAATTTTTACAATTTTTACAATTTTTACAATTTTTACAATTTTTACAATTTTTACAATTTTTACAATTTTTACAATTTTTACAATTTTTACAATTTTTACAATTTTTACAATTTTTACAATTTTTACAATTTTTATAATTTCTATGATTTTTACAATTTCCGCAATTTTTAAAATTTTTACAATTTTTAAAATTTTTACAATTTTTACAATTTTTACAATTTTTATAATTTTAATAATTTTAACGATTTGAACGATTTTTATGATTTTTACGATTTGTACGATTTTTGCGACTTTTACATTTTTAGATTCTTTAGATCTTTAGAATTTTTTAATTTTATTGGTTTTACAAAATTATGATTTGAATTTTCCTAACATTTCCTATTTCTTCAACGCTTGCTTTTTTCCTAACGCTACCAGCCTCCTTTTTTCACAACGATTCCAATTTCCATAATGCTTCCGATTTTTCCTACGCTTCTTATTTTCCTAACTTTTCCAAACGCTTCCAATATTCCTAATGCTTCCGATTTTTCTATCGCTTCCTATGTTTCTATCGTTTCCTAATACCCTAACGCCTTTGATTTTCCTAACGGTTCTTGTTTTAGTAACGCTTCCAATTTTTTCAAATGCTTCCAACTTTCTTAACAATTCCTACATCTTAACGCAATACTCGTGAAATTTGTGAAAATCGTAAAATCGTAGAAATTGTTAAAAATGGTGAAAATCATAAAAATCGTCAAAATCGTAAAAATCGTTAAAATCCTAAAAATCTTAAAAATCCTAAAAATCCTAAAAATCGTAAAAATCGTAAAACTCATACAAATCCTAAAAATCCTAAAAATCCTAAAAATCCTAAAAATCCTAAAAATCCTAAAAATCCTAAAAATCCTAAAAATCCTAAAAATCCTAAAAATCCTAAAAATCCTAAAAATCCAAAAAATCAAAAAAATCAAAAAAATCAAAAAAAACCTAAAAATCCTAAAAATCCTAAAAATCCTAAAAATCCTAAAAATCCTAAAAATCCTAAAAATCCTAAAAATCCTAAAAATCCTAAAAATCCTAAAAATCAAAAAAAAACCTAAAAATCCTAAAAATCCTAAAAATCCTAAAAATCCTAAAAATCCTAAAAATCCTAAAAATCCTAAAAATCCTAAAAATCCTAAAAATCCTAAAAATCCTAAAAATCCTAAAAATCCTAAAAATCCTAAAAATCCTAAAAATCCTAAAAATCCTAAAAATCCTAAAAATCCTAAAAATCCTAAAAATCCTAAAAATCCTAAAAATCCTAAAAATCCTAAAAATCCTAAAAATCCTAAAAATCCTAAAAATCCAAAAAATCCTAAAAATCCTAAAAATCCAAAAAATCCTAAAAATCCAAAAAATCCAAAAAATCCAAAAAATCAAAAAAATCCTAAAAATCCTAAAAATCCTAAAAATCCTAAAAATCCTAAAAATCCTAAAAATCCTAAAAATCCTAAAAATCCTAAAAATCCTAAAAATCCTAAAAATCGTAAAAATCGTAAAACTCATACAAATCCTAAAAATCCTAAAAATCCTAAAAATCCTAAAAATCCTAAAAATCCTAAAAATCCTAAAAATCCTAAAAATCCTAAAAATCCTAAAAATCCTAAAAATCGTAAAAATCATAAAAATCGTAAAACTCATACAAATCCTAAAAATCCTAAAAATCCTAAAAATCCTAAAAATCCTAAAAATCCTAAAAATCCTAAAAATCCTAAAAATCCTAAAAATCCTAAAAATCCTAAAAATCCTAAAAATCCTAAAAATCCAAAAAATCCTAAAAATCCTAAAAATCCTAAAAATCCTAAAAATCCAAAAAATCCTAAAAATCCAAAAAATCCAAAAAATCCAAAAAATCAAAAAAATCAAAAAAATCCTAAAAATCCTAAAAATCCTAAAAATCCTAAAAATCCTAAAAATCCTAAAAATCCTAAAAATCCTAAAAATCCTAAAAATCCTAAAAATCCTAAAAATCCTAAAAATCCTAAAAATCCTAAAAATCCTAAAAATCCTAAAAATCCTAAAAATCCTAAAAATCCAAAAAATCCAAAAAATCCAAAAAATCCAAAAAAAAATCGTAAAAATCGTAAAAATCGTAAAAATCGTAAAAATCGTAAAAATCGTAAAAATCGTAAAAATCGTAAAAATCGTAAAAATCGTAAAAATCGTAAAAATCGTAAAAATCATAAAAATCGTAAAACTCGTGAAATTTGTGAAAATCGTTAATATCGTAAAAATCGTAAAAATCATAGAAATTGTTAAAAATTGTGAAAATTATAAACATCGTAAAAATCGAAAATATGAAAATATGAAAATGTGAAAATATGAAAATATGAAAATATGGAAACATGAAAATATAGGAATAGATAGCGTTGGAAAAAATGGGAAGTGTTTGAAAAATGGTCATTAGAAAAATAGGAAGTGTTGGGAAAATAGTAATAAAAGGAAATAGAAAGTGTTAGGGAAATTCGAAAGGTATAAAAAAAGCAGCATAAGACAAAATTGAAAGCGTTTGGAAAATCGAAAACATTAGGAAAATCGGAAGAAGGAAGCATTAGAAAAATTGGGAGCTTTAGGAAAATAGGAAGCGTTATGAAAATCGGAAACGTATGAACAATTGAAGGCGTTAGGAAGATCGGAAGCGTTATAAAAAAAGGAAGCATTAGGAAAAGTGTTAGGAAAATAGGGAGCGTTAGAAAAATCAACAACGTAAGGAAAATTGGAAACGTTGGGAACATAGGAAGTGTTAGGGAAACCGGAAACGTTTGAAAAATTGGAAGCGGTTGAAAAATAGGAAGCGTTAGAAAATTTGGGAAAATAGAAAGTTTTAGGAAAATAAGAAGCGTTATGAACACCGGAAGCGTTATGAAGAACGGAAGTGTTATGAAAAAAGGATGCGTTAGGAGAAAAAGGAAGCGTTCTGAACAAAGGAAGCATTAGGTAAAAATGGGGGCGTTAGGAAAATCAAAAATATTCGAAAAAGTGGAAGCGTTTGAAAAAAAGGAAGCGTCATAGAAACTGGTAGCGTTTGAAAAATAGGAAGTTCTAGGAAAATAGGAAGCGTTAGAAACAAAGGAGGCGTAAAAAATCGGAAGCGTTAGGAAGATCGGAAGCATTATGAAAAAAGGAAGCATTAGGAAAAGCGTTAGGAAAATCAACAACGTTCGAAAAATTGGAAGCGCTAGGAAAATAGGAAACGTACGAAAAATTGGAAGCTTTAGGGATATAAGAAGCGTTTTGAAACCGGAAGCGTTATGAAAAACGGAAGCGTTATGAAAAAAGGAAGCGTTAGGAAAAAAAGGAAGCATTAGAAAAATAGGAAGCGTTGGGAAAATAGGAAGCGTAGAAAATTGGAAGCCCAAGGAAAACTGGGATCGTTTCAAAATAGGAAACGTTAGGAAAATAGGAAGCGTTAGTACAATAGGAAATATTTAGAATAGCAATAATTATGAATATGAAGCGTTAGAAATAGGAACTGTTAGAAATAGGAAGCGTTGGCTAGAGAAAACGATAGGAACAAAAAAGAATAGATATATAATATTGTTTCATTTCTCAGCCACATTGTCATTAATAGATAATGACAAGTAATTCGTTTAGCGCCTGGAAAGTTTCCATTTTACGACAACAGCGCAAAGATAACAAACCTAAACCAATAAAAGCAACAATCGCGCCATTTCAGTAGTTGATCTTTTCCGACTTATAGAGAATCTGTTTCGCTCAACACCATTAAACTTGAAAACCAAACTCCGGATCCGGAGAAAATCCGTCGAAGCGAGATAAAGGTGTAAGAAACAACAACACCCCGGTAGCTTTTCCAAGACAAATCTTAACGACTTCCCTTCGTTTCGTGAACAATCAGCCCTCGTCTGCATTCCCAAGCTTACCCGCTTACTTGCGAGCCGAATATCCTATTTCAGTGTGCTGCACGGTATTAATAAAACTTATCGGTGCTTGGTGAAAATGTTCATTACAACTTCGAGCAAAAGTTGCGCTGCCAGCCAATTCCTCCGCCGTTTCCGTTCTCCGCTATCTACTCCCGGTGGCGTATTTTCTTGCGGCTGGAAATATCTTTGCCGAATCGCCAAAGTTCCTCTAGGAAGAAGCATGCTGGATATCGACAGCTTTAAACGCCCAACCAGCTCCTCGAGGTGAAACATGTTTGCTCATCCCGCAGACATTCGCAGACACTGCTGAGGCGAAGTTTAGCTGCATAAATAAACAGCTGTGTCGATGGCTGGCATTCTGCAACGAACCAAGAATCGCGAAAGTATTTTCGCTTAATGAAGAGAAATCTTCTCGCAGCAGCCACCGAATGCGGTGTTAATTACTGTGCAGTGGGATAAATGGAGCGTGGAAAATTGATTTTTTTTTTATTTTTTTTATCCCATTTATTTATTAGGCTCATTAGTATTTAGCTGTAACAAAGCCGGGTTTAATCGTGTACATGTACATATGTTTATGTTTCTATAAATTGTAAATTACACAGTAGTTAGTAGTAGCCATTTAGGCGTTATGTTTTCTGTTCCATTACTTTATGGTAAATTACACAGTAGTAGCCATTTAGGCGTAAGGGTTTTCTTTCTGTTCTTCCATTGTTCAGCAGACCGGACAGCGGAGACAGTTGATATTGATCATTGTTGAGTTATTTATAGAACAGCAGCCCGATGTTTCTTGCAGAGCAGAGCAGTTGTATGGATGAATCGATCTTTGTTCCACCGTGGATCGATTTCCATCGCTGATGATGGTTGCGTGGACGTAGTTATTCTATAACAACACAAAGATGGTCAATTGAGGGCCCTGAGTTTGAACTCACGATCGATCGCTTGGTAAGCGAACGCGTAACCAAGTGGCTACGAAGACCCCCTTGGAAAATTGATGAAAAAGTTTAGATTGAAACTAGAGCAAGCTGTCAGCAAACTACGGAAAATCGAATCAAACACCTATCCAGGTAAAATTGAAACTTTTCATGAATGATAGATATATCGATTACACTTGAGAGATGATATTAATACGAGAGTCGTGATCGGAAAAATCCAATTGAATGAAATGTCGCACAACTATGTAACTTTCGTCCCTCCGACACATTCTCTCCGGAAAGTGCTCAAATAATTCACAATGGCAATCTTGTTCCATCTTTGCACCACTTGACATCCCCCTCCTGTTTCTTCTCCTTCTTCTGAATCTATAAACTATATAATCCGAGAACAAGCTCTATCTCATATCATAAAACTTGAAAATGGTCCCCTCACCCAAAACTCCCGAGCATGGAAGGGGTGACGAAAGAGATATCGCTCCAAACCAACCGAAACCCCTGCTGCGCTAAATCCCCCAAACGGAAAGGATGCTGCGAAGAGCCGAACTAACCCTATTTCGTCAGACTATTAGCAATTTAAACATTTCGCTCGCTTTGATCTAGTAGCAGAACTGGTTTGGTAGCATGGGGGGGAGGGAGAAATTATTAACCTATTTGAAGTACCCAATCGTTTTCCATTTTTTATTAGGCTTCTACGTGAGAAGCAGCAGCGTGGAGTGAACAAGTGGAAGGCACACTCCACTTCAAAATACACAAATACACGCATCCATATGTGGATGTGCTTCATGTTACGGGATTTCGTCCTTTCGCTTTGCTTTCTGTTCCAAATGAATGAAAGAGCTTTTGCGCTACTTACCTTTCGATGCGTTGCGAGGCACTTTATGTGCCACATGCCAGAACAAAACCCGGTGTGGGCCAGCCAGCAAATTGGGTCTAATCCGGGGAAATCTGCACTCGTTTTCTTGTGCCCAAGGTTTTTTTTCGTAAATTTGCTTCAATTCAATGTTTTATCATCTGTGAATAGCCGCATCGCCGCTTATTTGCAATCAACCGAATGATGTGTCCCCCATTGTTTCCCCATCCGGGGGGAAAAGGACGACGATGGGCCTATTCTCCCCATCCCCCCTCGGGGGGATCGGATCCCTTCGGTTCCGTTCCGGAAGGCTGGACATTTTCTCAACCCGAACCAGTGTGACTTTCGTAAGGTGGTTTTGTAGCTAATCGGCGGAAAATCTATCTTCTTATTCTTCATTCGGTTGGGTGGGCGAAGTTTAGGATATTTTCGGTAACCCAAAACAACAGCACATTGATTGAGCAACAAATCTTAATACCCGAAATAGAGCGAAGCGAGTTATAACAACCATTAGAACAAATTTCTCGCTGCAAATAATTCCCATTTCTCTGGGTTAACTATGGCCATTATACCTTCCGGTCCTCGGGACGACGCTCAGCAGGGGCAAGAATCTGCAGTTGCGCGCCATAATTGGTTCAGTCGGTGGTGGTGGTGAGAAATTGTTATTTATTTGCCGCCAGAGTACGGACACAATACTATACTAATTTCACCATTGCTCTTAATTTCCATTCCTATATACGATGTCTGCAGCATCATCGATGGCTCATCGGCCATCGAAGCCGACCCCGGATCGAGACTTGCTTTCATTAAAAACTTCTCCTCGATTCCTCATTCGTACAACAACGATGACTCCGAACCCGGGATCACGCAATTAGCGGCTAGCCTCGGAGCCTCTCGATTACAAGGTTACCTAGGGAGGGAGACACTTTAAAATCTGATAAAAGTCCATTTGTATTCCAATGTCGTTTGCAAGTACGTGTACGTGTGTGTTTATGTATGTGTGTCTGTGAATGGGATAACTCTTTCTTCCGTCTGCTTGGTCGATTATTGTAATAATAGTTTGCGCTCACAGATTTGAGATCTAGTTTTTAGTTGTACTTTTTGTCATCGTGTGAAAACTCTTGATACTATAGTGCTTCAATATTTTCTTATAAAAATACTTCATTAATTCATACAATATCTTTGACATTTTTTCAAAATACGTAAATTCGTTGTTTATTTATTTGATTGGCAGACTTATCTCACTTCTTAACTAGGCGAACCTAGCCAGAATTTTCACCTGCCCCCGGGCTTCTGAATGCCAAAGGGGGACTAGGCTCTGCGGAATGCACGTATCTGCATGCTCGTGCTGTTTTAGTCCTGACCGAGGAATTGTCGGACAATCGCGCAGGTGCTAAGGATGACCGACTTTTGGATGCCGGCCAATTCCTTCTCGATGTTCAACACCTTTAGCGCTTCCAGAAGTGTCTTCGGGATAATTCCAGTTCCAGAGAGAACGACTGGAACAATTCTTGGGACCTCCCTTAGCCCCCACAGTTCCTTGAGCTCCACGGCCAATGGTCGGTACTTGCAGATTTTGCGACCGTGGGTCTCCTCCAGATTCTGGTTCAGTGGAATAGCGACATCGATGATGGTGACTTTGCGGTCGCTCTTGTCGTAAACCATTATATCTGGGCGGTTGTGGTGGATCGAGAGGTCGGTCAGAACAGTGCGATCCCAGTACAGCTTGAAACGGTCATTTTCCAGGACAGGTGCAGGCAGGTACCGGTAGTTTGGTACGTTGTCTTCCAGTAGAGCACATTGGAGCGCCAGTTGTCGATGAACAATACGGGCCACGTTGTTGTGGCGCTCGGTGTAGGCTGCGTTGGCCAAAACGGGACAGCCTCCCATAATGTGCTCTATGTTTTCACCTGGTTGAAGGCACATCCGGCAAATGTCATCAACGTCTTGATGCCAGACGTACCGCCTGCAGTTTCTCGTCGGCATTATCCTGTCCTGGATGGCTATCATGTCGGCTTCTACTACTGAAGAGAGTTCACCACGCGTTAGCCACAGATTAGATGCGGCCTTGTCGACGTGTGGCCGGTCCAGTTGATGGGGGTGGGCACCATGCACTGCCTTCTGCTTCCAAGCTGCAATCTTCTCCTCCACTGTCTGCAGATTGCAGTTGAGTTGGTACTCCGCTTGCGCCAAGTGCAGAGCGCTGTATCCTCTGTCGGCGGCGCAGACAGCCCGGTATAGCGCGTTTTGGTTGGCGCGTTCTGCGAAGTACTCGCGCAGTTGTCGTACCTGGGCAACACACAGTGCAGAAATGTCGACGATTCCAAGTCCCCCTTCTTTGCGTGGTAGTGAAACTCTCTCCAGTGCCGATTGAGGATGGTGCATTCCGGCCTCTTTGAATGCTTTCCTCATCCTCCTCTCAAGGTCCTCTAGGTTAGTTTTGCTCCATTTGACTACACCAAAACTGAAGGTCAGCAGGGGAACCGCGAATGTGTTGATCGCGCGTACCTTGTTCCCCGCGTTGAGGAAAGTCCTCAGGACACAGTTCACTCGACTCAAGAACTTGTCTCGCAGCTCCGTCTTGATGTCGGAGTGGCGAATCCCGGTGAGCTGTCGGAATCCAAGATATTTATAGGATTCGCCACGAACCATGTCTCTTATAAACTCGCCGTCATAGACCTCGTAGCCTCCGGATTCGGTAAGTTGTCCTTTCAGCAGGTGGACACAGCGACACTTGTCGAGGCCGAACTCCATACAGATGTCCCTGCTTATGTCTTCGACAACCCGGATAGCTACACCTAGACGCTGACGTGAATCAGCGTAGACCTTGAGATCGTCCATGTAAAAGGTATGGGTCACTTCTTCGTGGGCGCCGTCGCCATACCTTATTTTATAGCCATGACCGTTTCTATTGAGCGTCCTACTGAGGGGGTTCAGTGCCAGACAAAACCAAAGCGGGCTGAAAGAGTCGCCTTGGAATATCCCCCTCTTTATCTGCAGCGTTCTAGACTGCAACACATTTTCCCCATCACTGAGGTGCAGAGACGTACTCCACTGCCTCATCGCATGCTGCAGGAACCTAACGACGACGGGATCAATTTTGTAGAGCTCCAATACCCGGACGAGAAACGAGTGAGGTATGGAGTCATAAGCCTTCCTGTAATCGATGTAGGCCATACTTAGGTTCCGCTGGTTATATACCGCCTGGCCGACTATGGCTGCGTCGATGATGGCCTGGTCTTTGCAGCCATGCGTATTTTTCCTGCATCCTTTCTGCTCTTCTGCGATGATGTGATGCTGTTCGCAGTGAGCAGAAACTTTGGCGGTAATTATGCTGCTCAGTATTTTGTACAGACTCGATAGGCACGTTATCGGTCTGTACTTTGATGGGTTCAATGTGTTGCTGTCTTTCGGGAGGAGGAAGGTGACGCCACGGGTGGCGAATTCAGGAAGGTTGTGTGGGTCACGTAGCACCTTGTTGAAGCACTCAGCTATCTTTGGATGTGCGACGGTCAGCTTCTTGTGCCAAAAGTTCTGGACACCATCGGGGCCCGGTGCTGCCCAGTTCCTCAGGTACCGCGAGGGTTCGCGGACATCGTTCTCTCCGACGATGATAGCTGGCATCTCTCCAATTTCACCACAACTCTCCTCCTCCCGTCTTAACCACATTTGCCCGTCGCGATGTTCTACTGGGGTCTCCCAAATACCAGCCCAGAAGTTCGTCACATCGCTAATATCTGGCAAACCTTCGCGGTAGTCGGGCTTCTCGTCGCTAATGTGGTCGTAGAACGCTTTTTCGTTATCTCTGAACATCCGATTTTGTTCCTGGCGCTTTGCAGAGTCAGAGTAACGTTTCAGCCGTTTAGTTAGGACGCTCAATTGCTGTACCAGTGTGTCGAGTTTTTCCGTCAGCTGGTGAGCTCCCAGCTGGCGAAGTTCAGTAGGCCACACGATCACAGCAACTTGGCGACATAATTTCGCCGATCTGCTGCCTCTTTTGTACGCCATCAGTCTTCCAATTGCGGCGCGCTTGTTTAGGATCCGTTGCTCCAATCTCCTTCGCCATGGAGGCTCACGCCTTTCACGGAGATGTTGGAGCAGTCCGCCTCTTGGCCTAATACGGTATCCTAAACTTTTGGCAGTCGCCACAGCAGCACAGTAAACTTTCAGTTGCAGCTCCTCCATGTTCTCAGCATCAACCAAGTGCAGCGGAAGAACGTGCTCGTTCATGAGCTTTACTGCACTTGTCAGCCTGCGGGAATGCTGCAACTTCGGGATCCTGGGGCGCGACAAAGGGTCCGTGTCGCGGAACTGTGAGATCGCCTCGTCGTAATGGAAGACCAGATCGCGTAGTAGTTGTTGATCTGGCTGTGGATCTTCCGGCTCAGGGGGTTGTTGTACTGTGGCCTCCACTGGTGCTGATTCGCGTGCCCCACTCGCGAATGAATTGCTCAGCCGTACTGAACTTCGTCTCGACACATCGCTTGCTCTGCTTGTTCTGGAGCTTAGTTCTCTCTGCACCTGCTGCTTGATCTCGTCGACTTGCGTTTGGGAGAGCATATTGTTGCGTACAATCGCTCTACGCCTCGCGTTCATCGCGTTTTGGTCAAGCCTCCCGACGAACTCTGGATACGCTTCCTCGAACATTGCGAGTATTCGAGGGCGACCGCTCATGTCCGTCTCCAAAGCAGTGCAGATGTAATAGGCGCGGATCACGAATTCATTCATTTCATGTGTCCACATGATCCGTCGCCTAGTAGTACCCACAAGTGTGGACGACTGTCGTCTGACAGTCGCAACACGCCTCGTAGGCGCAGCGTTTCGTTGGTGATGTCGATGGCTGCTGTTTCCGTGTGGCGGTAGCTCTTCGGGTTGAACCCGGCTGGTGGCCCGCTCTTGCACATCGCCCTCCAGCCGCTGGCCGCTCGCTCTTACGCCCGTTCCAGGACCAGCTCCAGTTCGGGGACCCTCCTCGGGCGATCGCATTCTGAGTATTCTTCGTGAACGTAGCTCCATTTTCTGGGTGTATCTCCTTTGCCCGGGAGACAGCGGGTTGGCAAGGCCTCCATGACCCGGGAGGCCTTCCCCGGGAGAGATATAGCGCTCTGACTCGCTCGCACCCCCTCACTTAGCCACTTTCGACACCCGTTCTCGGAGCCAAGACCAGGTGTGTGTTTCCAGTTCACGCCCGATCTAAAAATGTCGTCATATGATCTTCGTGGAGGCGTGAGATAGGAACATTTGAGACCAACAGGTAGGCTCCTACCCTAGTGTTGATCCCCATTTGAGAACCTTATTTATTTATTTTTTTTTTTTTTGCATGGAAAATACATTTATTCGAATAATAAAATGGATTAATACATTTTCCAAAGTATTGCCCATCGCCAGCCACTACTTTTTCTGGCAATTTTTGATACCCTGTTCTTGAGTAAAGCGTATTCTACTAGAAGCGTTCTGCATCGATCGAAACACATAGTAGTCGGAATGGGGTGAACTAACATTTCCCATCTGCTATTTTCTAAAAGCCCTCTCAAAATTGAATGAAACTTTATGGGCGTGAAGACATTACCTAATTAAGCAACTTGGCATACTTAGTTTCCCGAAAATTTATCTAAGCTAACATATGGAAAGGGCCTAATATTTTTGACCATCTTTATATATATATTAAAATCTTAAAATGTCACGATGTTCGTGGTCGAACTCCTCCGAAACGGCTTGACCGATTTTCATGAAATTATGCACACAAAACTTGGTAGGCTTGAGAATAGGACGTAAACTATATATGACATCGCTGAGGTACCGATTACCGTATGTTTAACATCAATCAGGGTGGCCATATTCAGAAAAAATTTCTCGACAATTTTTTTTCTATTTTTTTCTTAAATTTGGCATAAAAGTACATACAACCTCAAAGGTTCACTCCCATCTTATTTTTTTAATCGCGATTTTAGTATTTTGGTACAAACAATATACAAATAATCGATCCGTCGTTCGGTTTTCTAAGAGAACGAATTTATTTACGTTGTGAAATGGCAGATAGCGCTAAGTTCACTCCATCGAACTTTCATCCACACATGCGCCAATAACCTCAATTCGGCTAAAGCCATGCGTGGTCCCGGCGAGCTGGAAGAATTTTTGAATAAACATAATGATTATTTAAATTCTACATATCCTACATAAAAGTAATCTACGAAAGAGTTTTTGGAAAATAAATGAATTTTCAGAAAAAGAATACTAAAAAAATATTTGTTGAAGTCCTACACTAAAAAAAAAACGATTTCAAATACTAAAAGTCGATTTTCTCAAAATAGTCATCTTAGATTTTGATGAAATGATAGATAAATATGTGCCCTACAACTCTTCCATACATCGCTACTTGTGTATGTTTAAGGCAAAAAAGGTTTACTAACAAAAACTTTTTCAATATTTTAGAGAGGACAAAGTGATTATTACCGATAAAAACTAAAAAAAAAACACAAACCATTCCTTTTGTTTATTCGATGTATTTCATTAACGAATCAGACATGTTTGTTCTCTTGAACGCATAACAGGCCCAAATTTCCTTGCTTTTCCATGCTCGGATTGCAAGGTGACAATCACGTTACTGTCATCAATTTTTATGAAACACCGACTGGAGAACACGTGTATACATTCAATGCGTATGTTGTTGAGAACATTGCTGGAGTCATGGTAGGCGACTGCAAAGCGACGCGAGAAATTGTGATTCGAAGAAGAAACAATAATCTGGAGTTCATCGTTGATATACACCGTTCAAACGACGTTCTCCAACTTCTTCTTCAAAAGTACTAACGTTCACCATCTCAACGTAGAATTACTTGCGAACGATAAAGAGGTAGAGAGCGAAGGACTGTGATTCTAGACAATCAGAACCGGTGTGAGGAAAAATACACTCACTTGCGAGACGCTAACATGGGCAACGCTGACACAGCCTTTGCTATTGCCAGACCTAATGCACGCGTGGTATTAGAGCATAGTGTTCAAACAAAACAATAAATGAAATGAAGAATGAGCTTCATTGTAACATTACACGTATTCGGTTTCACACCATGCTGGATGTATTCGATTGGATGACAAAAGCGAGAATTACCTCATATGCACATTTTTAATTTGGATAGTCAACAAAACACGCCGTGAAGAAATCGATAGTGCAATTTCCTCAAAAATTCCAGATACCTCTATTGATCAACTACTCACCCGTATTCTGAAATCCGATCGGGTCAAAATTACCCGAATCGCATTCTGTCATCCGTTCGACTTCGACGGATTGTGCAAATGAGGCACCCTTGAAACGCAATGCGATATAGACGTCATTGAGTTTCGTGTTCCATTTCTGTGAAGCATAAATTGTTATGAATTTTCGAGTGAAATAAACACGCTTTCAAAACAAAAATCATTAAGGAAATTTGGGCCTGTTATGCGTTCAAGAGAACAAACATGTCAGATTCGTTAATGAAATACATCGAATAAACAAAAGGAATGGTTTGTGTTTTTTTTTTTTTAATTTTTATCGGTAATAATCACTTTGTCCTCTCTAAAATATTGAAAAAGTTTTTGTTAGTAAACCTTTTTTGCCTTAAACATACACAAGTAGCGATGTATGGAAGAGTTGTAGGGCACATATTTATCTATCATTTCATCAAAATCTAAGATGACTATTTTGAGAAAATCGACTTTTAGTATTTGAAATCGTTTTTTTAGTGTAGGACTTCAACAAATATTTTTTTAGTATTCTTTTTCTGAAAATTCATTTATTTTCCAAAAACTCTTTCGTAGATTACTTTTATGTAGGATTTACCATTTTCGAGTAAAGAAAAAGGAAAAAAAATGGTCAAAAATATTTGACCCTTTCCATATGTTAGTCTAGATAAATTTTCGGGAAACTAAGTATGCCAAGTTGCTTAATTAGGTAATGTCTTCACGCCCAGAAAGTTTCATTAAGTTCTGAGAGGGTCATACCAATCCCATAGACGAGTTGGCGCGAAATCCGTCCAAAGATTTTTAACTCGAGCAGCATCACGAGGCTGAGCGTTGTCATGATGGATATTATCAAATAATCTGAACGTTTTTCAGCAAAAGCACGCTTTAATGGGGTATTCTAGTGTAGAGGCACGAATTTCGGTAGTTTTTTCAAGCTCCGAAAAAATAAGTCCAAAGATATTTGTACTATTCATTATATCATTGTTTGTTTATCTATCTTTTAACAATATCGAACTTGAGATATCGTGTACGCCAGTTTGAAAAAAACATTTTCGAAAATAACACGTTTGAAGTTAATAGTTATGGCCGAACTAGAGTGGATGCCGCATCACTAAAATGGCTATAACTCGGTAAATAATAGGATTTTCTAAAAATCCATATTTTTCATTTTCCTACAATAGAATAGTGCCTTAAAAGGATCAATTTTTGGCTGTACAGGTCTCCATTGATCGTTTGATCAGATTTTAGTAGCTAATAGTGGATCAAATCCTTTTGATCCCACCAAATACAAAGCATCACTTTGGTACCGTGGATATTCGGGTTCGGCGTTGATGTTGCCAGTTGGCCGTGTTTTACATATGGAGCACTTCCAAACGAAATCGACAAATGTCAAAACATGACTCGAATGAAAGTTTGTATTCTGTTTGGGTTGGAGATAATATGAGTTTTCCACAGCAATTGGGATTATTTTGACTCAAGTGTAACTTTTCAATAGGGCGTCGTCGATTTCGATTTTAGGAAGAGAAATCTTTGATCATTTATATCTTCAAAACTATGAGTCGTACCGAAATAGTGTCTTAGAAAGAGTTATAGATAGGCTGACTAAATAGTTCAGCAATAAAAACGGGACACGTAAGGAAAAAACAAATCCATTTTTTTGAAGAATTTTATGAATGATTGACTAAAACCGGAAATATAACCAAACAATAAAGCATTTTTTTACCTACTCTACCATAGATTAATTCTCTACAACGATTTTTTTTCGTTCATAATCAGATGATGAAGCGACTTCGCGAAGCAGATCACGATTTTAGAAATTTTATCATAGAAATTGTCACATTCCAGATCGAAGTTTTAATTCCCAAATGTCTTAGCTATCAGGGATCCAACATGGTGACTTTTTCGTTGCCCACATAATGTTCATTGTACAAAAAATCTTTCAACTGGTCCGATACTACCACGCAGATATAAAATGTAATTAGTAAGCTTCGCGAATTCCTTACACTCTAGACATTTGTTTTCCATTTCTGAAAATATTTGCACCCAACGATTTTACAACCAGTACAGATTCTTTGTTCCAACTTTCTATCTCATTATCGTTATCTGATCGATCCTCTGATCGTTGTCCACTAATCATACAATATGTTTTTGTCTATCTCAGTTGGAGGTTTTTTTCCGTTCATTCATGAATGGGCTTCAATACAACACATTTATACTATAGGGTTTCTCCTACGCTAGCCTTCCATTTTTCAATGTAGTCAAACATATGCTTGAGGAAATTTAGCCTCTTGTATTTAGTTTGAAGCAACTAGACTATTAAGAACATTAATGAAATCATTAGAAATAACAGAGAATTCAGTGACAAATGCCATCGTCTTTTTCAACGAGGCAATAAATGTTTGAAACGCCACCAACTGACCTCTGAAAGTAAAAAGCAACCATTGTTTGCGGCATTGGGTTTTCGAATTCGCTCAGGACATTGTTCCTTTGAAAGAAGCGAAAGAAATCGAAGAGAAATAAACTGTTACCATACTCTAATGATTTCATCCTTCCCTCTCTTCAATTCTTCTAGGCCAGTGATTTTCAACCGGTGGGGAATTCCTCCTAGTGAGGAATTTGGCCATAAGAAGGGGGGAATTGTGCAAGGGAATATTACACATTTATATCGCTTTGAAGATGATAATGATTAGCAAAAATTGCCACAAAAACTTTATTGGATACGCTAGAATTTGCGATCCTCGGCAAACATTTCCAAATCTGAAATGTAATGTTCAATCGCACAACTTCGCAATGTTTGAAAGACTTTCGTTAGTGAATGATGATGGAACAGACGAGGAAACAGTACAGAAGACCATAAAAAAGGAAATTGTACAGCATTTGTCAAGACTTTTTACAACAAGTTAAACTAGAAACATATTTTCCTTAAATCAAAAAACAAATTTGGACATGGTTTGAGTCACGAAAGTTTCGGATCAATTTCAGAACAAACTCATAGATCTACAAATGATCTATTCTTATCCTAATATGCGGAATAAGCGTCACGAGTGTTGTTGTGAATCTGGATTTCCTACAATGATGCTGATGGGAACAAAACACCGTAACAGCGTCGATATCGAAGACAAGAGGTGTGCTTTTCGACAACGTTCTCAAGAATTACGATTTTGGCGGAAATCGTTCTGGCGTAGGAGCCAAAATTTATGTACAGTAACGTCTCGTTTATATCACTGGGCATTTTTACCATTCTAGAATTTATCACTGAAAATATTTCGTTTTATCACGTTTTTCGAAAAATGAGAAATTATATTAAAAGTCCAAGCCGTTAAATTATTGAACAAAAAATTAAATTTTAGCAGAAAAATTTTTTTTTGAGCATTCATGCCGCCTATCGTGATTAGCCGTATTCATGGAAAAAAATCTTACTGTAGGATGGTTCTTTGAAAGCCTGAAAACATATTATTTTCATCAACTCAGAATTAAAAAACTATGAATAATTCTGAGCAACTATCTCTTCGATTTTGTGAAATGAGATGCACGATCTATGCCGTTTCCCAGTTTGAGCCGACTTTTTTGTAATATATTTATTCTTGTGTAGTGACAACTAAGCTATATAGGCTAATGAAAAAAAGAATCATCAAGCACTATAAGAAAAATTAGATATGCTGCTGAATGTAGAATTGTTTTAATGTTTAAAATAAATAATGGTAGATATTCTATAGGGAAAATACAGCAAGCTAGAAACGGCTTTATACGGCTGTGGTGGTTGATAGTATATGCGTCGTTAAAGTTCAGCGATTCTTGTCTTAATTTTAAAGTTTGTGCAATGTATAATTTCAAAGAATAATTTCTTCAATCCTTGAAGACTTATTATTTGACCATTGACAAGGTATATAATTGCACAAAGATATTTAACGTTCACTCACTGGGAAGAAAAAAGGCGTCGCATGAATCAAAACTAACGAAACCGTATAATTTTCATTGCTGGTACTCATAAACATCCATTGATGATAATTGCAAAATCGAAGAACCCTCGATGTTTCAAAGCGGAATTAAATCTTGAATTCTTCAAAATCTGCTCGTTCTGGAAGTTCCCGAAAAGACTACAACCAAGGGGCGTTCCGATAATAGATAACTGCATTGCGCACCATTGCTTGTGGGGATAAAATTTCCTCTGGCGATGGACTGATTAAAAATTGTCCAACGTCAACAGAATGGTGAAATAGGGACTAATTCAAAACATAAAAATAATATATCAAGAAAAATTATAAATGTCAATCATTCTCAGTTCAGAGAGACTGGACAAGGTAATGAAAAAATTACATTGAAATATCTAGCTATTCAAATATTGGCAGCACTTCAACCTCAATCACAAAATCTTGGAAGCAATTTGATGTGGTCCAAAACAAATATGTATTTGGTCAGACAGAATTTCTGTGACCATCTTATTTATGGTTTCTGATCCTGGTAATCAAACAGAGGTACCGGACCTCGAAAAAGAAAAGATATTTCAGAAACAACATTCCGACAGCCAAATTATCGGTATAGTGAATGATCCATCAGAAAAGAATAAAGATGTTGGGAAAGATGGAAATGAAGAAAAAAAAAAGAATAGTTACAGTAATCAACCGGAAATGGCTGCTCTCAAAAACTTCAATCCAAAATTTTAATACGATAGAATGGGAAGAACAAAATAACAACAAAAAAATAAAAATAAAAAAAATTAGCTACAATGTCTTTCACACAATATCTTCGAGAAAACAAGAGAAATTGCTATGAGAAAAGCACTGAAACTATAATTCCGTTATATCTTGTTATACTGTATTGTTTTACGTGTCCATGTGACAAATGTTGTTATAAATGTTTTACTAAAAATGTTGCATGTTGCACGGAGAATATTGTTTAAATCATACATATTGGAGAGAAAAAAATATTTTTCGTTTAATAAAAAATATCTGCTTCGAATATACCACGTTTCTATTTTATCACGCAATTTTTTTTATTTTTTATTTTTTTTAGCGTGATATAATCGAGACGTCACTGTACCTTTTTTGTAATCAGATACAAGTATTAAATCAAATTTGTTGCGAATATAACTTGAAAACCGTTTATATTCTTACTTTACTGATATGCTTCAGACTTTCTTACCAAATACTGTTAGGGGTGAAGCACTGGGATTAATTTTCGTAAAGGGCGGAATTGAGCAAAAAAGGTTGAAAACCACTGTTCTAGACGAACCATGTAGATATGAAAATATTTGTAAACACTCACAGCGAAGCTTTCAATAATGTCGCCGCATGGATCATAATTTCAGAGCGTGATTCATTTCCTAGCCATAGAGCGTGTGGTTAAACTGCGCTCCATCATAAACGAACGGAGAAATAAATAATGAACAGGCAGCATAGATTGACTCATCGCACCATATGCGATGCGCTCGCCCGGGATAAGGACCACCAGGAAAAAAAATGCATGGTGCAACAATGTTTCCCCCCTGGCTTCTTTCAATGAAGTTTTATTTGTGTTTGACTCAAATCTAAACGTCGCAATGTATTTAGGATCTATCTGCAGCACTGCAGTGGTAACATAAATGACAGGTATTCTTTTTAGTCTTTTGATAACTTGCTTTTAAAAAATAGCAGCCTAAAACCCTAAAAAATCAGATCTTTCAAAAATTCAAATTGATATATCGCTTTCAATTGTAGTGAAAAGGGCTCAAACACAAATACTTCCATGTTTGTGTCGAAGCCCATGAAAAAGAGAAGAAGTTAAATTTTTG
This sequence comes from Toxorhynchites rutilus septentrionalis, assembly GCF_029784135.1. NCBI lineage: Eukaryota > Metazoa > Arthropoda > Insecta > Diptera > Culicidae > Toxorhynchites > Toxorhynchites rutilus. Next base: position 14,089,138 of record NC_073744.1, on the reverse strand, counting down.
TAGCACTGTGTTACTGAAAATAATGACAATGAAATAAATATGTTTTCTTTATACTCAAAATACGGTACAAATTGATAAAATGACTGGACAATCAAAAAGAGTCGAAAAACGGTACGTTTAGTCAGCCTAGCCTATACATTGAGAACAAAAATAGTACTTTTCTTTATTACGAAGAAAACATTTAAATTTCAATATCTAAAATATGTGTATACAGCCATTCCGTGCCAAACCGATATAGTGGAACTCAGATTTTCGTGAAAAGTGATAGTTTTGTTCTTCATCGCAAAATTTCAGACCCGATTTTTTTCAAAGGGAGACCATTTCCATTTTAGAGTTGTCCGAAAAATCAACTTTTTCCTCTATTTTTGGTGCCAAATGTCTTAAAATTGCATTACTCGTCGAGATTTGCAGTTATCTCGAAAAAAAAAATTCGGAAAAGAAAAGTTTTTTTTGCACAAAAATTTTTTTTGAGATAACTGTAAATCTTGACGTGTCATGCAATTTTAAGACATTTGGCATCAAAAACCCGGTGGTTTTTCGATTTTCAAAAAACCCAAATTTTAACGTCTGCAACAACTAGTAAATGAAGTCCAAATGAGCTAATATTTTGCATAGGGTATGTTATCGTGCAAATAAACATTTCGCAGCAAGTTCCGAAGGGAAAATCGAGATAACTATCTCTTTATAAGATCTCGTTTCAGGCAATTTTAAGACATTTGACATCAAAATTTTTTTTTCGAAACCCCCGATTTCCTTTACTCCCCCCTCGGGTGATTTTTCGATTTTCAAAAAACTCAAACTTTAACCGCTTTGCGCCACTCTCCCTTAAGTCCGATTGAGCTGATATTTTGCATAGGGTGTTTTTTCGAGGTGGTGAACATTTTGTATAGAGTAACTTTTTAAAATTTTAGGGTCGATTTTTGCCCATACATTCTTTGGCACCCTAGTGCCCATTTCCATTTAGGGTGGTCCGAAAAATCATTTTTTCCACTTCTTCCCAAAAATGATTTTTTTCAAAACGTCATAACTTTTGATCCACTGAGCCGATTTAGATGATCGACATATCAAATTGAAGCCAATGAGTCTAAGTCTAAGTCTCTCATTAAAAAACTAGCTGACCCGGCAAACTTCGTCCAGCCCAAAATTTGTTTTTGTTATCAATACCTTCAAACATTCACGTTTTCTTATTAAGCGCAAGTTCATGAGTCCAATCACAGAACTGTTCATTAATTGATCTTCTAATCGACCCCGTTGAATTTACTTCTTGCTGAAAAAATAGCTGGTACTTCTATCAATACTCATCATTATAATATCAGATTATTTTCAGACACAACTCTCGTTCAAGATTTTTCAACCCCTTGCAAATAACATATTTCTCCGTTACATGGAATAATCTCAATAAAGGGAAACTTTGATATAACGTACCCTCGTTATAACGTATCCTCGATATAACGTCACTCGATATAACGTATATTTTACCTCGATATAACGTACACATTTCCAAAGTGTGAAGGAAAATTTTTTTCAATATTTTTTTTCTGATAAAACAATGAATTACCTGTATTGTGATGCTAAAACAAGTTTTGTACCTTCAATAAATCCCGAAATACAGTTGGTTTTGTGATTCCGGATTCGAAATGAATCAAGCTTTAATCAACAGTACGAAGGAAAACATCATGAGAAAGGCTGGCTTCGTCTTCTGATTGAAGTTATTCATTAAGTTTACTAAAACAGCAACACAATAATGTATTATAGACTACGTTTGTGAGTACTTTATTATGCTTCGATATAACGTACAATTCGATACAACGTACAATTTTGAAAGTGAAATCTACGTTATATCGAAGTTTACCTGTATTGGTTTCATTTGCTTGATTAATTCTCGAGTAATGCAGAAATTTGTGTTTCATTTATATCGCAGACCCCCCCCTCACCCCTAAGAGAGGAGGAGGAGTATCTAACCACCATAGAAACATTTATTGCACCCTAAAACCTCCAGATATCTAATTTGGTTTCATTTACTTGATTAATTCTCGAGTAATGCAGAAATGTGTGTTTCATTTGTATGGCAGCTCCCCCTAAGAAAGGGGGTGGAGTGTATAACCACCATAGAATCATTTATGGCATCCTAAAACCTCCAAATGCCTAATTCGGTTTCATTTGCTTGATCAATTCTCGAGTAATGCAGAAATTGTTGATACATTTGTATGGCAGACAAATACCCCCCCCCCCCCACTCCCCTTTTGGTGAAGGTGATGGAGTGTCTAACCACCATAGAAACATTTATTGCACCCTAAAACCTCCATGCCTAATTTGGTTTCACTTGCATGATTAATTCTCGAGTAATGCAGAAATGTGTGTTTCATTTGTATGGCAGCCCCCCTAAAAGAGAGGGGTGGAGAGTATATTTTTTTTTATTTAAGTCATTTATTTTTACAGGAACTGGAGTGTAACCACCATAGAATCATTTATTGCACCCTAAAACCTCCAAATGCCTAATTTGGTTTCATTTGCTTGATTAATTCTCGAGTAATGTAGAAATTTGTGTTTCATTTGTATGGCAGCCCCCCCTTAGAGAGGGGGAGGGGTCTCAAACTATCACGAAAACTTTCCCCGGCCCCGAAAACCCCTACATACTAATTTTCATGTCGATCGGTTCTGTAGTTTTCGAGTCCATAAGAATCAGACAGACAGACGGACAGACAGAAATCCATTTTTATATTTATATAGATATTTAAATTACAAAACAAATGCATTTAATTTTCGTAATTATTGATTGTAGTCGTTTTTTATTCTTTTCATGGCTTTGGACTAGAGGGTGCTGAATTTTTTTATATTTTTACTTGAAAGCTGAGGATTTTTTACACAACATATCCCGATGCCAGAGATGCTATTTTTTCGCTTTTGAGTTATTATTTTTCAAATTTAACCGATCGATGGTCCGAAAAAACATTTTAGGAGAAAGGCAGACAATCCCTCGTCGACCAGCTTGTCCAACAAACGATGTTCACAAGTCGAATGTCCCACGAAGAATGATGTGGTTTTCTACCTTCCTTGTTTGGTTTATAAAGACTTTGAACTTTTATAGTTCATTGGTCTCTAGCCCTGAGAAGAACTCTTGTGGAGAGAAAACTACTCCATTACTCCTCCTTCGCCTGTCTTAAGAAAGACAATCCATTCTCGCTTCGCTGTGAAAATAGTTAGTAACGATAACTTTGTTTCATAAAAACGTTACCGGTTTTCTGATTTGGCACCCTTCCTGAGAGACGTAGTTCTACGTCAAAAGAGAACCAATGCTAGCGCATATTATTCCACATTATTTCAATCTTTTTGGCTTCTTTCAGAGTTTTGAAGGCGTCTTTCGGTTTCTACATTTAACGACTAGACAAGCAGGACACCCTTCCGCGCTCTGCTTTTTAAGCCCGTGAAAAGCTGGTGGAATGATTCCCTTTTATTAGAATGACCCCTGAGACACTCCTAATGACCGTGACCGATTGACCATGTCAGTTTTTCTTGGCTTTAACACGAATCTTGATGACGTGATGCTCGGAATTCTCGGAATTCTCTCCCACCCACAACGAACCGTTTCTCATATTGGAGCAGAGAATTTAATCCCCCAAAATGGCACAACGTTTTACTCATGAGCTGACAATCTGATAGATGGTTTGCAGTCATTTAAACCAAATGAATACATGTAAAATAAATTCCGATATCGATCGCTTGCTCATCAATGCGATGGTGGGAAATGATACTTAGTATCCAAATAATGATTATATCGCTATAGTCCTGCATAAAATAAGAGATTCCGTATCACCTTTTTACCCTGACTGCAATAACCATTTCTGCTGTGATGATAAAATGTTCCATTTCAACTGGACGGTATATCCGCAAACCGAACCTGTTTTGTCCCAGATAAGTAGCAATTTTTGCCTGCCCCAAAGATAGCAATCACAAAGCGCTACTTTATGCACCCACGCAAAACCAATTTTCCCCTCACTGTCACATCCATTGGTCTGTGGTCAGTGTGGCAAAACCACTGTATCGGAACGATCAGAGCTCGCCGTAAATTGAGTGCAAATGACCGCCACCACTGCGTGTGCGCCTCCGTGTTCCGTGTCCCGTGGGTTCCCTCTTGGTCTCCCCAAAAACGCTAGGTGCCGTTTAGCAGTCTGGGCACAAAAGCCACAATCAGTTCTGGTGGATCGTCGCTGTAAACTGGGGGATTTAATGGATGCAATTTCGTTGGACCAGGGTCCCCTCTTCTTTTTTTTTTGCCATCCAAGCCACGGCACACTTCGCGTCAAGCGAACGAATTATAAACTAGGTTACACCGCTCGTCTGGAATCGGTTCTTTGCTCGCTACAACTGTAAGGGGATTAACTTCTGCAGCCTGCCGCCCCCAACCTAGAAGGCAAACGAAAATATGAATTAAAAATGACAGAAAACCACAACAACCTGAAAAAGCAACAGTCGGATGGGCGGAATGAGCGTGTGCGGAACAGGGGAAGAAGGAGTGCGTGAGTTTGCCAGGTGCGAGCGCGGGGATACGTGTTTATTTTAGGATTTCGCAAAACAAATCCGATTCGCGGGCGGCAGTCGGCGTATAATGGATTGTGTTGGGGGAGGAGAAGGAGAGAACGGATCGGATGCTGCTGCATGTTTCATGTGACCACTGTATAGGTTGTTTTGGCAGATTTCTCGCCAAGTGGATTATGCATGGAATAGCCGGAGAGAGAGAGTGAGGCTACCGGTGTGGGATAATAGAAATGAATAACGAATCAGGTTGGGTTACCGGGTAATTTCGGAAAAGTTACAGAATGCGAAGTGTTTTTGTGGCTTGCCGAAATGAATTTATAGTCTGATGAATGTCAGATGAATGTGTTTATTCGAGCTGGTTTTCCATGGAAATACAAAATGGAAACTGAAAGCGGAAAGCCATTTGAATTCAATTTTCGACGGAATAAAGCAATTACAGAAAATCGATCGATAAAAACCATGAATCTAAATCATCCTCATTTCAAACCCGACTCGGAGAAAATACTTCGTGAAACTATCTCTTCACTAGAAGTCGAAGCAAGACAGCAAATGCAATTTGAAATACTCTCCAAGATTAAAATTCTCTGCTACCGCTGCACCTTCTGTCGAAACCACTGGGAAAGTAGCCACTTGGCGATCGTGGTGGGGTCGCGAATGGGTTTAAGTAACTGAGGCAAAATCAACACATCAAAGGGCTCATCTGGCAAGACCGCCGCCACCGCCACCATCGAGCAGCAGAGCTGCAACATCCGCAAAATAGCAGAACGGAACTGAACACGATGAGATAATTTTACGATAAAAGGATCTACTTCTTGGGTGGGTAGAGTACTCAAGGTTTTCAGCAAGACTCACCAGAAATTCAATTGCCGCACTTACTTCCGGGACTTATTCCGGAGATTATTATAATGAATATAACGTTTTGTGTGCAAGAAAAAGTGCCAATTGCTTTTTTGTGCTGCATTGTAATGCGGACTGATAAATCGGGATCTCGTAAGTGTTTGAGAGCAAGTGTAATAACAACGGAGAATTTTGTCGCGGTTTTTTTTTTCATTTGCGAGCTCGACTTATTGTCGACCGTTAAGTGTTAAAAAAGTCGAACCCCTCGAGCCACAATAAGTCGAGTTAAAACGCTCCGCTCAATGGAGCAACAGGAGACGGACGAGGTGAAAAGCAACAACGACACCCACCGCATTTTGACAGGGAAGGAAGAAGATGTGGATCGCATCCTGTTGTTCGAGCTCCCTTGTAAGAGAAATTTCCGCAACATCGTATCCGAGCTATTATTCCGGGAACCGTTTCGACGCGACCCTTATTGCTGGTGCCGAGGAATGTCTATATATATACATCATATCTACCTCTATTGTCCTTCATTGATCATGACACACACGTGATGGAGATATCATCTGCTTATATCGGTGCTCGACTGTGACAAAATACATGAAAACAGAAAGACTAAGTTCCAAAAGCTCAGGGGCCTTCCGGTGGAGGTGAAGGAGGATCCGGATGGCACATCGAAACGTAAACAGAAACCAAAAATGGCAGCATGTTACTTGTTTTATTGTCTGATTCCCTCCGGTATTTCCTGTCGCTTAGAGGAAATTATTTTTCCCGGTTCTCCGCATATAGGCCCACCATCGCAACAAGGCGGTGTGCGCCTTCGAACCGTTTTCGACGGCTCGAAACGTCGGGTCGCTGTGTTCGTGCTTGGCACTGTGGCAATTGCACGCAATAAAGCTGTTATCCACGATGGGATTGCCTTTAGGGAATACAACCGTTCTGTGATTAACATCAAGATTTCTGATTTATTCCTTCTCCAATGGGCACTGTACATGACCGCGGTCATGTGCTCTTCAGGCCGATATTATCGAAAAATATTCTTTATTAAATTTAAGTATACCAGCTAATTTTGTAAACCATTCTGCATCTCTGCATATTTTTCGAGTATCGCCCGTTTGAAATCCGTTAAGAAAAACCGTAAAAACGAAAGAAACACAAATTTTTGCATAACTCGAGAACTAATTGAACAAACGGAACCAAAATTGACATATGGAGGTTTAGGGTGCAATAAATGTTTCTATGGCGTTTTGACACTCCTCCGCTCTCTGAATCTCTGAAGGGAGGAGGGGCTGAGTAACTCGAAAACTAATCAAGCAAATGGAATCAAACTTGGCATATAGAGGTTTTAGGGATCGATAACTTGTTCTATGGAGGTCGGAAACTAATGAACCGATCGACATGAAAATTGGTATATAGGAGTTTTTGGGGCCGGGGAAGGTTTTCGTGATAGTTTGAGTCCCCTCCCCCCTCTCTAAGGGGGGGGGGGTCTGCCATACAAATGAAACACAAATTACTCGAGATTAATCAAGCAAATGCAACCAAATTAGCCATCTGGAGGTTTTAGGGTGCAAGAAACGATTCTATGGTGGTTAGATACACCTCCCCCTCTCTAAGGGGGGCTGCCATACAAATGAAACACAAATTTCTGCATTACTCGAGAATTAATCAAGCAAACGAAACCAAATTAGGTACATGTGGAGGTTTCAGGGCGCAATACACATTTTCATTTCAAGGTGGTAATACACTCCAACCTTCTTTCCAGAGGGCTGAGGGGTGGGGGGGTGCACTGCCATACAAATGAAACACAAATTTCTGCATTAATCGAGAAATAATCAAGCAAATGAAACCAAATTTGGCATGTGGAGATTTTAGGGTGCAATCAATGATTCTAAAGGGTGTGTCACATCAAATTGCATCACGGAAAAAACGCTGTAGAAATTCGCCCAGTAGACCGATCCTTTTGAAAATTTTAGACAGTAAAATAAAAACTATTAAACAACTTTTGGAATTTTCTTTTTATTCATACTTCGAACCCAAGCCCGTATGTTCGCACCTTCCTCTTTACCCCGTCCATAAGGTTCTTTACAACGTCAGGTTGTAGTTTTTTTTGAACAGAAATCCATTTTCTCTTGAAGTCCGCCTCCGATTTGACAACTTTTGGGTTCTTCCGGAGGGCCTGCTTCATAATCGCCCAATATTTCTCTATTGGGCGAAGCTCCGGCGCGTTGGGCGGGTTCATTTCCTTTGGCACGAAGGTGACCCCGTTGGCTTCGTACCACTCCAACACGTCCTTTGAATAGTGGCACGAAGCGAGATCCGGCCAGAAGATGGTCGGGCCCTCGTGCTGCTTCAATAGTGGTCAGCGCTTCTGTAGGCACTCCTGTAAACCTGTCCGTTTACCGTGCCGGTCATCACGAAGGGGGCGCTCCGCTTTCCGCAAGAGCAGATCGCTTGCCACACCATGTACTTTTTGGCAAACTTGGATAGTTTCTGCTTGCGAATCTCCTCCGGAACGCTGAATTTGTCCTCTGCGGAGAAGAACAACAGGCCCGGCAGCTGACGAAAGTCCGCTTTGACGTAGGTTTCGTCGTCCATTACCAGGCAATGCGGCTTCGTCAGCATTTCGGTGTACAGCTTCCGGGCTCGCGTCTTCCCCACCATGTTTTGCCTTTCGTCGCCGTTAGGAGCCTTCTGAACCTTGTATGTACGCAGGCCCTCCCGCTGCTTGGTCCGCTGGACGAATGAACTTGACAAATTCAGCTTATTGGCGACATCCCGGACCGAACTTCTCGGATCACGTCTAAACTGCTTAACTACGCGCTTGTGATCTTTTTCACTGACGGAGCATCCATTTTTGTCGTTCTTCACCTTCCGGTCGATGATCAGGTTCTCGAAGTATCGTTTTAGTACTCTGCTGATCGTGGATTGGAAGATTCTCAGCATCTCTTACCGATGTCCCGATGTGACAACTCCGGATTCTCGATATGAGTGCGCAGGATTAATTCACGACGCTCTTTTTCGTTCGACGACATTTTTTTAAATTTACGAAAAATTGACAGTGAAGCATGGCCAACGTGATCTATACACTCTTATCTGGTTATAAGCGAAAGCTGAAGATATAATTCCTAAAAATTAAATTTCTACAGCGTTTTTTCCGTGATGCAATTTGATGTGACACACCCTTTATGGTGGAGAGATATTCCTCCCTCCTCCCTTAGGGGGGGGGGGGGTTTCTTTAGAGGGCCCGAAACGTTTCTATGGTGAATAGACACTCCCCCCCTCTCTCTAAGAGGAGAAGAATAGAGGGGTCTGGCTTTATTATATCATATATTCTGTACAAAACATTTATTCCACGTAACGGAGAAACATCCTATTTGCAAGTGGTTGAAAAATATTGAACGAGAATTGTGTGTGAAAATAATCTGATATTATAATGATGAGTTTTGGTAGAAGTACTAGGAAGTTTTTGGCAATTATTCCATAATTATTGATTAGAAGATCAATCAATGGACAGTTCTGCGATTGGACTCATGAATATGCGCTTAATAAGAAAACGTGAATGTTTGAAGGTATTGATAACAAAAAACAAATTTTGGGCGGGACGAAGTTCGCCGGGTCAGCTAGTTTACTATAAAAAAGACAATAAATTAGGAATATTTTTTTAAATATTTCGAGAATGGCTACATTTAGAAGGAGATTGATAATAACCGTTTTTTGTTTTAAATCACATCAGAAATCATAATTTGTTTCTAAAAATGATTGTTACATTCAAAATTTGAAGTTTCGAAAATTCATAAAAATTCGATGTTCCACAAAGTTCGTCAAAAATAGTTTTACCATCTTGGGCCCATTTTTTAAATTTTCTGCATGACTTCTATTTTGTATGAAAAAATAAAAAAAAATTAAAAAATATGTATTTTGGATATTGCAAATTTAATTTTTATTTTGTAAATAAAAAAATTAGTACGTTTTTTTTCTCAGTGTACATTTTTTTCATATTCAACCATCAATACTCTAACTATTTCTAAGACACAATTTCGGTACGACTCATAGTTTTTGAGATATAAATTATCAAAGATTTCTCTTACTAAAATCGATACGCCCTTCTCAAACATTACGCTTGAGTCAAAAAAATCCCAATTGCTGTGAAAAACTCATATTTCCTCCAACCCAAACGGAATACACACTTTCAGTGGAATCAAAAATACAAGTTTTTAAAATCTGCATTTTTAGGACGTTTTCATTTGGAATTGCCGCATACAAATTAAACACAAATTCCTGCACAACTCGAGAATTAATCAAGCAAATGAAACCAAATTTGCCATGTATTACGGGAATAATTAAAACATTATACATATTTCAAGCAAACATGACCATTGAGAATGGGAAAAATCGTAAAATTCAATTATCAAATGTTCTACAATGACAAAGCAACAAGCGTTGTTAGTCCACTTGATGTTAGAGCTAACGAAATCGATTTTTGTTCGAAACTGGAAATGGATTTTCAGGTGATAAAAAGCACTCCTATATCTCCTTCTATCTATACAAATAAAAATGGATCGCTGAATGTGTTGATGAGAGCGAATTTGGAACTGTCCCATTTTGGACTTTCTTTATTCTATCATGTTTTCAAATATTTATTCCATGTTACGGAGAAACATGTTATTCGCGAGTGGTTGAAAAATCTTGAACGAGAATTGTGTCTGAAAATAATCTGTTATTATAAAGACGAATTTGGTAGAAGTACGGCTAACCCCAAATCGATCCAATTTTAGACTTAATCAAAATTGGAGAAGTGCTGGTCAACCAGGCCATGTTCCATCAATCGAAAAAGGTAGTAATCGGACGGAACAATGTCTGGAAAAAATGGCGGGGGGATAGGACCTCCCATTTCAGCAGTTCCAAGTATGTTTTGACCGGCTTCGCAACATGCGGCCGAGCATTGTCGTGCTGCACAATTACTTCATCGTGCCTTTGCTCGTATTGTGGCCATTTTTCCTTCAGTGCACGGCTCAAACGCATCAATTGTCGTCGGTCGAGGTCCTCCGTAATAGTTTCATTCGGTTTTAGCAGCTCATAGTACACCACACCCAGCCGTCGATGTTGATGCATAGCCGGGGTATCCATACGTTGCCCGACGTTTAAGATTGTCGTAATGGACCCACTTTTCACCGCCAGTAACGATTCTATGCAAAAACCCTTTCTTTTATGCCGTTGGAGCAGTTGTTCGCAAGTGAAAAAACGGCGTTCGACGTCTTTTGGCTTCAATTCATACGACACCCAATGTCCTATCTTTTGGATCATTCCCATTGCTTTTAAACGATCGGATATGGTTTGCTGAGGTACTCCAAGTGTATCTGCAAGTTCTTGTTGCCTTTGGGAAGGATCTTGTACGAGTAAAGCATCAAATTCTTCATCTTCAAACTTTTTTGGCGAACCGGAACGTTCTTCGTCTTCGAAGTCAAAATTATCAAAACCACGTCTGACACTTTCGCTCAGTTGGAGCATGGTCACCACGAACTTCCACCAAAATGCGATGACTTTCCGCAGCGTTGGTACGAAAGTCAACATATTCGAAGTGGCAAGGAACTATGTTGTTCACGCTTTAACTTTTTGACACATACTGAAAAAACGCGCAATGCCTGGAAATTTGATTCACTGGAATAATAATCAAGTTACGCCATCTGTTGTTAAATCGAAGAAACTTACCGGTACATCTAATACTAATGCTTCTTTGAATCTCTACCTGTTCAGGAATAGACTTAAATACAATCCATTTATACTGTTGTGTTTCCCGTAGACTATTCTTCCATTTTTCAATGTACTATCGTAAAAAATTCCACGGTTTTAAGAAATGTAGCCTCCCGTATTTCTGCTGAATCCACTAGACCTTTAAAAACACTTTCTACTTCACTATTCCAGAATACTTGAAGGATTCTAATAGAACTAACAGCAACTTTAGTGGCGGATACATCGTCTTTTTCAGCAGGCCCAATAAATGTTTGAAAGATCACTGACTAGTATCTGATGAACATCAGCCATAGTTTAAGGCTTGAGTTTTCAAATAATTCGCATGCCACAACAGGAATTCATTACATATAAGCTGTTCGAGAAAGGCCTAAATAATCGAATTATTGTTTTCTTGGATGAGAATGGTTTCTTTCCTGGGGAACAATTTTGTGCCCCACGGAAGTATTCTTTGGTCCATTCTGTATAATATTTATACCGCGGACTGCGATGATGGTATATTGTCCAAATTTGCCAATTTGCAGTGTCTCGATTTTTGTTAAGGGTCGCGTCATCGCTGCTCTGACAAGCCATCTGATTTTATGATCTGACGTTGAGAAAATCATTACAAAATGTAATAATCTGCTGCGGTCTTTGTACTCTCTGATTGGCAGAAATTTAAAACTTTATCTGAAGAATCAGAGAGTTGCTACAATTGAATATGCGAATCCTGTCTGGAAGAGATGAGCCCGGACACCCGGCCTAAACTCTAAAGAATTCAAAACAAATTTCTCATGTTCATTATGAACTTGTTCCCCCTGGACGGAAACAACGGAGATTCAGGAAAGAGCCTGCCTGGATACCCTAGATGAGGGCTTTCAGAAATGCATCCAGACATCCAGACAGAGGTGCTCCTATTCCGATCTTGAAATTGACCGGAATCTGTTCGTTGTACAATAAGATATTAAGGTAGATAGTTAATTTTTATAATTTTAAAAGAATCAATATGTTTAACATTCAAAATCATAAATAATCCAAATTTACAAAACATACTTTTTTTATGCAATCCTATGCATCTAGACTTAAGCATCTTAGGATGCATAGCGAAGATGATCACTTAATACAGGGTTTTCCATTTCGGGCTTCCGAAAGTATACAGCCCTGCGCTGACAACCGTTTGACATAGCTGTCAACCAAAGCGTCATATATTAGGTTGAATGTCTGCCATTTTACAATATGGATCGTTTTAGCATCGCACAACGTGTTAATTTTGTTAAATTGTACTATAAAAATAATGAAAAACCGGCAAATGTTTTTCGAGCATTACGGACGGATTTTGGTCGCCATGGACGGCCTACAGAGCACACAATCGCTAATGTAGTGCGTAAATTCGAACAAACTGGATCCGTAGCGGATATTGTGAAACCTGTGCATCATCGTAATGTGCGTTCGGCCGAAAATATTGCTGCTGTTGCTGCCAGTGTGGAGGATGACCCGAATGTTTCGATTCCACGGCGTGCTCAGCAATTGGGCTTGTCAAACACATCATTGTGGCGAATTTTGCATTTGGACTTGCACCTACATTCATATAAAGTCCAACTGGTACAAAAATTAGAGCGTGGTGACTATGGAATGCGTCGGGCATACGTCGATTGAGTGAACGAACAACAGCAGCAAAATGCTGAAATTTCGCATCAAATTTTCTTCAGCGATGAGGCACATTTCGAGTTCGGTGGCTATGTGAACACCTAAAATTTCCGTATATGGAGCTCAGAAAATCTACACGTGATTGTTGAGAGGCCATTGCATCCGCAAAAAGTCACTGTTTGGTGCGCATTATGGTCTGGTGGAGTCATCGGGCCGTATTTCTTTCAAAATGAGGACGGCGAGACGGTAACTGTGAATGGTGAGCGCTATGGCCGCATGTTAACCGATTTTTTTTGCCACAAATTGAAGATATGGATACGGATGACATGTGGTTTCAGCAGGATACCGCCACGTGCCACACAACACGACCGAACATGGCCATATTGCGAACGAATTTGAGGGACGCATAATTTCGCGTTTTGGTGATGCCAATTGACCGTCATGCGATTTGAACCCGCTAGACTTTTTTTTGTGGGGTTATGCGAAAGACCGTGTCTATGCCAAATCTCCGCAAACTCTTGAACATTTGAAAGACAACATTCGTGAAGTTATGACCGAGATACCGCCCTATATGTGCCGAAATGTTATCGAAAATTACCTGTTCCGGATCAAGGTGTGCAAGGAAGCACTAGGTGAACATTTGAATGATGTTGTATTTCACACATAATGGCATAAACCAAACTTTAATTTGAAATAAAAGTTTCATCGAAATTCGAATTCTATGTATGTTTTATTTCAATTTACTTTCGGAATTTAAAGTTGGAAAACCCTGTATATTAAGAACTTTGTGGCAAACAAAAATAATATGAAATAAATATATTTATGCAAAAGAAACAAAAAACAAAATTTAAATATTACAAATATTTTTATACTGAAAATACGGTACAAATCGATAAAAAGACGGGACACTCAAAAAAAGTCGAAAAAACGGTACTGTCCCGTTACAAACGGTACGGTTTGGTCAGCCTACCTATCATATCAAGTTTTTGATTCGATTCGAGTCATTGGTGCAAAATCATCAAAATCTACTTGCGATGAAAATAGTAATTAACGTAGAAAATAATTTCATAAAAACGTGACCTGTTTTTTTTTATATGTGAAACGGTCCAAATGAGAACCGTAATAACGCTTCCACATTAAATGCGTAATTACCGGGCGTCTCCATAAATAGTATGTCGCATTCGTACTTTATGCTTTTCTAATCATAGAAGGCTACACCCAAACTAGCGTTGGAAGAAAACATGTCGTCTTTGGCAGAAAAGATGCCATTTCCTGTGCATGAGAGTCAAATGCGCAAATAATGAGCTATTTTGAAAGCTTAAAAATGGTTTGTATGTATGCGTGCAGACATCTCTTTCTGTTTTCTTTTCTCTTTTCATTTAGGATTGTGCAAAAAAACAAAAGTCCATACGACGTCAATGGGGATCAAACCAAGGTCGGCTGGAATGCAAAGTTACTTTACACGACCACGCTATCCATATAGCTGGCAGCGCTATTTTAAAGGATCGTGATAATATTACACCTCATCATAAAATGAAGTTGGAAGGTGTTTTCTAAGACAATAAGGAAGAACATAAACGAGAATATATCTTTCTCTGTCTGGGTCGTGTATTTGGCAAACTATACGAAAATTTTCATATGCTTTCATTCAAACGTGTCTCCTGTTTCGCTCCCTCATGTTGGCTCTAGCATATATATACATGTATTGGGGAGTAGAACATTTTATGTTATCTTTCAGCTCATTTAATGTAATAAATCGGGATGCCAGAACATGTGCTAAAAATTAACTTTTGGTGTATGAGCGCTGCAATTGGAAAACGCCAATCGATGAAGCAACAGATTTTAGTTTTCCGTTCTTTTTTGCTCTTCTTGCTTAAGTATCAGAGACAACATTTGAACAAACTTTCCATTTTCTGCTCCCCTCTCTCTTTGTCTTCCCCGAATCCCTGGAGGAAACAAAGAAAAACTGCTCTCATGATGACGGTAGATTAAATAAATAATGAAACGCTGGCATGAGTAATGGCTTTCGCAGCGAGAAAGCGCGCGCAAAGTGTAACTCTTTCCCACTTCAAGCAATGGATGAATAAAACAAGGTGGGAAATATCGCCCTCCCTATACATAACACCACCCATTTCTGGCTACAGTCTTGGCTGGTTAGCGATGCAATGGTTGGTACGATTACGTTTTCTTCACCCGGAGAAAAACCGGACCGTGGCGGGTTGCCAGTGGATCCTTGGAGCGCTTAGTGCAGTCTCTCCGCATCCTCGCCCCGCCAGGGTGGACAAATACAATCACACGGGGCACTTCATGAATGTCAATTCGGTGATGTATTGGGATTTATTTCGGAGAAGAGCAATTTGTCGCTGCGTATGCTATGCTTATGCCACTTCACCCCCTTGCCATCCTGAGCGGTGGACTTCAGCACGAGGGGATCCGGATTGAAATTCAATCTGTAATTCATTCGAAGCAAAGGTAACGCATCCTCTCAAATAGAATTAATTTTCTAGTGGCTCTCAACGGGACTTGCTGGCTCGGCTCCATCCTGTTCTGGGTCAGTTCTTGTGAACGACGGGGCCCAAGAGTGTACCGCCTTGGCTTCGAGTGATCCGATTTCATTGAACCGATTAATTTCTTCAATCATTGAAAGCTTGTTGGGTAACCTGATTCGATTAAACGGATCAATGCGGTGGCTGCAGCGTGTGTGTCCGTGTGTGTTTTCCCATGTGCTGATGAGGGTATTTAAGTGGAGAGAGCTGAGGTCCTCAGTGGATTTAATTAGCTTTAAACCGAAGTTGATATCACATCGTTTCCAGTTTCTTACGGGAAGCCGTTGTGTGTGTCTGGCGGGGAAACACACTTGGTTGCCTCAAATCGATTCTAAACTGTCTTCCCACTTCAAATATTTATTCATTTATCCCGAGGAGGTGAACGCAAACAACCGGCGAACAATTTGCTTTTTCTAGAGGAAATTCGATTGGAAGTAAATTAATCTAATTATCATGTAAATGAGATAACGCTTTCCTGGAAAGCAATTGCGCAAATTAGTTAACAGAAAATTACTTATGTTAAATGTAGGAATGGCGGCGTCTTCTGTACCAAAATAACCAGCTCGGTGGAGATGTTTAGAAGTTGAAGTTTCTTGTGTTGTAAAAAGTATTCAGAATCTATTTGTTACGGGAGAAAATCGACGACTGGCGGACTCGAAACTGGAATCGAACACTTCTCGACACTTTTGGTACTTCGACCGACCAAACACTTCGGATCAACTTCACTTGAATTTTAAAACACTTGATAGTTTCACTATTTCACTATTTCACTTCTTTTTTTATCGACTGAACACTTCACTACTATGTTTTATTTTCGACTGAACATTTCACTACGATGGTTTAGTTGCTACTGAACGATGTACTGATTCAATTCATTGTTCATTCTTTGTTTTTAAGAGGCTTTAAACTTTGCAGTTCATTCGCCTCTAACATTTCGAGCCCTATTTATACGGTAAACGCTACAGTAAATTCTATTATTGCATTTTTGCTCGGGTATTCTAGAATATTCGTTATAAACAATGGAGCTTTGTTCTATAGTAGGTTCGTTTCCATGCGTTCCTAACCTATGACAATGCGATTGTTATTGTTTTGATTCTGCAATGTTATTGTTTATGTTGTGATAAGCGTTTACTGTTTGCTGAATATTCCGGAATGTTCATGATAAAACGGGTAAGCACTTAACACTAAGTTTATGCATTTATTATTCTTGCGTTTTCCAGGTGCGGATCCAGGATATGTTGCCGATGTTATTAGTGTTCAAGTGTTTTTTTGGCGTTAAATTTTAATGTTTTGGTGGTAAGTGTTTAACAATATCTATGAAATAAAGTGATCTGAAGAAACTAATGTGTCTTTCTTCTTTTTTATCACATATCTGATTGTTCGGACCGGGCCGGGCTGATCTGGCCACACTGGTGTTGTTCCTGCCGCATCGCTGTAGACTTTGGTCGATGAGGAAAAGAACGGAGTGAGAAACGTCAAAAACAAACAGAGGAAATAAAAAAAAACAATTGCAGTTTAGAAGAAAAGCTGAGAGTTGCACAAAAAGAGCCATTGGAAAATTGTGAAAAGGAAATTGTACAAAGGTTTAAGAGAGAAAGTTGCAGAGAGTTAGTAGGAAGTTTAAGAAAAGCTTGAAAGATCATGTAATTGTGAAGGACTAATACAGGACTAATACAAATCCACGGCACTGAACTGAAAACAGAAGGGAACGTTTTTGTTTAGAAGGCGAAGGAAACTAAAATTTTAAGATCGATTATTAAATTATTTGATATCAAATTAATGAAAAAATATATTTGCAGTTTGATCTGTTTTTTTTTATCCCATTCGTTTATTTCAGGCTCATTAGCATTTCAGCTGTAACAGAGCCGAATTTTAATAGTGTACATGTACATAGTGTACATTACACAGTTGCCATTTTTTGGCGTTATAGTATTCCTTCTATACCATTGCATATGGTACATTACATTTCAGGGTAGCCATTTAGGCGTAAGAGTATTCGTTCTGTTCTTCCATTGTCCAGTTAGACCGGACAGCGGAGACAGTTGATATGATCATTGTTGAGTTATTAATAGAATAGCAGCCCGATGTTTCTTGCAGAGCAGAGCAGTTGTATGGATGAATCGATCTTATTTCGACCGTGGATCGATCTCCATCGCTGATGATTGTTGCATGGACGTAGTAATTCTGTAACAACACAAAGATAGTCAATGAGGGCCCTGAGTTTTGAACTCACGATCGATCGCTTACTAAGCGAACGCGCAACCAATGTGGCTACGGAGACCCCCTTAGTTTGATCAGTTGTTTCTAAACAGATGTGCAAACAAAAAAAAGTTTTCTTATCACTCGTCTGAACACGGGCCGTAACACTATTCATCGTTGTCATTTCAGCGTTTCCACTGTTTCTGTTTAAACTGGATTCTTCCAGTTTTTTTTCTCGATACATTTATCCAAATGAATGCTAAAATCTTCCAGTTTTTTTTTTTTTTAATTTAAACCAGTTTTTTATATGTGTGCTTCAGTTTTACCGACTTTATGTAAAATAAATTTTCAACGTGTAAATATTATCCCTCCCTCCATTTTTCTATCCTTTTATCAATTTCGTTTTTAAACGGTTTTATTTAGCTTGCCTTGTAATCTATTTGTGTGTTTGTACGTTTGTATGTTTGTATGTTTGTATGTTTGTATGTTTGTATGTTTGTATGTTTGTATGTTTGTATGTTTGTATGTTTGTATGTTTGTATGTTTGTATGTTTGTATGTTTGTATGTTTGTATGTTTGTATGTTTGTATGTTTGTATGTTTGTATGTTTGTATGTTTGTATGTTTGTATGTTTGTATGTTTGTATGTTTGTATGTTTGTATGTTTGTATGTTTGTATGTTTGTATGTTTGTATGTTTGTATGTTTGTATGTTTGTATGTTTGTATGTTTGTATGTTTGTATGTTTGTATGTTTGTATGTTTGTATGTTTGTATGTTTGTATGTTTGTATGTTTGTATGTTTGTATGTTTGTATGTTTGTATGTTTGTATGTTTGTATGTTTGTATGTTTGTATGTTTGTATGTTTGTATGTTTGTATGTTTGTATGTTTGTATGTTTGTATGTTTGTATGTTTGTATGTTTGTATGTTTGTATGTTTGTATGTTTGTATGTTTGTATGTTTGTATGTTTGTATGTTTGTATGTTTGTATGTTTGTATGTTTGTATGTTTGTATGTTTGTATGTTTGTATGTTTGTATGTTTGTATGTTTGTATGTTTGTATGTTTGTATGTTTGTATGTTTGTATGTTTGTATGTTTGTATGTTTGTATGTTTGTATGTTTGTATGTTTGTATGTTTGTATGTTTGTATGTTTGTATGTTTGTCTGTAGCGCTGACCCACATTAATAGAAATTTGACCCCCTTCCTGTTGACCGATTGATCTGAAATTTGGAACACACCTTTATCTCTGTAGTCAGTATAAAACTGCGTATTTCATGATCTTGAAAATCCAAGATGGCGGCCGCTACAAAATGGCGCATTACATATTTTCTCAAAACCTTGTCAATATGGTTTTTCCAAAACCTCATCAATATTGGTATCAAATGAGAGGGCTTGACTATTAAAACACAGTTATTTAAGAAAAATGCAAATCCAAAATGGTGGCCACCACAAAATGGCGGCATATATATATTTTTTTGTTTTCAAAACTCTATCAATGTGGGTATCAAATGAAAGGGCTTCACTAGTAGAACACAGTTATTTATGAAAAATACAAATCCAAGATGGCTACTACTACCAAATGACGGACTATATATTTTCCCAGTACCTTATTAACATGGGTATCAAATAAAGGGGTTACCTAGTAGAATACGGTTATTTATAAAAATGCAAATCCACGATGGCCGCCACTACCAAATGGCGGACTACATATTATGTCAAAACATCGTTAATATGGGTATCAAATGAAAGGGCTTCATTAGTAGAACACAGTTATTTAAAAAAATGCAAATCCAAGATGGCTGCCACTACCAAATGGCGCGCTACATATTTTCTCAAAACCCGATTAATATGGGTATCAAATGAAAGGGCTTGAATAGTAGATCACAGTAGATCATGAAAAATCCAAATCCAAGATGTTCGCAATCACAAAATAGAAAAATTACTTTATTAAACGGTTTTATTCAGCTTGAACTGTTTGTATGTCTGTAGGGTTGTCCCATATTTATAGAAATTTGATCAATAGGAACTGACCGAATTTATTAAAACACCTTTATCTCTGCTGTCATTTTAAAACTGCCTATCTTGAAAAATCCAATTTGGCCGCCGCTACAAAATAGTTGATTTCATATAATCTCAAAAAAAAGATTGATTGAGATATGTGTATCAAACGAACGAACTTGACTTGGAGAACACACTATGTATTTCCTGCAATCCACTCAATATCGTTATCAAATAAAGTTATTTGACTGATAGAATACAGCACAATCGTTTTATTGTAGAGAAATATTCTAATGAAACAGGTAATGTACTAAAAACTAGAAAGCAAAATATATTTAAAAAATTAAGTTAAACGGTTTAATTGTGATTAAACATAATAATGTACTAAAAGCTATAAAATAATAAGGCAAGTATCAGTTAGCAGTTATCACACCTCTCCTTCATTAGTCTTGGCTAGAATAGAATCGACTTTTTCCATTTAAAAAAAAAATACTTTCTTTCAAAAACTCATGACTTTTGGACTACTACACCGATTCAGATGAACGACACATCAAATTAAAGCCAATTAGCTAATCTTTTTTGAAAAAATATTATACTTGAAAAAAAAATGGATTTGGATTTTTTAATTATTGATTGTATTTTTTTTTTTTGTAATTTTGTCATTATATTTGTCATCATTACAGTTATATATTATATCAATAGCTCTACCGTATCAAAAATTTGCTTTATGTAACAGAATACCATATTCCTTAAAATGGACAAAAATCTTGAACGAAATGAATGTTCTATTTTATCGATAGCATTCCATTATTTTATATATCATAAAAACATTCACATACACTTACAATACGTTAGTTATTTTTTTATTTACCAACTTACCAACAATTGTTCACTAGAAATAATATATGTGGCAGATCAACGTTTGCCGGGTCAGCTAGTGTTTATATAAAATATTTTTTACGTTAATAACTATTTTTACTGCGGACGGATAATGATGATCGGCATAACAATTGGGACGTGATTCCTCTAATATTTGTTTGATATGCTACATTAATTTTGATACATTACAATTCCCTAATCCGTAATTGATTCAAACAAGGGATTCTCAAACTATTCTAGGCAAGAGATCTCTTTTTCAGAATGAATCGATGCAATAGATCCCTATAGTCAAATTTCTTTAAAAAAATTATCTTTATCTAAGTTAAGTGAGTAAACTATTTGGGTTTTTGGTTTTTGGGTGAAATTCAAAACTATTTTTAGTATGCTTCGGGTTGTCAACTATGCACCGTTTTATTGTAAAATTTGTTTCCATTCTAAAGGTAGCTTCATCATGTCTCTATCATAGAAGTCTTGGATTTTTACTATCTTCTCTTGATCCTAATTTATTATCACTCTGGAAATTTTGAAATGCGAGAAAAAGGTGGTAATCATGTGGGTAAAACATCCCAATCAAACTCCTGCAGTTGTGTGTGCTTGTGTTGCCCGGACATCTCCTCTGTTGGCCGATTCTGGACGTTTCTGGACAGTTGCTAGCTTCAAACGGTCCACTTGTTGACAGGAGGGATCTGAGGTTATTGTATCACACAAAAAACAAATTTTGAAATTAAAAAAATTCAAAATGAAATTAAATTGCACGTATTTTACTGTTGCAGTGTCGACACCATAAACACCATTCACAATTTCAGCGGCCTGGCATGCATTTTCGCCTTTATGAAATAAAAAGTGTAAAATGTACCGAATTTTCTCTTTTTCGACCTTCATTGTTAACACCCTGTAACTCACAACTGAATGGAACGGAGAGAAAACAGCGGAAGAGAGGTTTTTAGCGTGAAATGCCACCTTTACAACGAGTCTATACTGGAAATTGTATGATCGATATTACGCGAGATATTGATCACTACAGTCAGCTATCGAGAAAATAATGGCTAACATCTGCCCCAACCTAATATCATTTTCGCATCAATAAATAGACAAAAAATTCAGTTAATATCAAATATAGTTGATGATTATTAATACAAATTATAACAATAATAGTTTCTACTATAATATCAGTTATTCAGGTTGGTTTACGCAACACAACTTATAATTATCTTGAAAGCTTCAAATAAGAACTTATACGAGGGTCACTATTTATATTTTGGGAATAGGAACAAAAACAAATAGTTAAGCTGCGAATATATTTTTATTGTTTTTCAAAGTACTCGCCACGATGATCGATACACTTTTGCATGCGCTTAAACCAATTTTCAAAGCATTTATTCCAATCGACATGAGCCTTTTTTTTGAGCGATTGTCAAATTATGTGGGATCCAACGTGAACATAATTTTCGCACAACTAAGTGTTCATGTAAAATCGCATATATGCTGGTGGAACTAATGCTTAGGGATGCCTCAATCTCACAATAGGTTACATGACGATCCTGCTTAATCATTTCGTGCACAGCATCGATGTTTTCTGGCACTACAGTCGATTTTGGACGACCTTCACGAAACTCGTCGGACAGCGAACTACGACCACGATTGAATTCACTATACCAGCGATTCACAGTGGTTTTTGGTGGAGCTTCATCGCCAGAAGTCAAATTAAGTTGATTGACGCACTCTTGTTGTGATAATCCTCGTCGAAAGTCGTAAAAAATCATCGCACGAAAATGTTCACGATTCAGTTCCATTTTTTTGTCGAGACCAAACTATCAACTAAATATAAAATAAACAAATAGCGTCCGTATGACAAAATGTTCTGAGTACGTATATCGTCAAAAATGTCAAACTTTACGATGGAACCGTCAGATGGACTCACATGACATCAGTGTTGCCAATTCCCGAAGCGAGCAAATAACAGCTACCCACAGAAGTTTCACCCGAAGCAAATTCTGATAGGGCCGACAGTATGTTATGAATATCTTTCATTCGTCGTAATTCCAGATTCTATACAGTGTACTTAGCTGCTCTTACAAAGCATTTCCATTGCATGCAAACGTTCTACACAATTATTATTGGAACAAAACTCGACATTTTCAATGCGATAGGCTTATCGTACTTATGGTTGATGGTCATCTTCATTGATGGCAGTTACACAATTAAATTGCCAAATAATAATGATCATTGTTGCTTTATAAGTGGCTTCGATGACGATGTTATTCATGAAAAACTAGTCAAGAAGCCATACAACCCATGCAATAGCTAACTCCTCGTCACAGTCCAACACTCGAAAATGAACAATTGGAACAAAATTCCTTCAACAACATCAGCAGCAACCTTTTACCTAGTTTCACGAATTGACAAACAAAATCTTAGCGCGCAATTCGCTCTAGGGGCACTCTTCAAATTTGCTCCACATCAGCGGAGGAAAATAAGCGTGTCATAGAAATAAAGGATAAAGGATTACGTCGGCTCTGGGTGGTGAAGGTTGCTGCTGCTCCGTTCCAGTTTTCCCCGAAACGAGAGGACCTGTTTCAAGCAGCGAATTGTAGGTCACAATTTTTCTTCTCGGATTTGTTGCCCTCGATTGCGACGCGAAAATATATGTATTTATATACAGACACACACACAAACCCACATTTTCTGCCTAGAAGCCTGCCAAATTACCTTCCACTCTCAGGCTTGGCTGAGGCTGAGAACCACCCAGCTCGGCTGCCGCTGTCGCTAACGGCGTTGTCGTCTTCGAGGCAGAAAATTATTAATATTTATTTGGTAGAAATCCTTTTTGGCCTGAGGAAGGAAAAAAGGCACTGCGAAGATGCGTCTCCCTCCCATCGGACCTTCCGGCGGGGGTGTTTCCACCGGAGACAGTTTTCTTTCTTTCTGTTTATTTCGTGACACGCCAGACCACGCCGCCGGGATGAGCTGGCAAAAGACAAAAGATAGACAAACACACACATTCCCACACCTACACACCATCCCCCTGTCATTCATCCCGCCGCCACCCCACTTTCTCACCCCCTCCCACACACACACAAAATACTGATAGAAAGAATGATTTATGACGGTGATTTGTATTTCTGGCTCTTGTCTCTTGTCTTTTCCCAGCAGTCCGGAAGTGACTTCCTCCGTGACGCGAGGGCCTGTTTCCGTGTCTAACAGTTTTTGGGAGGTATATGATACAATCATGAAAATGTGATGCTGGCGACGGTATCCATCTCGGCGCTCGGCGGTCGATATTCAGCATATTCATCAGAAACACGCAGTCATTTGTTTGGTTGTCGGGCGAACGAAAGTATTCAATTATTTTCACCGGGAGAAGCCCGGGGTTCAGGAACGGGGATGAATGAGATAGAGAGAAAAAACGGAAAGAGTAGCCATCGAAGATGATATATTGGAAGAATTCGAGATATCACAAGCACTTTTTGATAAATTCAGTGTACGGAAACCGCTCGGCTCGGTGAGTTATGGCACCGCAAACGATGCCATCAGCAGCTTCTCGGATGAACCATTTTTGACCGAAGTGTTTTGATTTTGAGTGGCTAAGAGTGTGTCGAATGGGAATGCTTAACAAATAAGCGCTTAGATAAACGGGCCTGTTACGAGGGTCACTATTTATATTTCGGGAATTGGCAACACTGATGTCATGTGAGTCCATCTGACGGTTCCATCGTAAAGTTTGACATTTTTGACGATATACGTACTCAGAACATTTTGTCATACGGACGCTATTTGTTTATTTTATATTTAGTTGAAAGTTTTGTCTCGGCAAAAAAATGGAACTGAATCGTGAACATTTTCGTGCGATGATTTTTTACGACTTTCGACGTGGATTATCACAACAAGAGTGCGTCAATCAACTTAATTTGACTTTTGGCGATGAAGCTCCATCAAAAACCACTGTGTATCGCAGGTATAGTGAATTCAATCGTGGTCGTAGTTCGCTGTCCGACGAGTTTCGTGAAGGTCGTCCAAAATCGACTGTAGTGCCAGAAAACATCGATGCTGTGCACGAAATGATTAAGCAAGATCGTCATGTAACCTATTGTGCGATTGAGGCATCCCTAAGCATTAGTTACACCAGCATATATGCGATTTTACATGAACACTTAGTTGTGCGAAAATAATGTTCACGTTGGATCCCACATAATTTGACAATCGCTCAAAAAAAAAGGCTCGTGTCGATTGGAATAAATGCTTTGAAAATTGGTTTAAGCGCATGCAAAAGTGTATCGATCATCGTGGCGAGTACTTTGAAAAACAATAAAAATATATTCGCAGCTTAACTATTTGTTTTTGTTCCTATTCCCGAAATATAAATAGTGACCCTCGTACTATTCAGCTTATGCTAATGCCAAATGTAAACGAATAAAAAATGTTAAAGCCCCAAGAATTCTCGGTTGTCGCCGTAAGATCTTACCAACATGACATTAGGATAATTCACAGAGCTCGAAAGCTTCATTTTATGAATTGTCATATGTCAATTGATTATCAAAGCACTGGTTGAAAAACTTCCAAATATTCCGTCAAGCCATTTTTATATTAAACTAGCTGACCCGGCAAACTTCGTCCCGCCCAAAATTTGTTTTTGTTATTAATACCTTCAAACATTCACGTTTTCTTACTATGAGCAAGTTCATGGGTCCAATCGCAGAACTATTCATTGATTCATCTTCTAATCGACCCCGTTGAATTTACCTTTTACGATAAAATTCCTAGTATTTGTACCAAAGCTTATCACTATAATATCAGATTATTTTCAGACACAATTCTCGTTCAAAATTTTTCAACCACTTGCAAATAACATGTTTCTCCGTTACATGGAATAAATGTTTTATACAAAAAATATGGTAGAATAAAGACAGCCCTAAATCGGGCAATTCCTTTCTCGAGTTCTGCTCTCATCAGCACATTCGGCGATACTTTTTTATTGGTATAGATAGAAGAAGATATAGGAATGTGTTTCATCACATTAAAATCCATTTCCAGTTTCTAACAAAGATGAATTTCGCTAGCGCAAACATCAAATGGACTAACAGCACTTGTAATTGTAATATGTATGTAATTGAAGAACATATGGAAATTTAATTTTCAGAATTTTCCCTTTTTTCTTCAGAGTTTTCCGAAAACTTTCAATTGTCATGTTTGGTTGGAATATTTTTGGTTCAAATATGTGTACTACTTTTATGGGCCTCCCTCTTCATTCCAGAGGATTCCAGAGGAGGGAGGGGTGTCATACCATCATAAAAACATTTCGCATACCCAAAAACCCTCACATCCCAAATTTGGCTACATTCGCTTGATTAGTTCTCGAGTTATGCAGAAGTTTGTGTTTGTGTGCCCCCTGTAATTCACGTGCCAAATTTGGTTTCATTTGCTTGATCAATTCTCGAATAATGCAGAAATTTATGTTTCATTTGTATGATGGACCCCCTTAGAGAGGGGGATGGAGAGTCTTGCCATCATGGAAACATTTATTGCACCCTAAAACCTCAATATGCCTAATTTGGTTTCATTTGCTTGATTAGTTCTCGTGTAATGCAGAAATTAGTATTTCATTTGTATGACAATTCCCCTTAAGAGAGGGGGGAGGAGTATCCAATCACCGTAAAAACATTTATTGCAACCTAAAACCTCCACATGCCAAATTTGGTTTCATTTGCTTGATTAATTCTCGAGTAATGCAGAAATTTGTTTTTCTTTCGTATGGCAGCCCCCCCCCTTAGAGAGGGGGGTGGAGAGTCTAACCACCATAGAACCATTTATTGCACCCTAAAATCTCCATATGCCTAATTCCGTTTCATTTGCTCGATTAATTGTCGAGTAATGTAGTAATTTGTGTTTAATTTGTATGGCAGCCCCACCTTGGAGAGGGAGGAGGGGTCTCAAACTATCACGAAAACCTTCCCCGGCCCCTAAAATCCCTAAATACCAATTTTCATGTTAATCGGTCCAGTAGTCCAGTTGTACTGCCATAAACATCATTTGGTGGAAAATATACGTTTGCTGTTTTCAAGATAGACGGCCAAATTTTCATAAATTGAAAAATCGAAAATACGCCAGACAAATTCATTGAAGTTGATGTACCGACCAATTTGGTAGCAAATTATTCCATGGTTGTCGTTCAATCGAGGAGTGTTCACGTCGGTACTCTGAATTCGAAACATAACCATATTGCTTCATTTATTCACGGACTTGCAATTGTACTAATTGCTCTTCATCGATCTGCAAAACTCAAAATTTATATGAACATGAATGTTTTGCTCAGCTGAGGCGAATATGATATTACTCAAATTTTCAATTTTCAATGTCTCCGTTGTTGATATTTGTGAATTTTGTCGTGGGACTACGTCTAACCGTGATATATGGGGTAAAATGAAAACCTAAACACAGAACATGCAGGAAAAAATGAAAGATTCCAAATGCTTATAACTCGAACATTTCTTACTGGATCGGGAAGATGTTTGCATCAATTGATAGGAAATATTTCTACGCGTCTATTGCAATTAATAAAATGTTATTTTTCATTAGATAAACAATATAATAACTGTAAAATTTTAAGCGTTGTCTAAACGCCCTAGCTGCCTCGTTTCGATTAGTTCGATTTACGGTTTCCCCAACACAGCCATCAAAACTAAGCAGCCTTGGGCAAATCGACATTGCAAATACATGAAAGTAGAGGGGTTTTCGTACTCACCGAAACGTGTTCCCTAACACAGACTTCAAAAACAAACAGCGTTGGAGAAATCGGCATCGCAAACACATGAAAGTAGGGGGAGTTTTTGTTCCCACCCAAATATGTTCCCCAACAGAGATTTCAAAACAAAGGTGCCTGGAGGAAATCGGCATTGCAAATTCATGCAAATTGGGGGCATTTTTGTTCCGACTGAAATGTGTTTCCCTAACACAGACTTCAATCCATGGAGCGTAGGGAAATCGGCATTGCAGATACATGCAGGTCGGGGGTATTTTTGTTCCGACTGAAATGTGTTTCCCCAACACAGACTTCAGAATCAAGGTGTCTGGGGAAATTGGCATTACAAATTCTGAAAATGTGTTTCCCTAACACAGACTTCAGATCCAAGGTTTCTGGGGAAATCGACTTTGCAAATAAATGTAAACTGCGAATACTTTTGTACTCGCTTGTCTATGTGTTTCCCTAACACGGTCTTCTAAACTTAGGAACCTGGAAAAATGGTGCAGACACTAGAGGCGAATGAACTTTCGATTTCAAGCAAATTCGCGGTTCGAGAAGTGCGTACACTTGAGAGATGCAAACTTCAGAGGGAAATGTAAAATAAAATAATCGTTTGATTATTTTTCTGTTCACATATTTTGTCCGTAAAAGGACTGTCATTTAATTTACTTGTAACGAAGAACATAACTATCACAATGCATGAATTGACCTTACATGTTCAATCTTTTTACTCACAAAGCAAATATATTGAATTCAATTGAATTCGGAAATTGTTTCATTCAATCAAGAATTTAATCAATACAAACAAGTGATTGCTAAGCTAAGGTAGTCCCACGTCAACCTTGCGGTTATATCATAGATATAACCCACCCATTTTTTTCCTTTGATATATTGGACATTCGCATACGCTTGCGATCGTGACGTTGGTGAAATCTTTGGGAAAACGCTTTCTACATTTTCCATCTACCATGCAAGGCGATAAAAGTGTTAGATCAACAAAGTAATTTTAAATTGCTAAAAATTGAATGAAAATTATTACTCTATGTTGTTTACATACTATAGGGACATAGTCCTGACCCTAACTTAACTATTTTTCTATAAACCTTCTTGTATTTCTGCCAAAAATTTATTCATAATTTAAAACCATTATCAGAGACAGTTCTCGTTAAAAAAAATTCCCCACTTGCAGAGATGGTGTTATTTTGTTACACAGAATTCATATTAGAGTCTATTTTCTTTTTTTTTTCGGTAGAACCTATTTTCATTTATAACTTTTGTTTAAAAAACGTGTTCATTTCACCCGGAAATTCATTACCATTTTCGCACGGAACACGAAACACGAAGCTTGAGTCAAATGGATGACATGAGATAATATTGCGATCGGTTCGGGTGTTTCTGACTCGATCGGTTTTCAGAATACAGATGAGTTGTTGATCAGTAGACGGATATGGAGTTCTCAAGGAAATTACACTTTCGATTTTCTTTCCGATTAACCAAACTAAAAATGTGGATATATTTGCCATTTGCAATTTTGGACCGAATACTTGTTATATTGTAAAGAATGGCCCAATTTTTTTGTTTGAACAAACGTGATGGCAATAGCAAAGGCTGTGTCAGCATTGCTCATGATAGCGTATCGCAAGCGGATGTGGCGATATATTGTTTTTTGAAAACCTCGTAAATATTGGTATCAAATGAAATTATTTGACTAATAGTAAACAGTACATCATGGAAACATTCCGAAAAACGAAGTGAGGAATCAAAATATGAAAACTTGTTCAATGATTTTATTGTAGAGTTAGTACTCACGCTATAAATAATGTACTAAAAACTGGAAAAAAAAAGTAAAAAACTTTACCTTAAACGGTTTCAATGTGCTTTAAACATAATAATAATACAGATAATGTACCAAAAACTAGAAAATAATCAGGCATGTAGCAGTTAGGATTTGTCACACCCATTCCTCAATTAATCTAGGGCAATTAATGAGACTAAAATTAAATCGTGGGGCATGTGATGAAACCACTAACTGTGGATAATGGAAATTCGGAAGGAATTCCAAACAAAATTTTAGTTCACTTTGTCTCCGAGATCAATTTTGTGAAAAAAAACATACAGAAGAACGGGATACAAATTTCACAAATTTATCAGTGTTTCTGAACACAGCACTACACACTATTTTATATGTGTAAGTAATTATACAAAAAAAAATCTAGCTCACCTGGAGTATATGTCAAACCACGTTGAGCCCAAACATCGATACATGCATACGTGATACATGAGAGAAAAAGAAGCGAATTCATTTTGGAGGAAGTCACTTCAACATGCAATGAAGTCCATTTGACAGGGAAGAAATAAATGAGATGAGACGAGTCGTAGAGTGAGATAGCAACTAAACGCCCGAATGACTGTTGAGTCATGTTGACGGAGAAACTGCTGGAAGAAGCAAAAACTCATCCGAATTCGAAGGCGATTTTTTTTCATTTTTTCCCTGACTGTGCTCAGTTCAATGTGACTTTGGCGATAGAAGACAGAAAAATTGATCGACTCCACGATGGATGTTGTGGTACGAACGATCGTTATCGTCTCGCCGTGTTTATTCAGAATTTAGCTTCGTGGGAGGTAAATCCATAAACATAGTGAAACATCTTTTATGATCGGTTCGTCTCACAGAATCATATCATAAGAATATCAGGCATATAGTACAGACGATCGTTATCGCCTCGTCATGTTTATTTTAGGATATGGCCACATGGGTGACGAAATCCATAAGCATGACGAGGGTTGTTTTATGATCGGCGTTCTCGGCATCCTAGCGATAAGATAAAAAACGAATAGGCAGGAAAACGGAGTAGATAGATAATAAGGATTTGTGAACTAGCAAGAAAGGAAAAAATAAACCATGTGGTAGTCGCTTACAAAACCTGAGACAGTGCAGTTCGTTCTGATCCGAAACCCCATAATATGGAAGAGTGAAATCTTCGCAACATATCCTCACAAATGTCCGTGTCCTCCGTGTCACTATTAATCATTTTCTACGAACTGCACAAGTTTCACTGACTAAATCAAACTGCACTTCAGAATAAAACTTCGCTACTGTTCTCCCATATCGCTTATTTATTAGATTTTCCTGTATCGGTAAAAGTTCTCCGTTTATCCATTGCATTGACCATGCTGATACTGGAAGCAATAGTGTGGTGTGAAACATTTTTACCCTTCCTATGCTCGCGCATAAGTCTGACAGGTCAAGAATGAATGAGGTGGCTGAATTAAAAGACTATTAAAACTGATTAAAGTTAAAGAAAAAATATTTTCTGGAGTTTTTTCGCTCAATTGTATCTTTTTCTTAGAATAAATACCAATAACGCCTAAAAATACACAATAGCAGTATTACAGAGATGCACGCAGTCTGTGAGTACACGAGTTACGATTTTTCGCGCGAGTATGGGAGTGTTAAAGAGGTCCATTTTCAGAAGAAAACTCATGAACTGCCACAAAAAAAAGTATCGTCATTTCGAGGTAAACCGAAATTATATCCAGTAGATACATCTTTATGGGAAAAAACACAACAATCATAACAGCGGATATAATTTCTTCTCCCCCATAAAAAAACTTGCATTGGTTCATTTTTCATCTAACCAACAAAAAAACAACACAGCTGACAAAACATCGCCCGATAGCCGAATATTCGATGGAATTTGTCCAATTTTCGTCATCCACCCAAATTAGTCCGCCTCCCGGCTGCACTCCGGCGTTAGCTTACAGTGGCGGAAGAAAACTTCCGATTTTTCATAATTTCCTGTCTTTATTGTATCCTGAACGCATCCAAAAAAAAAAAAAGAAAACTTTGCCCGTTGCGCCGCCCAGCAGCAAGCTGCAAGATCTCAGTGACATTTTTCCATGGTCCAAACAAAATGACAGAATATTACCCGTAGGGTGGGGGTGATAAAAAAGGAAATCAATTCCTTTGACAGCTAATAAAAAAGCTTATCGGTTATTTTTTTTCGCTGCAATGCTGCAGCCGAGAGAACGCCCGCTTCTCACACAGTGAAAATTCCCGATGTTTCAACTTTTTGTGTTCACACTATTTTCCCCCAGTTTCCCCTTTTTTCCTGCTACCCCGAGGCCACCAGCTGTCTCAATATGATATCGCATTCTCGTCGAATGGATGATGCTTTTTTGCTAGCTCTCTCCCACCCTCTTTCCTTCACTCAAGTTAGTTTGTTCGTTCATCAAAAGTCTCATCTCTGCCGCTTTCGGATAGGAGTGTCCTGTTCTTTCGAAATCGGAACAAAAGAGGAGAAAACTTGAAGGATCTTCAGCTGCAACAACGCCTTCTGGTGGGATGAACAGTTGGATTTAGCTCGGTCAAGCTCGGCGGTGTTCCGGAAGGAGAACGAGACGTTGCTGCGGCCCTTCCATGGAATTATTAGTAATTTATTTCAATTTCTCTTCTGTCAACGGCATTGAAAAGCAAGTCCTCGAAACAACAACAGTGCACTGACTGGTTGCGCAAGGAGTAATGTCTCCAATGGCGAACAGCGAGCACCGAGGTTGGACTTGATTCTGTCAGCCGGAAGTGTTTCTTGCGATAAGAGGCTTTGTTTGCAAATCATTTACAGTCGCGCAGTGTTACGACCGTTCTCCACCAAGGGGTTGGCAACGGAGGAGACGCACGGTGTGCGAAGACTTTGGTGGAACAATTTGTCTTTTTGGAACGCTTTCAATTGGAATAGTTTCGTGTGCCTGACAACGTGTCATCGTGGAGGTATATCATGCGAGATACCGAGTTCATAAGGGTCAGCATAAATTTTCTCATGACCATATACGACATACCTGCCAACTTCCCTAAATTCTTTTATAGAAAAAGTATTGAGCAAGCGAATCGTGGGCAATAATCATTAATTCCAGTTGTATGTATATTAAAGAGAAATTCACACTTTAATATGTAACACGTTTTTATGTTATTTCATATCTCTTTATAATTTCACTAGCTGACCCGGAAAACTTCGTCCCGCCCAAAATTTGTTTTTTGTTATCAATACCTTCAAACATTCACGTTTTTTTACTATGAGCCAGTTCAGGGATCCAATCGCAGAACTGTTCGTTGATTGATCTTCTAATCGACCCCATTGAAATTTGTATGGCAGCTCCCCCTTAGAAAGGGTGGTGTAGTGTCTAACCACCGTAAGAAACATTTATTGCACCCGAAAACCTCCACATGCCATATTTGGTTTCATTTGCTTGATTAATTCTCGAGTTATGCAGAAATTTGTGTTTCATTCGTAACTCAAATTTTAACGTCTGCGACACCAGTAAATGAAGTCCGAATGAGCTAATATTTTGCATAGGGTATATTATCGTGCAAATCAACATTTCGTAGCAAGTTCCGAATGAAAATAACTATTTTTATTGGTACCCAAAACCATACTTTTCGTTTCGTACTCCGAACAAATGTCCCAGAGTGCCGATTTTTGACCAAAAAAAATTGTCGAGATGAAACTATATCTCGACGTTTCATGCAATTTCAAGACATTTGGCATCAACATTTTTTTTTCGAAAACCCCGATTTCCTTTACTCCCCCTTGGGTGATTTTTTCATTTTCAAAAAACTCAAACTTTGAAAACTTTGCGCCACTCTCCCTTAAGTCCGATTGAGCTGAAATTCGGCATGGGGTGTTTTTTCGAGGTGGTGAACATTTTGTATAGGATAACTTTTTGAAATTTTAGGATCGATTTTTTCCCATACTTTCCCATACTCATTCTGCATGAAAACCCATCATTATCTTTGACGCTTCACTAACCCGTAAAACGTAGTTCAATGGCGTGCCGTTCATATCGTTTTCACCGTGAAGTGTATTCGAGAATCAAGCCCGATGTCCGTAAAGCGATGGGACCATTCACGGCACCAGGGTTGCCATAATAAAATCTGTGTTTTTGGTCTCAAAAAATCTGTTTTGTCTGTGTTTTTTTCTCAGAAAATCTGTATCGAAGTCTGTATTTTCATTACAGTCGTTTGTCTGCTTTCAGCCACCACAGCAAAGAGGTATACTAATACCCTAATACCCGTACAATATACCCGTTCACACTTTTTCTAAACAAATTTTAATGTCTTGTGAACTTATTTTCGAACCAAAACGTTGCTTCTATGAATAATAGATAACGGTACTTAGTATAAACAAAAATTGTCATTCCTGCTTGAGAAAAGGATCAATAGAAAACTCTATGCATTGAGCCACTGTGTAGTTGTAACGAGCATTGTTCTGTATGTTCAATCAGAAAAATGAAAGGCAAATGACGTTAAACTAATTATTTTTGTGGTATAAGCGAAAGATATCACACAAAGAAGAATTATGCAAATATTTTTTAAACATAAATATGAAAACATTGTTTAGTAAATACTTATCAGAAGTTTACAAAAAAAAATTTTAATCTTATTCATCTTCCATAATCTCGCAAAGTTATACCAGTACGACCAGTACAACACACACCGCCGTAATTGCGGCCGCAAAGGGTTATATTTAGTTCAATCTTGAAGCATAATCTTAGCTTTAGTATCATTTGTTGGCATAATTATTTTGAATTTGAATGATTGTTGAATGTTTACGTGGATATCATCAACCACATAAACATTCCTTTTCACTATGTAGGAATTTTTTTCATTTTTTTTTTTTCATTTTTCATTTCACTAAAAAAGGGAAATGTATGTATTGTAAAACTAGCTGATGACGCAGACTTCTGCATCTTTTCGCCTTAGATTGAGTATGAGAAAGCAGTACTATAGTAACATATCGTTATTTTGAAAAATCTGTAAATCTGTATTAAAACCAAAAAAAATCTGTAATCTGTATCTACAGATTCTTGGTTTCAAAAAGTCTGAAAAGTCTGTATAAATACAGATTATCCTGTAGATATGGTAACCCTGCACGGCACGTTGTTTCACTAAGAGCAGCATCTCTGTTAACTTTTCGAATTTAGACTTTTATTAACCCATACTCGCCATAACGATTAACTATTTGGCACAAAATCATATATTTGAAATTTAAGTACCACGCATGCATTTGAATAAAAGACTCATTTTGGATGGCAATGAAAAAAAACTACAAAAGATTTACAATTTTCCCTAGATTCTACGCCCCTGCCTCTATCGTGGTCTTAGCGAATAACTACTTCTCCGCATTGGGCGCGAAATTAATGGAGTAGATCCTCCGTTTGAGGTTTGTCCAAAAATTTTCTGTCGGTGGCAGCTTGGAGACCTTGAGACGGTTGGCGGCTCCTGGTATAGAGGTTATTTTCAGCCGGTCCATCTCCTCCAGTGATCTTTTGGCACAATGTAACGAGGCCAGGTCCGGCCAAAAGACCACATCGTCCTTCGCGTGATATGTCTTGATGAAAGCTCCTTCAGTCACTTCGTACCGTATATCTTCCATACAAACAAAACGCAAATTTTTGCATAACTCGAGAATTAATAGAGCAAATGGAATCAAAGTGTGAGGATTTTAGAGCACAAGAAACGTTTTTACGATGGTTTGACACCCCTCCTTTCTCTGAAAGGGTCGAGAGAGGGTCGAAATTGGAAATTTTCGAAAAAACTCTGAAGGAAGCTGGGAATTCCCATATGTACTATAATTACATTTTACTATAATTACTATAATTACTATAATTACAGTGATAAGCGTTGTTAGTCCATTTGATGTGCGCGCTAACGAAATTGTTCTTTGTTCGGAACTGGACATGGATTTTCAGGCGAAAAAACGCACTTTTGTATCTTCTATCTGCAGTATTGGAAATAAAAAAGTAAACAACTAGTACCTTTTGTTGCTAGTAACGTTTAATCGAATATTGACGATAAAGTAGGTCATTTGATAATCCCTACATAATCTAGTCAGGATACCTTGATGCAACAAATACAACTACACTGCTTTTTCACGCATATTTACGCGATAACAAATTCGGCTGAAGCTCTGTCGATTTACTATCGAGAAAAAAAGTCACAGGAGAGCTGTGTCAAAGACACGACCGCATAGTTGACGTAGGATTCCGTGAGGCTATCTGTTGATTTTGGATATGTTTGAAGAATTACATCGTTAAATTCTTTGATAATGATTTGGTGGCCCTGAAAAGGGCCGTTCTGTTTGGGTGTTGGGAATTGTTTGTTCAATGGATAATTTTATTCCAGTGTTGATGACAGAAGGATGGTAAATAGTCGTTGTATGGTGCGTATCAGATAAAAGATACTGAAGTGGAACGAGATATGATGAATGCCCTCTGTGATCCTAGACGAGATGCCTCCTGGGCAGGATTGCCAACTATCATTTTCACAAATAAGGGAAAACAAAAATCAGCAGAAATCAGGATGCTCATATTGTGTTGTTCGGGAATTTCGAACCGATTTTTAGAAACACAAACGAGCGATTTTCATAGATAGTTTTGTTCCCCGATCTTTCACACAGCTTAAAAAATTTATCCTCTCAGAATATATTTGCTTTCTCACCGAAAACTACTTTATATACAAAAGAAAGATATTTTCTACACTGTCTATAATGTCGAAGTTCGTAGTAATTTCGCAGGGACCTTAACCTGTGATAATCTTAAGGTGCAATATCCGGTTAGTTTAGCTGGTGGGATAGCACATTCCAGCCAGACTCCAACATAAATTGTCGTGTGGGTAAAGAGACATGAAGTTTGGCGTTGCTCTGATGGAACACGACTATCGCATTGACTAATCCTGGAAGTTCCTCTAGTTTGTTGCGAACGGTAGTTGTGGGAATTTATCGACTGTTCAATTAGTAGAAGCTCATAATGGAGCTTCGAGAATAATGAATAAGTTCAGCTTCGAGATTAGTTTCGTAAGATTATGCTAATGATGACGAGTTTTTGTGGAAATGTCAGGAAGTTTATTGACACAGTTGTAAAGTAAGAATTAGGACTACGTATTTTAATTATTCGATAGCAACAAGTAATTATTTTCATTCAAAATATAACGATTTGAAACTGCCTTTGGGCGTGCTGATCGGATAGAGTATCTTTTTTTCAAGCCAACTTCAAGCTTTAAAAAAGTCGACAGGGTATCTTCGATAAAGCGAATCGCTTCGGAATATATAGATAATAAACAAAAAAAAAGATTAAACATCATGCAAGTTTGGACTGGAAAACTTTTTTATGTAGGCTATTATGACAATTCTCACTTCCAACTAAAAAAACTTCGTGTATTTATCACGGATAATTTTTATTCTAATAAAGTAAAAAGTATAAAATCAAGAAAAATCAGGCCAAATTTAGTGTTTGTCAGGAAATCAGGGAATGTGCCAAAAAATCTGGAAAATCCTGAATAATCAGGAAGGTTGGCATCTCTGCTCCTGGGTTGTGTGTGGATGAAATATAGAAAAAAAACTCAACGATGTAATATAAGACAATTACCAATATCGAACACAATTATCCATTTATCTCATCAGTAAAAACATGTTAGTTTAATATAGAGAAAACATATTTGAAATGGAAAAGGTGAATTTCTTTTATAATTTTTACTTTCTGTGTGTTTATTCAACCCAATGCGGATTTTAATTGGTCTAACAACAACTAATACTAAATGTAGAGCTTATAGGAAATTCCTTTTTCTAATATTTCTTCAAATTTCCAATTTTTCTCGCCGCATAAACTTTCCTTGGGTGAAAATAAACATAACAAAACAGACAGCTTAAACCAAACGACCCGTTCTCGAGCGGGAACACACCTTGGTTTTTATTTACGAAAATTGAAATAAATCGTTTCATACTTCAAATCATTTTTAACACAACTGCTACCACATACAATTTTACACTTACACTTGTGCTAAATTTTTCACAATACACGATCGGTTATTGATATGAAGTTTAACGAAGCAACCAACATTAAAGTTCCAAATTCAAATTTTATTTGCTAGAATTAATCGTATCACTCACCTTACTTACAATATAAAAATACCCCCGACTTGCATATATTTGCAATGCCGATTTCCCCCTTGGTTTTGATATCCTACGTCAAAAGTAACTAATGCTGGTTCATTCGATCTCGTCGAAATATTTGCCAAAACATTGTGTTGTTTGTTTGTCAAGCTTCGTTTTCGTTATCGGGAGAAAGGGAGAAACATAAGATATTCCCAAACTATGTAAATATTAGATGATATTAAGCATATTCAATTGATACTTAGACGATGGGCCAAAAGTCGGTGAAAATTCGGAAACTGATCGTTTCCGGAGTGAAAGCGAAAGTGAAATCGCAGAAAAATATGGTATCGGAGCGATTTCGAAAATCATGAGAAAACATAATACGCTGGGCACAGTAGAGCGGAAATCCGGATGTGGAAAGTAAACCTCGTAACCCCTCAGTTCACACAGATTGCCTTATTCGCCGCATGGTTCGATCAGATCCCGATGAATCTTGTCGGGTAATCCAGGAAGAGTTGGGCCTCAACATAACTAGTCAACGGTGAGCAATCGACTTCGTGGATAACAGGTCTACAAAGCTTCTTCAAAAAGAAAAAGCCATTACTACGGAAAGCAAAAATCAAAAAGCGCTTGGATTTCGCAAAGAAATATGCTTCTCGCCCTACTGATTTTTGGAAGAAGATTGTTTGGACCGATGAGAGCTAATGTTTGAGCATAAACATACGAAGAAAGGTCATCGAAATCGTTGCCTGTAGTCTGAGCGTCTGCTATCCAGATGTACTCAAGCAACAGTTAAACACGGAGGAGGATCACTGCTTTTGTAGGGCTGTTTCCCTGGAATGAGGTGGAAAGATGCGGAAACGGAAAGATGATTGGTGAATCCTTCGTCGAAGTTATGGAGGAAAACATAAAGCCGTCACTCGGAAAAATGAATATGAAAGACTGTGTTTTCCAAAAGGACAAGCACACCTCGAAGGTTGCGAAGCGCTATTTTCCAGGCCAAAAAGATTAAAATGGTTGAGGGGCCACCCCAGTCCTCAGACCTCAACCCCTTTGAGCCTCTATGGACAATACTGGATGGAAAAATCAATTGGATTTGCGGAGAAATCTTTTTTAACAGGTAACGCAAACGGCGTGGGTTGCGATTCCTAAACTTTTATTTATCACTAACTGTTGATTTAAAAAAAAATATATTATTCATTTTGGGGCAGATAATATAAATAGTTATTTAGAATTTATTTGATTTTCAGTGTTATATGTTAGTGTTATATGGAAGAAGAAGAAAATCACAGATCGCGAGTGGAACATGCTGTGAAATTTGATGTAGAATTGAAATAATTTTAAATTGGTGTGTGACCCTATTTTTTCCAGTTTTGGATATGGTTTCCCTTGTTCTGAATTATATAATCCAAAATAAACCCTCTATCAAAGGTCCAATTTCGCCTATTTGGACGATAATGGATATATTGATGCGGGAAAAGCGTAAGTACTAACGGAGGACACAAATCAATCTTTTAAAGTCACACTGAAATTAAATTTCTTGATTTTCGGAAAATTATATTTCAAATAATACACTTTCGACGTTAGTAGATAATGAGCAACCAAGAAAAAAAGCCTTCCGAAAAAACTAGCTGACCCGGCAAACTTAGTCCCGCCCAAAATTTGTTTTTTGTTATCAATACCTTCAAACATTCACGTTTTCTTACTATGAGCAAGTTCATGGGTCCAATCGCAGAACTGTTCATTGTTTGATCTTCTAATCGACCCCGATTCCTGGTATTTCCAACAAAACTCATCATCATAATATCAGATTATTTTCAGACACAATTCTCGTTCAAGATTTTTCATCCACTTGCAGATAACATGTTTCTCCGTTACATGGAATAAATTTTTTTTTACAGAAAATATGATAGAATAAAGACAGCCCTAAATCGAACAATTCCTTCCTCGACGTCTGCTCTTATCAACACATCCGGCGATCCTTTTTTTGGTATAGATAGAAAAAGATATAGAAGTGCGTGTCATCTTTAATGTGATCCATTTCCAGTTTCCAACAAAGATCAATTTCGCTAGCCCAAAGATCAAATGAACTAACAGCACTTGTCACTATGTAGTTGTATGGGAATTTAATTTTCCGAATTTTCCCTTCATCCTCCAGAGTTTTCCGAAAATTTTCCATTGTCATGTTTGGTTGGAATGGTTTTGATTGAAATATGTGTAATATTTTTATGGGACCCCTCTCCATTCCAGAGGAGGGAGGGGTGTCATACCATCATAGAAACATTTCTCAAACCCTAAAGCCCTCACAACCCAAATTGTGCTTCATTAGTCCAC
Organism: Toxorhynchites rutilus septentrionalis; assembly: GCF_029784135.1. NCBI lineage: Eukaryota > Metazoa > Arthropoda > Insecta > Diptera > Culicidae > Toxorhynchites > Toxorhynchites rutilus. The sequence goes on along the minus strand of NC_073744.1, from coordinate 14,049,769 downwards.
GAGTTATGCAGAAGTTTGTGTTTCGTTTGTATGGCAGCCCCTCTACGAGAAACGTTTCCGTAGAAACGTTTAGTTCCCCGTAAACCTTCACATGTCAAATTTGGCTCCATTTGCTTGATTACTTTTCGAGTTATGCAGAAATTTGTGTATCATTTGTATGACAGCCCACCCTTAAAGAGCGGGCAGAGAGTCTTACCACCATAGAAACATTTATTGCACCCTAAAACCTCCATATGCCAAATTTCGTTTCATTTGCTTGAATTATTCCCGAGTAATGAAGAAATTTGTGTTTAATTTGTATTTGTGTTAGACAGGGGAGAAGGGTCTCAAACTATCACGAAAACCTTCCCCGGCCCCAAAAACCCCTACATACCAATTTTCATGTTGATCGGTTCAGTAGTTTCCGAGTTCGTAAGATTCAGACAGACAGACAGACAGAAATCCATTTCTATATACAGCCATTCCATGACAAATCGATATAGTGGTTCTCAGATTTTCGTCAAAAGTGGTAGTTTTGTTCTTTATCGCAAATTATGAGACTCGTATTTTTTAATTTTTTTGTTAGGGTAACCTGTCCATTTTAGTGTGGTCCAAAAACACATTTTTTCGCATTTTTGCCAAAAATGACTTTTTTCAAAAATTCATAACTTTTAAACTACTAGACCAATTCAGATGATCGACATATCAAATTAAAGCCAATCACCTGATTTTTTGGAATCATAACTCAAAAACGAAAAAAACGCCTTCCTGGTTTCGAGATATGTTATGTGAAAAATCCTCAGCATTCTAGAACAAATATAAAAAACCGGCGCCTTTGGTCCCGAGACTATGTAAACAGTAAACGAATACAATCAAAAATAACGAGAGCAGAATTCAAATTTTCTGCAGATATAGTATTTGTTCCAAAAAAAGATCAGGTGATTAGCTTCAATTTGATATGTCGATCATCTGAATCGGTTTAGTAGTTCAAAAGTTATGATTTTTTGAAAAAAAAGTCATTTGTGGCAAAAATGCGAAAAAATGTTTTTTTGGACCACCCTAAAATGGAAATGGTCAACCTAACAAAAAAATAAAAAAAATACGGGTCTCATAATTTGCGATAAAGAGCAAAACTACCACTTTTGAGGAAAATCTGAGAACCACTATAACGGTTTGGCATGGAATGGCTGTATATATAGATAGATAGATACAGTGATAGATACATCATTTCTAAAATATTATTTATTATGTTCTTTTCAAGTTTTGTTAATGTTACGCTGGTAAAAAAGAAAGTTTTTCCGATAAATAAATACAGGGACAAAATAAAGTGCCCAACTCAAAAATCGATATAATTTCGATAAGTTTCCATCGTGAGGCTCCTCGGATTTGTTTGTTTTGTGTATTTTGACGTTTCATAAACAACTGGTTTCGGATCTCGATGCTCGGATTTATAAGACTGGTGTGACAAATAAAAATACTTATTTTGACGCCCTGGAGCGCGCGTGGGAAGAACTCGACCCACAACACTTGCACAACCTTGTTGAAAGTATGCCGAAGCGCTTGCAGGAGATGTTGAAGGCTAAAGGAGGCCATACCCATTATTAAATCGTTCTTGTTTGCCTTCAGTTTGATTTATTTGAAGCTGTACTGATCTGGGCACTTTATTTTGCCCCTGTTTTTTTTTTTGGAATATTACTTGTTTTTTTTTCTATCAGAAAAACTTTTTTTTCTTTCTTTTTTACCAGCGCAACATTAACAAAACTTGAAAACAACATAATAATTAATATTTTAAAAATTATTACGATGTGTTTTCGTTGAATTTTAACCAGAAAAATGAAAGAAATGGAAAAAAAATAATTTGGACACTTTATTTTTGCCCCTCACTGTAGATGGATTTCTGTCTGTCTGTCTGTCTGATTTATATGGACTCGGAAACTACTGCTCCGATCGACATGAAAATTGGTGTGTACGGGTTTTTAGGGTCGGGGAAAGTTCTTATGATAATTCGAGACCCCTCCCCCCTCTCTAAGGGGGGGCTACCATATGAACGAAACACAAATTTCTGCAATACTCGAGAATTAATCAAGCAAATGGAACCAAATTAGGCATGTGGAGGTTTTAGGGTGCAATAAATGTTCTATGGTAGTTAGACACTACGTTTGCCGGGATAGCTAGTATAAAACAAATAAGGACAGTCTTTGTTACAGTAATTAGACTTATGCGTGCGTGGCTACAGCACCGCGGAAATCTGACGGAACATAACCCCAAAATACATCAACCCAGGGTAATCGTTCACCGGAGTCAAACTACCGAGGCATTTCTTGGTTTTATTTTTGCCGTGATCTCGGCGAAATGAGTTTCCCCGAGTTTATCTGATCCACCCCCCAAAAACCTAAGAGATTTTTTCACTCTGAAATTTGTTCCACTTTGTGCGAACACACAAAGCCGTAAACGCACACACGCAGCAGCATTTATGGAGCATCGCATCGCATCAATTTTCAGGATGACCATCTTATATTTCTCGAGTTTAGTCCAACATCAACCGGATCACCATTTCGCATCTCATCATCGGACGACTAACATAAACATTTGTCAGTGCTCCCACCCATCCGTCCGACACAAAGGATATTATCCACTCACACATTCCTGGGGAGAGCGAAAAAAAACCACCAACAGCAGCAGAAAAGCAGATAAAAAGCCAATGCTTTGTAACGAGGTGTCAAAAGGGAATTGCGCTTCACCGATGCTAAGTTTATGATGGGTTTTGTCCCACGCCTCTCCCGGCCCCGTGTCTGCGTTTCGCCTAGCCACATCAGACATGTATCAATCGCAGGCCGCCTGTCCACAAAGCGACGGCTTCCCGTGTGGACTCCCCACCCCCACTCTCCCTGCCGAAGCAAGATCATGTTTATGGGAAGCTGTAAAAGGAAATGGAATTTTTACGAGTGAGATCTGGTTTATTTCGAATGGTTCTGCTGGGATTGAAGTCGTGATGCCACCGGTCGAAGTGCCTCCCAGGGAAAATGTGCGTTGAGAGAGACCCTGAGGCTCCGGGCTTCCAGCCGGGTTTTTTATTGGCGGATTGCAATCTGCTCTTCAGCGCCGCTCCGTCGATCCTTCTGCGAGAGGATGAATTGCCGAGTGCGGTGTGCGGTTGAAGTGTACGCACTTTCAGCTGATAAGTAATTACTTTATCAAGGAGGTGATAAAAGTGGGATGGATTAATGGAAGTGGGGAAACAGCTTATATTGTTTTACGATGGTTTACTCGTCCTGCGGGGGATTGCAGAGAGAAAAACAAGCACCGGCTATTCGTGATCTCCGAGATAAGATATGGGTTAAGCTGACAAAAGCAATTGTGGCAAACACCATGCGTGTGAGAAAGGGCAATCCATACGAGATAAAACCCTCCAAACTCGGGGCAGTTATTTTTACGGCATCCCACTCAAAAGTTTATCACATATGTATATTATGTTCCCAACCGAAGAGATCCCAGACTCTCCGGTTGATGCGCGGCGTAAAACGGTATCCTCATTTTCTAAAATAAACATGAATTTAGATACACACAACTTCGGTGTCCACTGCCAGAACATGTGCGTGTGTGTGGGTGTGTGCGTGGGGGTGGAAAAGTAAATCTGCCATAGCGATTTCTCATCGACAAGGCTACCCTATTCGACAAATATGGCAAATCGATTTTGCCAGTCTTTGGGCCCTGCAACGGAACTACGAATGTAAATCACAGCAGATAAGTAGAAACAGAACAATAAAAAAGAAAAAAAAAACACAGACCTTAAGACGTGATTTTTATCGCAAATCAGAACTTTCCAAAAGCCTAAATCAACAGCACGCATGAAATCGGATTGCCAGGTTTAACTTTAGGATGGGTTTCCGCTTTTCAACTTTCCAGAGCCGTTTCTCTCCGTCAGAATGGATGAATTCAGACTCGATAAAAAGAATGACTCTGAAACTCGGAATGAAAAACAACACACACACACACACCACTTCCAGGACCCCCTACCAGCAGAGCAGAGCCCAGACGGGATGAGGAATAACCGAAGCTTTCCATGTTGATTTGGAATCGACTACCGGTTGCAACGTCGAAACGGACGCAGTGGAATCCTATTCTTAATGGTCCACTGGATTCCTTGCTTCCGCCGGGTGGATTAGCTTGTTTTGTTTTCGTTGTTGCTTTTTCATTCTCCGGCAGTAATGGATAGAGGAAGTTTGAAATTTGGATGGGGGCTTGGTGTTTCTCTCAGTAGACCTAACGCATCCAATTGGTTATGGTAAAATATGTTTTTATTTGTTTTTTGGTTTTTCAATCTGGCTGAGCTGTTGTTCAGTCAGCTAGATCAGATGGTGTGAAAATTCAACTCAATGGCAGTGATTAAGGTGCTGACACGATACACCTCTATAAAGGATAAAAATGGCGAGGACACGATCCACTGTTAACGTAGAACATTCGAAACAAAAGGGTGTCCCTCATCAAATTGCATCACAAAAAAAAACGTTGTAGAAAATTACCCATTGGATATTTTCTCTTGAAAATCTGGGTAGAAATAGTTTAGAGTGTATTGTTTACATTGTATTTTTATAGCATTGTATTTTTAAACTTTGTGATTAAACATAGACGAATTTCATGCCAACTCGACTGGCCGTTGGCAGCACCATCTCAAATAGCAGTGAAACGTTGTGGGTGTACTTGGGTCATTTAAGCAACTTTGCATACTTGAAATATTCGAAAAATAATTACACTTTTTGGAAAAAGACAAATTTTTTTTCTAAAATTTTTACAAAAACTTACAGTGCAATTCCAAATGAAATCGTCCAAAAAATGCAGATTTTAAAATATGTATTTTTGCTTCCGAATTCCGAAAGTTTGTATTCCGTTTGGGTTGGAGGAAATATGAGTTTTCCACAGCAATTGGGAATTTTTTGACTCAAGCGTAACTTTTGAAAAGGGCGTATCGATTTTAGTAAGAGAAATCTTTGATAATTTATATCTAAAATATATATATATATATATATATATATATATATATATATTATTTTTTCATACAAAACAGAAGTCATGTACAAAATTTAAAAAATGGGTCCAAGATGGTAAAACTATTCTTGACGAACTTTGTGGAACATCGAATTTTTATGAATTTCCGAAACTTCGAATTTTTGTATGTTAACAATCATTTTAAGCCACAAATTATGATTTCTGATGTGATTTAACCTGACATTCAGTTGTTGCTCTGCTATGCTTCGGAGCGGTCGCGTCGGAGGCTCGTTGAAAAGAAGCATCACGTCGGTTTTCATGCTGTCCGGTGGAGAGTGCTTGTGTATTGTTGCATCACATCGTCGTGGCTTTTCAGTTATTTTTGTACACCAAGGAGCTCAAAATCCCGAAGAAATCTCCGATTGGGCGACACTGAAGCAGATTTGTCGTTGTTGAGGTTTTTGGTTGCTTTATCCGGCCAAAACACATATTGTCCATCTGCATTATGTTTTAGTTGAAGTGTAAACAAAATTTTATTTCAACATTCGTTCTGGTACCCTTGCCAAACCAGAGGGCTTGAATCATGACTTAGAAACACCTCTCTGGGAAATGGTAATGTACAGAATCACTTTCTGTTCAAAATTATTATATTCTATTACTTAAATTACTTATATTCTATGTTCGGAGATGCAGTAGAACTATTCATGGAATAGTGCCGATCGTTTCCGGGAATGAGCGGAAGAGAAATGTAACTTTCGTTGTCCAAAACAAAACATTTTTCGGAATATTTTTTTATCAACCAGCGGCATTGGAATTTCAGTGTCGGAATCTGTTCCTCAGTGTATTTTGGGGTATTGTCTTCTTTCGGCACTTTATTGCTCCTCTTTTCAATGTTTTGCAAATGTACTGGTGAGAACAATTGAAGTTTTTTGTTACATCCCGTTGGTTCAGTGAAGTCGTATTTTTATATCCCATTTGTTATATTTATTTGTTATATTTGTGCCTCGATAAAAAAGCTCGTTATAAATCTCCTTCTAAATGAAGCCATTCTCGAGATATTTTAAAAAATATTTTTCATTTATTGTCTTTTTATAGTAAATATTCCCTTTTAATATGTTTGTCGTGTTATACCGTCATGTTCATGAAATTTTATGAATTTGCTTATAATTTCCAACAACTTTTCCAAATACATCATTATGGTAAAAATATATGTTTGGGAGTTACGTTGAAAAACATTTGAAGACATGTGGGTTAACACAAAACGTAGCGATATTAAAAAATCTCTTTTTATCTTAATACAAACTTTTAACATATTATTCGTGTTACACAATCAAAACACGAACAGTAGGTATATAAAGTCAGGTACCTTTAAGGTACCTCTATAATGTATATAAAGCTACTCATATTCAACCATCGTTCATCAGTCGAACAATCTTCCTTGTAGAGGGAATAACAGTATACCACAATGGACAACAAAAAAACCATCCAAACAAAAAGAAAACAACGAAATTGACTGATAGATCCCGTGTGCGACAGATTGCGAGTGCGAAAAGAAAATTTATAAATTATAATTTAAATTGAATTTAATTACTGTTAATTTCTTTAAGTTTATATTTCTGGTAAGAGTTACATCTAGTTCCGCAACGTTTAATCAATCATATCTAAAACTTACCCAGAACAGTATCTACGACTGGTGGGATAATATAGGAATTGTAACCTACATTTGGAAAGATATCTCCAACACGTTGGACTAGAATCCTTGAAGTCTACATAATTGAATTGTTGTGCGATAGTGATAAGCTACTACAGTGAGTAGAACTCCCATGAATGTACGTTCTAATCTGAAGATTTTCTGTATTGGTATAATTTTGTAAATCTATCTCTAAAATTGAATAAAGATTTCACGAAATTGGAAGCCGTTGTTGTCTATCGCCAACAAGACCGTTTCCGAAAAACGGTAAAAAAAAAGTTCATCTGAAAAACGTTTCTTAACCGTGTCAATGATTGAGAAACTTAAGTCAATGGGATGCAACATTCTTTTAGATACATCTTTAAAAATTTGCGGATCATGCCGTTTATCTGTATACTCTTTCAAACCAAAGCAGTGTAATACTGAGGAGCAGATCAATACAGCAGTAGGAAATACTTTAGAGGAAGTACCATCAATAGTTTCAGTCGTTTCAGCATCTTCGCAAGATTCCCAAAACAGCAATATACCAGAGTATTCCCGAGCGTACAACATTGACCAACAAGGGAATCGCCGGTATTAACGTTTCACCAATAATGACGAAAAGACTTGGACAGGCTAGTTACCCCGAACAAAAATTCAAAAAAAATTCTAAAGGTATTAAAAGGAATCTATTTTCCTTTTCACATGAAGAAGACGAAGAGTCGAACTTTAAACAAAAGGCAAAAAAGTTTGATGAGATTATCAATCAGCTCAAAGAGAAATTTGACCACACAGAGACAACAAGATCAGAAAAAGTTAGAATTTTAACAGTTTTTCCTAAGTCTTGGTCCGGGTAAAAAATGGAAGAAGAATTTGGCGTTAATCAATATATGGCAATTCAAGCCAAAAAACTGGCAAATGAAAAAGGTGTATTGTCGACACCACATAGCAAATATGGACCAAGTTTAAGTGAAGATGTTAAAAATCATGTTTCGGAATTTTATAATGACGGCGTTATCAGTCGATCATTACCTGGAGAAAGAGACTGTCTTTCTGTAGCCAAAGATGGGAAGCGTCAACACATCCAAAAAAGGTTATTAATAACATCATTACGGGAAACTTTAAGTTCCTGTGCAAAAAATTGTTCGAGATATACCACAAGATAGGTGCGATCTTGATTCCGAGTTTTCGATGGTAGAATTCTCTCTTGCTCTCCTTTCTTGCAACAATTCGGCTCCAGGAACAGATAGAATTAAGTTCAACTTGCTGAAAAACCTCCCTGATGTGGCGAAACATCGCTTGTTGAATTTATTCAATCAGTTTCTGGAGCATAATGTTGTTCCAGATGATTGGAGACAAGTGCGAATTATAGCTATTCAAAAACCCGGAAAACCCGCGTCCGACTTCAATTCGTACCGCCCAATAGCAATGCTGTCTTGTATACGGAAATTGTTGGAGAAAATGATCTTGTTTCGCCTTGATCGTTGGGTTGAAACGAATGGCTTACTCTCAGATACACAATATGGGTTCCGCAGGGGCAAGGGGACAAATGATTGTCTTGCGTTGCTTTCTTCAGAAATTCAAATGGCTTACGCCGAAAAAAAACAAATGGCTTCAGTATTCTTGGACATAAAGGGGGCCTTTGATTCTGTTTCAATAGAGGTTTTGTCAGACAAATTACACTCTCGGGGTCTACCGCCTCTATTGAATAATATGTTATATAACTTGCTTTGTGAGAAACATTTGAATTTTTCTCATGGAGATTCGGCAGTAAGTCGGGTCTCTTACATGGGCCTCCCTCAGGGCTCATGTTTAAGCCCCCTTTTGTACAACTTCTATGTAAGCGACATTGACAATTGCCTTACACAAAATTGCAGCTTAAGACAACTTGCAGATGATGGAGTAGTGTCTGTCGTAGGATCAAAAGAATCCGAGCTGCAAGAACCCTTACAAGATACATTGAACAATTTTTCAACCTGGGCCATTGGGCTAGGGATCGAATTCTCCACGGAGAAAACAGAGATGGTGGTTTTTTCTAGGAAGCATAGACCAGCAAAACCAAAGCTTCAACTTTTGGGTAAACCGATCACTCATGCTATGTCATTCAAGTATCTTGGGGTATGGTTCGACTCCAAATGTACTTGGGGGGCCCATATTATGTATCTGAGTAAAAAATGCCAACAAAGAATAAACTTTCTCCGTACAATTACCGGCACCTGGTGGGGAGCCCATCCCGAAGATCTTATAATGTTGTATCGAACAACTATTCTCTCAGTGATGGAGTATGGCAGTTTCTGTTTTCAATCAGCTGCCAAAACACACCTCATTAAACTCGAGCGAATTCAGTATCTTTGTCTCCGTATCGCGTTGGGATGTATGCCCTCAACGCATACCATGAGTCTCGAGGTTTTGGCAGGCCTACTCCCACTAAAAGATCGCTTCAATTTATTATCTCTTCGGTTCTTCATCCGGTGTAAGGTCATGAACCCATTGGTGATCGGAAATTTTGAGCAGCTGATCGGGCTAAATTTTCATTCTGGATTCATGAGCTCATATCATGAATTCATCTCCATGCAGGTTGATCCTTCTTCGTATATTCCCAACCGTGTTTGTTTTCCTGACTACATCAATTCCTCTGTACATTTTGATCTGTTCATGAAGGAGAAAATCCATGGAATTCCAGATTATCATCGATCGGGGATCGTTCCTACGATCTTCAATGCAAAATATGGGCGTATCAATTGTGATAATATGTACTTTACTGATGGGTCCTCTATGAATGGGTCCACAGGATTTGGAGTGTTCAACGAATTTTTTAGCACCTCCCACAGTCTTCAGAATCCTTGCTCAGTGTATATTGCTGAATTGGCAGCAATACACTGGGCGCTGGACAGCGTCGCCTCACGACCTGTTGAACACTATTACATTGTAACGGATAGTCTTAGCTCTGTCGAAGCTATCCGTTCAGTGAGGCCGGAAAAGCACTCGCCGTACTTCCTTGAGAGAATACGAGAAATTTTGAGTGCTTTAACCAGACGCTGTTATGTCATTACCTTTGTCTGGGTCCCCTCACATTGCTCAATTCCGGGTAATGAGAGGGCTGACTCATTGGCAAAGGTAGGTGCAATTGAAGGCGATATTTATCAGCGTCAAATCGCCTTCAATGAATTTTATTCTTTAGTCCGTAAAAATACCATCGTTAAATGGCAACGTAAGTGGAACGAAGATGAATTGGGTCGGTGGCTTCATTCGATTATCCCTAAGGTTAGCCTCAAACCATGGTTCAAAAGTCTGGACTTGAGTCGGGACTTTATTCGCACCTTCTCTCGACTCATGTCCAATCACTGTTCGTTAGACGCGCTACTCTTTCGTTTCAATCTTGCCGATGGCAATATCTGTGCTTGTGGCCAAGGTTACCACGACATCGAACACGTTGTTTGGTCGTGCGAGGTGTATCTTGTTGCCAGATCGAATTTAGAAAACTCTCTTCGGGCCAGAGGAAGACAGCCCAATGTGCCGGTGAGAGATGTGTTGGCTCGGTTAGACCTTGATTACATGTCCCAAATATACGTCTTCTTAAAAGTTATCGATCTTCGTGTGTGATTCTCCTTATATCCTTATATTTTCCTTTTCCTTTTCCTTCGCGAGAAATTAAATCCCTTCTTACTAACAATAGAATAAGGTGAAATGTAAATACATGTTAGATATAAGATAGGCTTAAGAATTGAGTATGATGAATGTGAGTGTGAACATTGTCAACATATCCTTATATCCCTTCCTTTTCCTGAAAAAAATGTCACCCTTCTAAACTCGAGCAAACCGCGAGTAATCGGTTCTCTACTTCATTAACACTAGAATTAATGAAAAATGATTATATATACTTGTAGCAATACAGATAGGAGTTTGGCTCCTTTAAACTTATGTAACTGAGCCTGTAAAAATAAACGATTTAATAAAAAAAAAAAAAAATTACGGGAAACTTTCAACAGATTTAAGGAACTTAATCCAAATTGCAAAATTGGATTTAGCTCTTTCGCATCAATGCTTCCGAAGCATTGCAAATTTGCAAATTGCTGAGTAGTTCATAAAATCATAACGTTTGTGTTTGTACATTCCATGAAAATGTAAATCTTATGCTTATGCATAGTCTCAAAAAATATTCCTTTAACATTGAATGCAAAGAATATATGGAAAAAATACTATGTAACATATCAAATAGATCAAAATACTGTTACCTTCGTGAATGTAAAAAATGCCCAACAATGGACGAGTTTGGAAACTGGTTTCTAGACGAGCTCCAGGAATGCAATTGTTTGAAATCACTTATGCACAATGGATTTCTACTGATCGATGCGACATAGAAACTCTTGTAAAACCGGTGGAAGAATTTGTATCGTATTTTTGCGGAAAAAATAGAAAAATTACTTACTCATGATAACATTAAAACACAACAGTCCACATTTCTTAACAATATAAAAGCTATTTTGCAAGAAAATGAGGTTGTTGTGATTTGCGATTTTTCCGAAAATAATTCATTTGTGCTTCAAGATGAAGTTCAAAGTGATCACTGGAACAATGATCAAGCAACAATCCATCCATTCGTTGCTTATTATAGCGATGAAAAAGATTCTCAGGCAAATTTAAGCTTTGTAGTTATATCTGAAGTTTCAAGTCATGAGTATTTATTTATTTCTAAATTGGTAACATTTTTCAAACAACAAATGCAGGTAAAAAGAATAAAATTCATGTCGGATGGTGCTGCATCCTAGTATAAAAATAGGAAAAATTTTGCGAGTTTATGCCATTTTAAATCGAAATACGACATTGACGCTGACTGGCATTTTTTTTTGCAACATCACACGGCAAAGGACCTTGTGATGCAATTGGTGGTACATTAAAACGGATGGCAACAAGAGCTAGTTTGGCTAGGCAGCATGAACATCCGATTACGAGTGCAAAAACGTTATTTGACTGGGCTAGCAAGCGAAAAGAAGACTATCTTACAAAATTGTCATTTTCATATATGTCACAGGAAAAATATGATCAGGGTGTGGAAGAGTTGAGTAGCATGTATGATAACACCAAACAAATTCCAGGCACCCAAAAGTATCATTCTTTTGTACCTGTATTCGAGAATGAAGCAGCAGCAAAGTTGTACTCTAACGACAATGCAGCAAGTTATCATAATGTGTATAGAAATATAAGAAAATAATGAAAAAATTAAATTCTATACAACAAAATTGTTAGTTGATAAAAATAAATGTTGATAAAAAATAAATGCAAAAAATTCTAGTATTATTATTAGTATCTCTTAAACTCCGATAAATATAGGAATTATTTGACCAAATTGTAGAGAATTGTATTTTTTTTTCCTTTTATGAATGTTGTGCTCTGTTGGCGCAACATGTATAACATGTTAAAAGTTTGTATTAAGATAAAAAAAAACATTTTTTATTATCACTACGTTTTATATAAACCCACGTGAGTTCAAATGATTTTCAACGTAACTCCTAAACATATATTTTTACCATGATGATGTATTTGAAAAAGTTGTTGGAAATTATAAGCAAATTCATAAAATTTCATAAACATGACGGTATAACACGACAAATATATCAAAAGGGAATATTTACTATAAATCAATTTTTTATTATTCTTTATTTGAGAGGTTTTCAGCCTCCTGGGCTGGTTCGCCTTATTTACTATAAAAAGACAATAAATTAGAAATTTGTTTCAAAATATCTCGAGAATGGCTACATTTAGAAGGAGATTGATAATGAGATTTTTTGTTTTAAATCACATCAGGAATCATAATTTGTGGCTAAAAATGATTGTTAACATACAAAAATTCGAAGTTTCGGAAATTCATAAAAATTCGATGTTCCACAAAGTTCGTCAAAAATAGTTTTACCATCTTGGACCCATTTTTGAAATTTTCTACATGACTTCTATTTAATATTAAAAAATAAAAAAAAATAAAAAATATGTATTTTGGATATTGCAAATTAAAGTTTTTTTTTTGTAAATAAAAAAAAGAGTACTAATTTTTTTTCTCAGTATATATTTTTTTCATGTTTAGACGTCAATACTCTATAACTCTTTCTAAGACACTATTTCGGTACGACTCATAGTTTTTGAGATATAAATTATCAAAGATTTTTCCTACTAAAATCGATACGCCATTTTCAAAAGTTACGCTTGAGTCAAAAAATTCCCAATTGCTGTAGAAAACTCATATTTTCCCTAACCCAAACGGAATACACACTTTCATTCGAATCAAAAATACTCATGTTTTGTCATTTGTCGATTTCATTTGGAATTACTCCACTGTATCTCGAGCGAATGGTCTCTTTACAAAACTTCGTCGTAACATTTGTAAGTTAGAGAATCGACTTTTGAATTTGCTGTCAGATGCTGGCATGTGTCGGCCACGAACTAAAAAAAAACATGTAAGGGGTCGTGCACAAATTGCGTAACGCGAAAAGCGGGGTGGAGGGTCGATGTTACGTTACATACTGTGTGTTAGAGATACGAATTGCGTAAGGGAGGGGAGGTGGTCCAAAATACGTATTTTGAACGTTACGTAATTTGTGCGAAAGAAACCATACCATGTAAGCTAACGCCCGAATTGTATGCAAAATATATTTGCTTGTTGCGCAGTGGGAGAATGTGAGCGGCGGATGAAATCGAAAAAAAACATACCTACTGTATTCGTTAAATTGTTTACTTATTCTACTATCTTCTCTGTTATTATTTCACTCGAAAAAGATAGATTGAATCCGAATACGTAGCCCCCCGTTGAAAGGAGCCGCCAATGTGTTTCAGTGTTCATCGCATCGCATCAGTAGTGGCACCGCCATCAGATCCCTCAGAAGAGGAGAGGTTGATTTGTCAAGGAAATTGGGGAGGTTTGTATTTTGATGGGATAAAATAAATCAAAATCAATCCTTTATATGGTTTGCTAGTTTGACTCGTGTACCCCTCATCGTTTGTACGCGTTACCTTTCAGCTCTATCCGTATTATTGATGGCGGGTGCAGCAGCAGCAGCCCGATTCCCAGCTGCACCAATTTAATCGAGGTCCTGCCCAAACATATCGAAACGGGTTCCACCACACTACAGAGGGTGTGCCACGGTGTGATGACGACGATGAATCTGCCGTTGGCTCAGTTTGATTCAATAACCAAAATCAATATTGACTCAACACCATATTTTTGTCGTCATACCCCTTGCGTTTGGTTTCATATGGCCACGGGCGGCGATCGAGCACCGTGTCGATTGGATTCCAGGACGAATGCTCACCCAAACACACATACCCACACAGAGAGCACATACCAATTCGGTCTTCTGTCACACGCGGTTCCCTTTTTGGGGGGAAAACATTATCACCAGTCGGTGAAACCGCCAGCCAACGGTAATATGCCATTGCGATACTCTCTGATGGTCTCGAGCGTTCCGGAATTTGTGGTGTTGCCCTCCGGTAGAATACCATGCGAAATATGAAAATATTATTTTTATCAGTAAGTGCATGAGCTTTTGGCGTCTGTGGAGATATTTCCACCGGTACGTTCGTATTTTCCCCAAAGGACAAGAGTTTCAACGAAGAATGAAAACGATCAAGTCGAGCGGAGAGCGGTTTTCATTAAAAGCTTTACGACCGACGACCGTGAATGAAAATGCTAACGAGTTCCGCGCATATTTTGATAACGACGCTGATTGATACACTGTTTGTATGCGTTGTTTGATGCGGAGCAAGCATCAGCGGCAGCAGCAGGTGATACCTTACTGGATGTAGGAAAATTGGTGGAAAAGGTCGCGTCGCCTCGGTGGGAAAGGATACGAAAGCTAACTAATTTACTTCGAAACAACGTTCCACCCCAAGATGTTATTGTCCACCTGGAGTCGTTACACTCCCACATGGTCTAATTTGAGCCACATATCATGTTCTGGATAAAAGCTAAACTTCAGCTGTTATCACATTCGTCACGCAACCGCTCGTCGGAGTGAAGATGATGGCCCAGAGATGATGACGACGATGGTGATGATGATGATGATGTATATGAAATTACATTGAAGATGAGCATGACGGAGAGAGTGTATTTTCGGATTCGTGTTCCATTTCAGCAAAGTAAACTACTACCGGGATATTTGTTCGATGTTTTGTTTCGTGCCTAGGGAAAAAGTAATAAATAAATCTAACGAAAGAAATATTAACATCGCTCAGTTCGGGTAACTGAGTGACTTTTCGAGGAGGTAAATGAAGGAAATTTGTCTTACTCGTATAAACGCAATGCATGCTGATTGTCTAGGCAGTTGTTCGCCTTTTAGGAAATAAAAACTGGAAAAATTGGTCGACAAAAAATCGTTTCATTCAGTCAAAATTCGTAATACGAAAATTTTCTATTTTTGTTTTGGTAGCTCAATTCATATATTTAAAAATCCATTTATACGTTGCTAGTAGCTGACTTGACAGTGAGCAGCTACTGAGCCGGTGAACTCGCTTGACAATTGGTTGACTCGCCTTGTCCGTTCACACAGTGTAAGCTGCTGGCGAGATACTAATAGGAGTACCGGTAAGTTTCTTCGTTTTTTGGATGTAGGACTACGTTTCACATTAAGGGTACCAAATCAGAAAACAGGTCACGTTTTTATGAAATAAAGTTAAAGTCAATAGCTATTTTTGCTGCGAACGGATTTTAACGATTTGCATACCAATCGATTCGGAATTTTTTTTAAGATTTGTTTGATATGCTATACATTACAATCCCACAGTCTGTATATGGTTTAAATTGATGAAAATTGGAAGCATTCCCATTTCCCCATACATTTGTTCTGTCCATTAATATGTTTTCCCGAACAGAGCTGTTAAAAACGGGCAACTTATGCAGACATTAGAATAGCAACAACGAAGGGGGATAGCGAAAAGAGAATATTTGCGAAGTAAACTCCACCCTTGCATAGTAAGTAAGCTGTCACTAGCGTATAAGTATTGCATCTCCTCTGAGGAAAATTCTAAGAATCTTTCTGTGCCTGAAGCAACAAAGGTTGCTTATTCTGTTCTTTTGTGTTTTGTATTTCCCCTCGAGCTGTGACTTTGTGTGTATTGCTTGTTTCCGTTGCGCGAAACTTAGAACTTGTTCATTTCCTTTAGGGTAACATGGGGTGAGTTGGACATACGGGGTGATTTGGACCACTCCTATATCTAAAAAAAATACTGCTCAACTTGGACTTTTTATAATGTCATCTCCTTCTATTGTTGAACCGTATGTACCTAACGTTAAAATACTTTGGTAAAATTTCACAAGTAGAGGAAAATGGTAGCATGAACACAGCAAGCACTTTGATTGTCAGATAATGTGAATTTTTCGATCGTGGTTTCCAATTTTTTTCGCTGATTAAACAAACTTTTCGTGTATTATACAGTAAAGTTCTGTTCGCCTACAGAGGAGGAACAATTTGATGCAGTGAAACTGTAAGTTTGATAACAATGAATGAAACTAATTGCATTTTAAATTTTGCGTGTTGTGTGGAGCGACATGAACACGTTTCTGTGGGGTGAATTGGTCATACAGGTTTGAAGCTTTCTGTTGCGGCACACGTCACGTTATAAGCATTGTATATATCTGTTGTGGCTCACGCCACATTAGTATAATTTCATACAACGATTGTAAGCCCAAAGCCCAATCCATTTAAAACAATAGGATTAGCCTAGGTAATTTGCATCTAATCTCTATCGCATTGTTTCGAAGGGTAGGGATACAGAAGCAAATCGAGAAAATCTGCGCTATATAAAGAGATGAAATATCCAGCACGATCTCTTACTCTGCTTCAAGTTAGATAGCGTACAACATCATCGAAAGTGTTTCATCTGCGTTGTGATATCAGAAATAAAATTATTATATCGGAATTAAAATTAGTTGAAATAAACCCGGACTTAGAAATTACTCATACACTTTCCTTTGGTCTAATTAATTTCAGATGTCGTGGAATTTCAAAAAAAGGATGGACAGACGACGTTGGAGGAAGAAGGAAAAAGCAACACAGGCCATGAAGGACGGATTTTCTTTGACCAAGCACCGGAAGTGTTTGAAAATGCTCGAACAATAGTGAAAAGTATCATGCAGAAATCGAAAGGGTCTCAATGCCATTTTTCTGGTCTGGTTTCTGGTATCGATTCCAAAACACTGTTACTGATTGTAACATTATCCCAAAATACTTTACATAAACATAAGTATGTTTTTTTCGAAGAAACACACACTAGACTAAATCACCCCGCAAACGGTCCAAATCACCCCGCATCAAATTTTAATGTCCAAAAATCATCTCTTTAATTTCATGATATATTTGGTAATTTGAAGCTTAATATAATGATTAAACATTATTAATTGAGAGAAAACAAATGTAGCTTAGTGTACAAAGTCACTTTTTTCATCTAGACCGTATTAGTTCGGGAATATTAGGTGATTTGCTTAGGGGGTCCTAATTCCCCCCATTTCACCTACTTCATTCATTCAAAAGTAAAATGCGAACGACTGCGATTCCTACGACACAATCAACAGAAGCGACGTAAGAAAGAATACATTCACTTGCGAGACGCTATCATGAGCAACACCGACACAGCCTTTGCTATTGCCAGGCCAAAACGCATGCATTGTCATGACATTATAGCACGTGTGCTCAAACAATAAAAAAAGAAGTCTTTAATAAGTTTCATTTAATTTCCAGAGCTACAAAATTAAGCTTCGTGTCCAATTCCTGTGGAGCGATATTGGTAATGATTTTTTGTTTGAAATAAACATGCTTTTGTAGTAAAAATAATAAATATCAATAGGTTCTACCGAAAAAAACTAAAATAGGCTCTAATATTTTTTCTGTGTTACAGGGTAGCACATTCTTGCTTGAACGAAAATTGTCTCTGATAATGATTTTATATTATGGACAAAGTTATGGTGAAAATTCAAGAAGATTTATATAAAAATAGTTAAGCTGGGTTCAGGATTATGTCTTCTAAGTATTCAAACTTCGAGTAATAGATTTAATTGCAATTTTAACAATTTATTATTGTTCCACAAATACAGATAAATTAATTCGACGTCTTTTTTGGCAGGTCAAGGCAAGGTTGCATTTCACATTTCATAGCACGATTGAATTCAAGTAGAACGGATTCCAGAATGCAAGTCGACTCCGATCAAATTCGTGAAATCCGGGACACAGCAGTTATAAATTTAGCCGTCTGCTGTCTATCTTAAAAGCGACGAGAGCTTATATTTAATCAACGAGACGGCAATTGCACGAAATTGTTGGCGGTCATCGTCTTGGCGCTCTATTGCTCGGTATGTCAATCGCAAGTATGAACACCAGAGTTACGAACGTTTCCCGTTTGTTTATCGATTAAAAATACGCACCGCCTTTTCCGGCAGCATAAACATCAAACGCACGTTCGTTCAAATCGTTTCATTCAATCATTTTTGAGTCGTTAAAGCATTTGAACATTAGTTATTGTTTATTCAACAACCAACATATTCACTACAAATTATTTATATGACAAAACAACGTTAGCCAGATCAGCTAGTTATCTACATTGAATGTTTCGTAAGCATGTTTTCGACTTTCAAAAAAAGTTAACAAAGATCTGCATGGTGGGGTACGATTTCGAGTTTAAGTCACTGTAAGTATAGCGAGTGCCCACGTGTGGCAAATGGAGTTTCATAGAAAACAAACTTACAGCGATACTCGGCGGCTGGCAGAGAAAAAATGCTAAGAAGTGATGCGTCAAACACTGAACAACACCGAACTCATGTCAAGGGCAAGATTCATAAAAACATATATATAGTACTAGCTGACCCGGCAAACTTCGTCCCGCCCAAAACATTCAGGTTTTTTTACTAAGCGCACGTTCATAGGTCCAATCGCAGAACTGTTCATTGATTGATTTTCTAATCTACCCTTTAAAATTACCTTTTACTATAAAATTCCTAGTACTTCTACCAAAACTCGTCACTATAATATCAGATTATTTTCAGACACAATTCTCGTGCAAGATTTTTCAACCACTTGCACATAACATGTTTCTCTGTTACATGGAAAGAATGTTTGATACAGAAAATATGATAGAATAAAGACAGCCCTAAATCGGACAACTCCTTGCTCGAGTTTTGCTCTTATCAACACACTCGGTGATCCATTTTTATTTATATAGATAGAAGTAGATATAGGAGAGCGTTTTATCACATTAAAAAAAAATCAATTGTCATGTTTGGTAGGAATATTTGTATTATTTTTACGGGACCCCCTCTCCATTTCAGAGGAGGGAGGGGTGTCATACCATCATAGAAACATTTCTCATATTCAAAAACATTCACATGCCAAATTTGGCTCCATTTGATTGATTATTTTTCGATTTATGCAGAAATTTGTGTTTCATTTGTATGGTAGCCTCCCCTTAGAGAGAAGGGAGGAGTGTCGAACCACCATAGAAATGTTTATCGATCTCTAAAACCTCCATATGCTAAGTTTAATTCCATTTGTTTGATTAGCTCTCGAGTTGTTCAACACCCTCCCCTGCTCCTCTTTAGAGAGGAGAAAGGAGTGTCAAACCACCATAAAACATTTATTGCCCCCCAAAACCTCCATATGCCAAATTTGGTTCCATTTGCTTGATTAGTTCTTAAGTTATGCAGAAATGTATGCTTCATTTGTATGGCAGCCCCCTCCCCTTCAGAGAGAGGGGAGGAGTGTCTATCTACCATAGAAACGTTTCGTGCCCCCTAGAACCTTCACATGCCAAATTCGGCTACATTTGCTTGATAAGTTTCCGAATTATGCAGAAATTTGTGTTTCATTTGTATGGCAGCCCCCCTTAGAGAGGAAGGAGAAGTGTCGATTTACTATAGAATCGTTTCGTGCCCCCTAAAACCTCCATATGCTTAATTTAGTTTTACTGGCTTGATTAATTCTCGAGTAATGCAGAAATTTGTGTTTCATTTGTATGGCAGCTCCCCCTTAGAGAGGTGGGAGGGGTCTCGAACTATCATAAGAACCTTCCCCGACCCCAAAAACCCCAATACCCCAATACCCCATACCAATTTTCATGTCGATCGGTTCAGTAGTTTCCGAGTCCATAAGAATCAGACAGACAGACATCACTCCATTTCTATATATACGGGCAAACCTTTTTTTGTGCGGGGGATAGGGACCGCACAAAAAAAGTCGCATAAAAAATCGTGCAAAACTTCATCAGCAGCTTTAAAAAATCGTGTTCGGTACACATACTGAAAAAAACTTTTTTAATGCGGTAGATAGGGACCGCATAAAAAAAAAGTATCCCCAAAGAAAATAACTCAAATCCACACCATTTACCGTTCAATTTCCTTTTGTTTCCGTGCTTTGCGATGGGACACTTTGCCTTTTCGATTGCGTGTGACTGTTTTGTGCTTTTAGTTGCATGTCGAAACGTGCTGCTGTTAGAAATCATGTCATGCAAAAACTTAGAAAAACTTAGAGCATTTGATGAGAGGAGGGGAATGATTTCAGAAGTGGATAATTGAGACGCAAATATGCTTTTTTGAAAAAAATGCATATAAACCATCCAAAAAAACTAAATGGACGATAACTTTGTCAAATATGCTTCTTTTCATACACCGCACAAAAAAACGCACAAAAAAAACCGCACAAGAACAGAAAATCGCACAAAAAAAAATCGCACAAAAAAAACCGCACAAAAACAGGTTTTACTGTATAGATTTGTAAATAATAACTGCAAGATCATATCCCCTCCTTTTCCTGAAGAAAATATGTCACCCTTCTAAACTCAAGTCGACCGCGAGTATTCGGTTTCCTATATTATTAACATTAGAATTAAGGAAAAATGTATATATACTAGTAACAATACAGTAAGGAGTTCGGCTCCATTAAACTTATGTAACTGAGACTGTAAAAATAAACGATTTAAATAAAAAAAAAACTGCAAGATCGACGTGAAAGGGTTGAGTTTCATATTGAATGTTAATGAACATTGAGTTGAATTTGGAGCAATATTTATAAATTATGTACGAAATATATAAAGCATTGACAAATCTAAAAAAAAACTTTCATGCGATCAGCTTCCAACTGAGTCTGGGAGGCTCCCAGATAATGGCTCAACGTAAAGGACCTCATTCTTATCTTGGCAAGCGTTTGGCATCACGAACAAATAGTACCAACTTCCGGAATGTCAACAGTAAATATACTGTTTTCATTGTCGGAATTAGAGTTTCTTTTTTATGGGATGACCACCATTCTCTCTTCCGGAAGGAGAAGCTAAATTCATGCACTAACGGGTGCTAAAACAAAACGATAAGCGCTTGCGGATTGACACCCAAAGCGAGCAGAAAGCTCCCCGAATGAACTTCGGCGACAGGACATCACGTGCCGCATCTCTACTATTATTATTATAATAGAGCAATAGAGATGACAGCGGTGAAATGTTCGGCAAATGAAATGGCACAAACTAACAAACCATTAGCATTATCACGCGATGCTGAAGACGGAGAACGTCACGAAGACCGGCGAATAGGCTCTCCATTGAAAATATTCTCCGCCGGTGCTCTCCCGGCGAGGGGGAGCGGGAAAAAATTGTCGAATTATAATTATAGAATAAATTTGCATAAATTGAAATTCCTCACTGTGTGTGTGTGTGTGTCTGTGTGTTATATTTTTTTCGGATTTTTTTATGGGAGGAAATCGTTTCGTGTCTGGGATTTGTTCTTCCCTCTTTCGTGCGCGCCATGTTCTTTATGTTCTTGTCGGTCGGTCGAGCTGTTAAAAAGCCGTTCCTCTGTATGGAAGCTATGAAGGAGACCGCCGGGTTCTTGGGGGTGTGCTTATTTTCCGGACGTGATTAGATTGAAGGATGAGTGAGCGCCGCCAACGGCAGATGCGATCGTCCGTCTGAGGTGACGTCAGCTATGGAATGTCTTTCGGGGAAAAATTCGCGTATTGGAAAGTAGTTTTCGGATGAATGAACCAAAAAAAAAACAAGGAAATCCCGAGGGGTAATTTTCCCGAAGTGATCCAAACTTTTCGAGCAGTCAATCAGCAGCCGAAACACAAGCCGAACTTCATACCATGAAAAAAACATAGGTTGCGGAAAAGAAAAGCGACTATAAAATGAACACCCACTTGAAGATGACAGGAAAAAAAGCGGGGATAGGGGAAAAGAGATTCTAATGTTCATATTTAAATTGCTTGTAAAGCTTTTATGTTCTGAAATCATAAGAAATTTAATTGCATCTCTGATAACGATGGCGACGGCTTTCGTAGACGGGAAGAAATCGCGGAGGAAGCGAACGGGACTACAAGAGGTGAACCAGTTGCAATATTTCACCATGCTTCAAATGACGAAGCCTTGAGGATGCGGGGGTGCAGAGGGAGAGCTTTCCTCCGTTCCGTCGGATGAGCCTTGGACAGGAGGGATCGGAATAACATGATGTAATGGCGTACACGATAAGGTAAGAATAAAGGTGTAACAATGAAGCTAAATTACAAGTCTAACGTGAATACTTGCTGTTCTTTTTTTTATACGTGTTCGGCACAGGAAATATTGGTTACGGTGAGAAACGCCGGTTTTGTTGGCACAGGCAGCGGCAGCCGGGAGTCTAGATAAGAATGTGAATTATGCAATCAGGAGCTCGCTTCATCATTTTGAGTTGATGTACTGCTGCTGGGCGGAAGGTGGAATTATTTCAACAAGAGAAATAATTTATACATTGTTTGTTCAATTAGGGTTCTTGACGGGATGAATTTTATGTGGCAGTCTCATCAATCACTATCCTTATCGTGCATTCACCTGAAACAAATTAACAAAAGACAAAAATATGTGACCATACATCACCGTAATCCAATCGCGAAAAGACTGACATCGTCAAAAAGCGCTCTCCAGGGTAGCAGCAGACAAAGACGACCCGTATTGTCCCTCGCAACTTTTATCCAGCTGTCAAAATATTTTTATTTATAGTATTTGTCTCATTGCTCAGGGTTCGGCTCGCTGCTACATACAGCACAAAAGTTCGATAACGAGATCAAGCGTCTGCCAAGAATTTCTTCCCGTCCCTTAGAACAACGACACGGACCCCAAACAGGAGCTGGAAATAGGTGGATTTTGGAATGTGAAATGATTTATCTTATTCGCTGTCATATTATGTGCCCAGGAAAAGCTGGTACGGTTGCTGCCGCTGCCGATGCGAGCCAACTCTCCCCGGATAATGATAACCGAAGAGAATATGCTGTTTTGGTGAAAAACACAACTTTCTACACATATAAGCGCGACCAACAGCGAAAGGAGCGTCAGGGACGGAGTGAACCAGCTGTAAAGTCAAACGTGGCGGTGATGGCTTCTTAGCACGCGAAATAATTGGAGATGATCGTGTAATAAATTTTCGTTCGAATCGCGAGGGATGAACAATAAATCACGAACAACCACGCGTACAGATGTGACTTTGCCTTCCGGGCGCCTTCCGAAACCACCTGACGGGAAGCAATATTCAATTGTCAAATTAGAGCGGGACCCGCGTGTCGTTTCGCCCCCGCAGGGGCTTCACACGGGGTGAAAAATAGATCCTGCAATTTCTAGTGACAGCTAAAGGGAAAAAGAGATAGCAGCGAATCCCGTAATTTACATAATTCGCAGAGAACCTGGGATCATTTGTTGTTCCTTCTGCTTCAATGGCTCTTACGTTCTATAGAGGAACTTTATTCTTTTTCTTCCATTATTTTACCTATCGGTTCTTATTGAGTCGAGTCCTGGATTCTATTTATGAGAGTGCGTTTAAACAAAATGACTTATCTACATTCGTGAAAAAGTAAACCTTCTTAAATATTGAACTAGCACCTAATAGTGAGTAGGTGCGTCTAATCTGGTACTCAACTTTTTTTTTTCATTGGGGCGACAAACACGTGTTAGTCATGGTATCGCGGGCCACAACATAACATAACGAAAGTGGTATGTGGTATGAAATTATAGTCGACAGAAGAAACACTATAAAATTTAAGAATGAAAATCTTTAGTAAAAATACTTTTAGCACTGATGAATAAATGATGTATCGATCAATTGTTTCATGCTAATGACAACATTAGTACTGAAAACGTACCTTTTATCTGATCTGGTTCGAGTAAATAAAATTTTCTTATTTCTTAACTTTTGAATCGTCTTACCGGTCTTCGATCTTTTCACAGTGAACAGTATTCAGATGAACATTCTAGGGAACCAAATACACTGCATCTAAAATGTCAGGCAACCATTCTTAAACGTTTCGATTTTCCTGGTTTTCTTGAGATCCGAGCCCCAAAAAAAAAATTAGTGAATGATTGAGCTGTACCGAAATCAAAGAGAGGAATCCTTTTTTTTATTTTCTTGGAATGCTCACAGTCAGTTTAATTTGTGTTTTTGTCGATTTTCCCTAATATAGTCCGTCCGGGAAATTCGCAACCTCAAATCGCCGAAAAAGATGTTCGGTTTGTTCTACCAGAAAATGAAAAGTATGAACATTCTATGAAAAATAATCGACTACACTGCAAATATCTTTTCAGATATGTAATTTTTAATAACATAAAGCTGGTTTCGATAAATATCCCAATTTTTAAATTTGTAATTTTAAACCGTTTGACCGATTATCGATCTCATAGAAAAGTTAAGGCATTTGAAGGAATATTGTACGAAAAAATTTAAGCTGTGCCACACTGTTTACGTTCGGCAAAAAAAAATTTGGCAAATGTTTGCTTGGTTTGAACACCCCAAAAACCATAAAAAACACCTGACGATTGATGGCGCGGTTATTTTTTTTTTCCCAGTATGTTCATTCAAATGCCTTTTATTCATTGTAAAATTATCGAAAATCGGTCAGGCGGATTAAAAATCACAAGATTTTTCCTCGAAATCAGCACGAAAATAGGGGAAAAAATCAAAGAAATATTTTTCGAAATATTCTTTTTAATGGAATGTTCTCCTGAAATAAATTTTAGCCACCATGCGCCTCCATTGATCCAGTCCAGTTATATACAAATAATGGAGATGCGCTGTACTTCTGAAATAAATCATTGCACAATGGTCCAGGAGATGCATTAAAGTGGAAATTAGCATTTAGAGCTTGACAGTTATTCTCTAGACAAAAACTGTTTTAGACAAAGTTGTTACTCATGACAGCGCGCTCGTTTTAATGTTGTCAAAAATAGGCTTTTATAGATAGAGGTGTACATAGTTCGACAATGTTGTAGCTCCAATTATTTGAGACATCTTTGTAGAACAAAGTTTTTCTCTATCCATTGAAATAACCGATATAGCGTCTTTTTTCTAAGTCACGAAAAACACTGTTTTTTTGCTCTAACTTTTATATTTCAAATTTTACATGCAAACTGTCTTCGAAAGACTTTTAGAGCTTACTAATACAAACATTTTTCGATGCAGAACTTGTCAATATTTAAACTTTACTCAAAGTTATTGATGTTTATTCCCAAAAAGCACGCTTTTTTATTTGTTTGTCATTCTTTCTGGGGCAAACATAAAAATGTTTGTTGACGGAATTTGAAAGAATAGATTTTACTCTATACGATATGTGATTTTCAAAACTATGTTATATTTTGTGTTTGAGTAAATTAAAATTGAAATCATTAGTTTATTTATGAAAACCCATCAATAACTTTGAGCAGGATTAAGATAGTGACATGTTCTGCATCGCAAAATGTTGGTATTGACAAGCTCTAAAAGTCGTACGAAGACCATTTTGATGGAGAATTTTAAATATAAAAGTTAGAGTAAAAAACCCCTTTTTTTCAGAGTAACCCTAATGCAACTCAGATAGAAAGCACTAAAAACAACTTTGTGGGAGATGTTTATTGTTTAGACAAACACTGTCTTAGACAAATATGTTACATATGATAGAGCGCTCATTTTTATGTGAGCAAAAATAGGGTGACCAAAATTGTCGATGAAATGAAAAATCAAATTTTCTTATATTTATAGATAGAGGTAAACATAGTTCAAAAATAATGTAGCCCCAGTTATTTTGAACAACTTTGTAAAACAAAGTTTTTTTCTATCTTTTAAAATAATCGATTTAGCACCGACTTTTTTATTCAATTGAAGCATTGAAGTTTTCATATGGAGGTTTTAGGGTAACGAAATTGATCTTCGTTTGAAAGTGGAGGTAAATTTTAATGTGATAAAACGCACTCCTATATCGTCTTCTATCTACATAAATAAAAATGGATCACCGAATGTGTTGATAAGAACAATACTCGAGAAAGGAATTGTCCGATTTAGGGCTGTCTCCATTCTATCATTTTTTCTGTATCAAACATTTATTCCATGTAACAGAGAAACGTGTTATTTGCAAGTGGATGAAAAATCTTGCGCGAGAATTGTGTCTGGAAATAGTCTGATATTATAATGTCGAGTTTTGGTAGTAGTACTGAAATTTTATAGTAAAAAATAATTTTAGAGGGTAGATTAAAAGATCAGTCAATGAACAGTTTTGCGATTGGTCCCATGAAGGTGCGCTTAGTAAGAAAACGTGGATGTGATAACGAAAAATAAATTTTGGGTGGGACGAAGTTTACCTGATCAGCTAGTTCCTAAATAAAACATATTAAATAATTCGAAAAAAAATATTTGCCAAGTTTTTTTAATATGTTATATATAAAATTTGAGCACCCAAAAAATAGTGTCTTTCTTGCCTCGACAACAAAAAGAAATATTATTTCATTGCCGGAAATTTCATCTATTACTCAATAGTCCGCCTAGTTTGTCCATCTAAAAGTTTTCCTTTCACGTCAATTGCAGAATGAAAAGAAATCAATTGTCTGAGAAAAATTGTGGTATAATAATCATAAAAAAAATAAGAAATGGTATTTAAAATTTCAAAGTTCTAAAAAATCATCGTAATCTGAAAATCATGCAGTTCCGATTTTATTTAAACTTAGATTGAAATTAGGATTGAAATTTGGTGGAGCAAATTAGTTTCACCCTTCTATTTCCCACAAAAAAAAACACTTTAAAGCACTTTAAAGATACATAAACCACCATGTTTGCTGAAAAAAGGGCTATTTGGGTATGAATAATTTAATTGGGGAATCAAATTATCGAACAATCGAAAACTGGAGAATTGATAGGGTGAAGAAAAAATAACCAATGTACAACACTAAAGATCGAAACATTTGAAAGTTCAATTGAAACATTGAAGTTGAAATATATTATTGGGAAATCATATCAAATGAACCAAAGAAAAATGGAACAATAGAGAATACAAAAATTAAATGGGAAAAAGAAAAATTTATGGAAAACAAAAAAAAGCAGTTGAAAATGAGTGAAATTAAGAAAAACGAAATAAAAAATTTTAAATCTGAGAATTCAGAAATCTAAGTTCGAAAAATTTGGAAACCTATAGATATCCTAAGAATAATACTGCCATTCTATGCCAAACCGATATGGTGGTTCTCAGATTTTAAGTCAAAAGTGGTAATTCTATTCTTTGTCACAATACATTTCCAATTTAGGGTGGTCCGAATGTTTCTCCTCTTTTTCCCAAGAATGACTTTATTCAAAAATTCATAACTTTTGAACTACTGAGCCGATTAAGATGATCGAGATCGAGAGATCGAGACAGAATGTAAACCTATGATGTTTTTGATTTCAATATATACAAAGAGAACAGCAGATTTGAATGGGGGTGCGATACTTGATCAAATAGGTATCAATAGAGCAAATATAGAGGAACAACAGAATACATTCTGCACAATTCCAAAACGCAGTTGAAAGCTGGAATGACAATCGAACGAGAAAACTGTACGAGAAACGAAGAAATAAAAATTGAGGAAATTTTCAAATTAGCTCTCAGCATTAACTTGGTCGCTTGATTTTGACCGATCGTTGTCTAGAGCAATACTGAAGCACTCAACTTACAGAATTTTCAACTAGTTTTTGAGTATCTCTTAAAAAAATTACATATCCAATGCTCCCGAAATCAAAGCTCCCAGGAACGTCAACCGAAAATCCAAAAATCGGAATCGATTATGAGGTGGGGTGACGGCTGCGACCTTCAGTATTCCACCGAAGAAAGCTGCTCTCACCGCTGTATACTTCAAGCTCTGCATTATACTTGCTTTGCGCATATTTTGAGGTGAACAATTTTGAACGTCCATTCAAAACGGTGACGAAATAGAAACTGTGGTGCGACCACAATATAGTGCTTTCACGAGCAGCCGACGACATGCATCAACCGCCGACCAATCATAACCAGGACTTTTCTTTAGGTAGCCACATTTGAAGAATTTTGTGATTTCAAAAGTTTACTTTCGAAGCTCTCTTGGACTATGGAAACGTTGGGTCAATAATTAACAAATATCAATCATACACCTTTAATCTTTCGAATGAAGTGATTTTCGAATGACGTGATTTTCATAAAACTTCCTTTAGTCGGCAAAGAGGTATTTACGCTCAAGCCCTTGCACCCCAAACGTAACGCTCTCGTTTTCAAAATTTTAAACTTACACTTTAGAACAGATGCAAAACTGATATGGAACAACATTACAGAAGCACTCTCTATCAGACGGCATGAAAATCGACGCAGTGTCTCCACCAAACAAAACTGCACCACTGTGTGCGTTATCTATCTTCAATTCTTTCATGCGGTGTTATCAGTGATATCAGCTTGAGCTTCAGCTTGTGCCTGGGTAGACAGTACACATCATAGTTGCTCTCCGTGATTGACCTGAACCAGCGAATTTGCACAAAGAACACATTAAATGACGAACTCACCTAAAATCAATCGAACTGGCGATATATTCTGGTAATTATCGAACTCTTACTCTGTGGGAAACCAGCGAAGTTGTCCAAGAGAACTCCTCCGAAACCAATCAGACCGACGATATGTTCTGGTAATCATCGAACGTGCGAATATTTAAGATACTTGAGAAACTTACCGAGAGAAATCTATATATTCTATTATTTATCGCACGGACTTTTTATCGAAATTCAGTCGCGACAGCGGAGAATTATTTTCGAGAATCCTGATAAAGTGAACAGGAGAACTCATTTAAAACCAATTAGACCGGAAATACATATCATTATTCATCGTGCGTATTTTTATCGAACTCCAATTGCGACGGCAGTTTGGGAAACCTGAGAAGATCATCGAGAGAATCTCTCTAAAACCAATTAGACCGAGGATATATTTAGTTAACCATTAATCATCGAGCGTACTCTTTATCTAGCTCCAATCGCGTCGGCGGGAAGGAATTAAAGAATTCAAAGATTTAAAGGATTAAAGAACTGAAGAATTAAAAAATTATAGAACTAAAGAGTTTAAGTAAACAAGTATTAAAAAAAAAACATTACATAACGAGAGTTGCTTTAAAAAACATAAAAAAGAAGAAATCTACTCATAATCAACTACAGTTTCTGAATAGTACCCGTTTCCCCTGACAAAACTTCTATAAATATGCATCAAAGGAATTTTATTTTTAAACTAGCTGACCCGATGAACTTCGACCCACCCACGATTTTAGTCTGGTTGATATGACTTGATGGGAAGTGTGCGAAAACGATCATTTCCTTCACACTTTTTCGCAAAATTGCTGAATTTCGGGCGAGGGGTGAGGGAGGGGGATGAAAGAAGTGAGCGCCATTGTGACAGCCATTTGTGGCTTCCTTCCACCTTCACCTTAATTGACCATCTTTGTGTTGTTACAGAATAACTACGTCCACGCAACAATCATCATGTAAGCTCTGCTATTGGGGCAGCTCTGCATGCAACAAGGAAAAAAAACATCGGACTGTTGTGCATATCAACTGTCTCCGCTGTCCGGTTTACTGAACAATGGCAGAACAGAAGGAATACTTTTACACCTAAAAAAGGCTACTGTGTAATTTACAATTTATAGAAAACATAAACATGTAACATGTACACGATTAAACCCGGTTCTGTTACAGCTAAAATGCAAATGAGCCTAAATAAATATACAAATGGGATAGAAAAACTCATAATAACACATAATGCATACGCTTGAAGCTATATCATGGTTCGAATTATAGAGGTTTGAAAAATTCCCGGTTCATTAGCCACTAGCCTTGAAAAAGGCCAATTTGGAAAACTAAAATCTCGGCCTTGTGAAAGGCCATTTGGAAAGTATCGCTGCCGTCTGGTCGATAGCTCGATGATTGATGAATCGTGAATGCTGTGAAATTGGGAATAGCTTTTTCATACTCAATAAATTGAAGGAGGTGAAATTGATTTTGTTTCTCTATCTATATTGTCTGTAGAACGAACGCTGCGTTTGCTATTTCATAAAAAAACATATCCCATTTTATGGCAAAATAGGTAATGATTTCTAAAGTTTTGTTATTGTTACACATTTGAAATGGTTTCAACTAAAGTAACACTAGATGGGCTATCCCGAAGAGCATGCCGGCCACATGCGGCTTGTGGGTCGCAGGTTGGGTATAGATGGTCTAATCGATTGCTGATTTGTGATTAAAAAGGCAGAATTCAGTTTAAAAAACGCAAACGATGTCAAGCAATTATCAGCTACACGTAATCCACGTAGCATTAAATCTCAACGCAATCACCACCGTAACCACCACACACATACCCACAAGAGGAGATTAAAAATCAGCTCAATTAAAAAATGCGAGAATAAATGTTTTCCTTGTAATCCAATGTTTATTCAATTATGGAACATCTGTTGCCATGGTTCGGTCCCATGTTTTTCCGGTCCTATCGGTGAATTATAGAATGGAATCCTTTCTTCGCAAAAATAAATGTAAATTTGGATTGCCTTCATCCCTCCGGGGTTTACATGGGAAAATATCGCGTCGCAGTTCCGCTGGGCCGGAAATCGCCGGAAGCGCACACGGAGAGCTCAAACGCTATTTTTTTCTGTTGGGCTTTGAGATCCCCGATTTAACGTCATTACTTATTAAATCGGTTCGTTAGTTTTTAAATGAAACGCCCGTGACTTTCCGCCATCGCAATCGAGAGCGCGGCTCGAATCGAGATAATGGATTCGGGCAACATGATACGGAATTAACCGAAAACTTGGGGAAAGCGTATTTGCTCTGCTGGAAAATTCATTTACTTCATCGGCTGCGCGGTGATTATGATTAAAAGTCTGCGTTTCGTAGATTTGTCGGAACCCGTAATTAATATTTTTTAAATAGGGTAACGCCACAAAATTGCACACAAAAATGATTTTTCGACGTATTATAATTTTCACCGGGGGCGAAAACTAATTACGAACTCTCGCTTTTTGCTGTTCAACATATTTTTCCGCATGCGACTGCTAGTTACCGAAACGTGGAAAAGTACGCACACATCCAAACAGGTTGATAGCACTCATCCGTGCGAAGGACGAATCTGCTAATTAAACCATTCAGTATTAAACCACTTGCATCGAACAAACGTTATTTCGGAGCCTCCCCCCTTTCGCCCGGATGTTTTCGGAATGAGTACCGAGGGAGAGCACTACCACCCCCAATCATTCAGACCGATCGGCAGCGAGTCCCACCACACGGTAATCAATAAACGTTTTTCAGTGTAAACACAACTTTTCGATTCGCCTTCTTCACAATCGCTCCACCCTTCGCACCCGATGACGCGTAAAACCAACGCCGACAACGCCCAGTGGAATCAATTCCTCCCAGTTCTGATGATGCTGTGGTCCGCCCAGCTGCCGCTCGATTCAAAACTCGACTCACTGCTTTTAATCAGATTATAATTAAACGATTTCGTTCGCGGGTGCCATTTTGGTTTAGCCCCACTATCTTTAGTGGTGCCGAAAGGCGATTCCACTTGAGCACGACACGGAGCAGCTGCAAAATAAAGGGTGTGTCACATCAAATTGCATCACGGAAAAAACGCTGTAGAAATTCGCCCAGTAGACCGATCCTTTTGAAAATTTTAGACAGTAAAATAAAAACTATTAAACAACTTTTGGCATTTTCTTTTTATTCATACTTCGAGCCCAAGCCCGTATGCTCGCACCTTCCTCTTTACCCCGTCCGTAAGGTTCTGTACAACGTCAGGTTGTAGTTTTTTTTGAACAGAAATCCATTTTCTCTTAAAGTCCGCCTCCGATTTGACAACTTTTGGGCTCTTCCGGAGGGCCTGCTTCATAATCGCCCAATATTTCTTTATTGGGCGAAGCTCCGGCGCGTTGGGCGGGTTCATTTCCTTTGACACGAAGGTGACCCCGTTGGCTTCGTACCACTCCAACACGTCCTTTGAATAGTGGCACGAAGCGAAATCCGGCCAGAAGATGGTCGGGCCCTCGTGCTGCTTCAATAGTGGTAGTAAGCGCTTCTGTAGGCACTCCTTAAGGTAAACCTGCCCGTTTACCGTGCCGGTCATCACGAAGGGGGCGCTCCTCTTTCCGCAAGAGCAGATCGCTTGCCACACCATGTACTTTTTGGCAAACTTGGATAGTTTCTGCTTGCGAATCTCCTCCGGAACGCTGAATTTGTCCTCTGCGGAGAAGAACAACAGGCCCGGCAGCTGACGAAAGTCCGCTTTGACGTAGGTTTCGTCGTCCATTACCAGGCAATGCGGCTTCGTCAGCATTTCGGTGTACAGCTTCCGGGCTCGCGTCTTCCCCACCATGTTTTGCCTTTCGTCGCGGTTAGGAGCCTTCTGAACCTTGTATGTACGCAGGCCCTCCCGCTGCTTGGTCCGCTGGATGAATGAACTTGACAAATTCAGCTTATTGGCGACATCCCGGTCCGAACTTCTCGGATCACGTCTAAACTGCTTAACTACGCGCTTGTGATCTTTTTCACTGACGGAGCATCCATTTTTGCCGTTCTTCACCTTCCGGTCGATGGTTAGGTTCTCGAAGTATCGTTTTAGTACTCTGCTGACCGTGGATTGGACGATTCCCAGCATCTTACCGATGTCCCGATGTGACAACTCCGGATTCTCGAAATGAGTGCACAGGATTAATTCACGACTCTCTTTTTCATTCGACGACATTTTTCCGAATTTACGAAAAATTGACAGTGAAGCATGGCCAACGTGATCTATACACTCTTATCTGATTATAAGCGAAAGCTGAAAATATAATTCCTAAAAATTAAATTTCTACAGCGTTTTTTCCGTGATGCAATTTGATGTGACACACCCTTTAATATGTGCTCGTGGATTGGAAAACTTCGATCGAGCTTGAACTGTGCGCACCTGAATGGTGAATTCTTCTCATTGTACATCTAGGTTAACTTCAATCATTGAGATGCTTTACTAGGAGGAACCTTGGGCTTCCACGCAGCCATCATAGTGGAACTTGCTCCAGGTTCCGCGTCAAACGCTGAAAAAATGAAAAAAAAACTATGGGTAGGTTATACATAAGATGTAACCGCAAGGTTGACGAAGGACTACCTTTGGCTTAGTAATCATTTGAGTGGATTTATTAAATTATTGATTAAACCAGTAATTGAATGAAACAATTCCCAAATTCAATTGCGAACAAATCAGGTCACCTCATGCATTGTGATAGATTACGTTCCTCGTGACAAGTATGACATGATGCCTTGTTTATTTCATTCATTTATCGTGGACTTCCAAAATTTGTGAACGGAAGAAATGCTAAACGATCAATGTATTTCAAAATTCTGATTTTTAGCGTTACGTAATATGAGCACGACGCCCAATCATAACTAAGTGCATTTCCGAGCGGGCATTCATTCATATAAAGATTTGTGTGATTTCAATGGCCGGTTTTTCAAAGCAATTTTTAAGCTATTGAAACATGTTTTCGGGTTAATAATTAACAATCATATAACTCTTGGGCATTTTATCTTTCGAATGAAGTGATTATCATACCACTCCGTTCAGCCGGCAAAGAGCTTTTAACGTTCAAAACCTTGCACTCCAGCGTCATGCTCTCGATTCCGGAGCTTTGAACTTACAACCCGGTACAGAAATGAAAGACGAAGTCCTACGTCAAAACGGCCCTTCATATAAACTATAGCAAACGGTGAAATGAAGATGGGATCGAATACTTTCATTGTAATTTCTGTTGTTGAAAATCACTTTTCTCTGAGTGGTTCTATAATTATATTTTCAAATTACGAATGACAACTCAAATCCCGTATCATCATGTGCCAAAAAAGTGTACCTTAAAGAGGTCCAGACCACAAAGGCTAGGATTCCGAAAATTTTGGGGATGATTGAAGCTAAAGTGCCACTATTTGTCTAATTGTTTCGCACCTTAAACGCATTAACTGTATTGACTTGTGTAAATACAATAAAAAAAATATTTGAAAAAAAAAACTTATGCCTCACCCGTTAGAATGTAACAGACACAAAGTTCTATCTCATGATAATCATCCATATTCCGAAGCCCAATCGGACTTGAAGTTCTGAGATCGACTTTTGTATTTTGCTACCCGAATGAAGTTTTGAATTTGAACCTGTGAATTTTTGGGATAAAAGAAATAATAACTCCTTCAAAACTAGTAACTTTAAAGTTTTCACTTCCAAAATGTTATTGAATCCACCAATTTCGTTGTTTCACAACAGAATCCTGTACTAAATTTTCTCATCTTTCAAACGGAAGCAACCGAATCGCCCTTCATTGAATCTTACGATATCGAGTTCAACTGATGGGATTTAGCTGAGTAGGGTAGGGCGGGGCTAGTTGGTCATTTTTGAATAAATTTGGTTATAACTTTGCAGTAAGAAGTTTTGAGAGAATAAATTATTTGACATTTTTATTTTATTTAACGTCTTTATTTTTCAGAATAAATTGACCAACTAACCCCACAATAATAGGCATGTAGCAAGTAAAAAAACAAATTAATGAAAATTTCGAATTCTCATCGTTGAAAATTAGTCAGACAATCTTTTCCAACGATTTCGTCCCTCTTCTACTTTGCGGCGAACCAGAGATGCCAGGTTGGAAGACATGTCTGCAGTTTGAAGACATTTGATTTTTTGTAGACATTATGAAATATGTGAAGACATTTCAGTATGATAGTGTACTGAAAATTCTAACTATTGGCCGAAAATATCGTCAAAAAAGTAGGGCTTTCGTATCAGCGAACGAAGCGGTCTGAATACATATTGTCTCTAGAAAACATTAGTTCATTTGCGCGCGAAAATTCAAATGATTGGGATATTGAATTTCTATTATTTTGGCCCTACTATACAATAGATTAATCTAGATCTCTCAAACGACCACTTCACAAATCGAAGGTTTTCCTGTTACATACCTTCTCTACAATTAGTTTCATGGATATGGTTTGAGTTACAACCAAAATTTCAAAGCTGAGATAAACAAATAGAGTTATCACAGTTCCGTTTTTGTGTGAAGAACTTTCCTCCGATATTATGGTGAAGACATTTTATCGTACCATGTCAAGACTTTTGAAAAAAAAATCACCTGGCACCCCTGCAACGCACAACCGTTTGCATTCTGGCTTGCATTTGTTTTGATGACATTTGTACCGTTGGCCCCAAAGTATATAGAAATAGCCTCCAGGTATGCTACATTACTCAATGCATCATTGTGAGTTCTGATATTCAATGTGAGCGTTTATTATATTTAATGAAAATTTTACAGCAAAAAATATAAATATGACAATTATATTGGAAGCGGTTCGTATGGTGATTGTCTCATTTCAAATCCACTGGGTTTAGCAGTAAAACATATGCTTTCTATATTTGTTTATAGCTTGCGTAATGAAACACGGCATACCTGAAAATTTTATATGGGCTGCTCTCAAACGAGCTATTTGTGTGAGCAACTAGTCCCTCTTCATATGAAAAAGAATATTTATTAAAATTCAATAAAAATACTTTTAAAAGCGATTTCCATTAACACTTAAAGCCAAAACGTACAATAAACCTTTGTTTTACGTTTGAGCCGATTTTTTTCATGGTTATTAACCAGTTTTAGAACACATTTTATAATGCGCAAACCGTGAATGATTTCTGGCCAAATCGGAACGATGTCCGTATTTTTTAACCTAGTTAATAAAAAATATTTAACATTCGCTTATTTTTTTGTATCAGCAATTCGCTATTTTTCATCCATAGATTGCCAATTTTTTGGACGCTCTGATTCCAAGATATCGTCACTGACCAACTTAACCCTATGACCAACTAGCCCCACCCTACCCTACTGCGCGGGAAAAGGCCTCAATACGAGCAGAGGTTCGAAAAAGAGATTTTACAGCTTGATATTTATGAGTTTTTATTTTGATTTTAAGGTTTGTATTATTCGAAATAATGGAAGGAGTCAGAAACATTGAAATAATTTTATTCCGTAAAATTTTATATGAGATATGCAAAAATGTTTTTATGCATTTCAGAAATCATCTAGGAATAAAACAATTGCAGTAAATATCTGAGTGATTTAGAAACACTGACACTGACTAACTCTCTTTTGATCTCCATACTGAAGCAAACTGCCCCGTTACGAGATGGATTACAAAATTGCATTTGAATAAATAAACGATTTTTTAACACCTGTTTATTCCAACTCAGTCGATAGCTCTGGTTACATTAAAGAGTGTATTGAAGTTTGCAAAGTTTAAATTAGTTTTATAATGCTTCAAAAGTCTTCCGACAGAAGTGGCCCAAGTTGCATGAAACCATGCGGTTTTTATATATATTACGTTTTCGGTACTAAACCACATTTAAAAGTGTTTGTAATGAAAAAAATCGAGGGGTTGTATCCGAATTTTTGAATCACATCAGAAGAATGTTATAAGCACAGAAAAATCCTGCCAATTACTGTGTTTTCCATGGTTTTTCATGGTGGAGCGTTTTACCGACCCTAAGTTCCCCTACAATCCATGAATTTGAAGCTGTTATGATACATCACGGCTTGAAACGCAAGAGCTCATTCTGCAACCCAAATATTATGAGTGGCTGGCTGGAATTCTTGCAACACATTTGTAGTTCAGTATGTATTCGGAAGTGGATGCCAATTGAATATTCTTGGAATGTTTTGGATTTTGTATATTCTTTTCCAATTCAGATTTGCAAGATATGGATCATTGTTGATTTCAAATCTCTGGCGTCGTGGTAACAATCGTACGAATTCGTCGGTAAAATGACACTTCCGTTTAGACATCCTGTGGTGTCCCGAGTAACGGACGTGATATTTTGTATTTAAAAGACTCGACTGCACCTCTCCGCAGTTGGAGTTATTCTCTATTATATTGTTTCGCTTCTCTCTTCGTACGGCTAACTCGTGTGGTGGCTACGTGACCCTTTACGCTTACTCAGCACACACGCGTTCATCGCCTGGGTGGCGTGATCGCGTTATTGCTGATCATTATGTTTGCATAAATATGATGCTTATTGCTTCTTTCGGAAGGGCCGTATCCACCACACGCCCTAATTAGTAAAATAAAAAATTTAAATGATAGGCTTACAATTTTTTACCTCATAATCTTGTTCTTGTACAATAAAAGTGTTTATGATATTGTTTGTTTGCAGAATAATTATTAACTATAACTAATTATGTAGTATATATATATATATTCGTTTGTTTTATTCTATTTTTTATTATTTTATTTCTTCAATCTCTTACTTCTGTTCCGTATCCACCACACGACCAACTCTATACCTTTTTATTCTGTCTTTATGCACAATATCTGATTTCTTATTTAATTGAATCTTTACATTTTCACTCAAATCATCAAGTATTTTAAATGGGCCTCTATATTTCGCTTCCAGTTTTTTGGAATTTTCGTTCTTGATGAGAACAAGTTCTCCTCCTTTAAAATCAGTTTGTTTTTTATTTTCGTCATAATTTGCTTTTCGTTTGCATTTTTGGTGTAATAATTGTTTCCTTGCAGCATCATGAGAATGTCGTAGCTTTAATCTCAAATATGTAGAGTAGTCATCCAGATTGTAGTCAGGTTTTTCTGATATTTCCGTTAAATTTGTGGGTAAATTTGCTAGTTTTCCATACAACAGATAAAAGGGTGTAAATCCTGTGGCAGAATGTACTGTGTTATTGTATGAGAATTCATAGAACGGTAGCCATTCAGACCAAGTGAATAGTTTCCCGTCGCATTGTATTCTCAGATATGTACTCAGTGTTTTATGGGAATTTTCTAAAGCTCCAATGGATTGATGGTGATATGCCGTTGAATTAACTTTCTGTATTTCAAGTATCTTTGCAATATTAGTGAATAGCTCCGACATAAACTCAGTTCCTCTATCAGATGCAATCACTTTTGGTACTCCGTATTTCAAAATTACATTAGTTACAAAAGCGTTTGCAACAGTTTGAGCGCTCTTGTCAGGTATTGGTGTTGCAGTAATGAATTTTGATAATTCGCACTGCGTAGTCAGAATGTATTCAAATCCTTCTGATTTAATCATTGGACCTACTATGTCCAGATAAACTTTTTCAAATGCAGTTTCTGCAGTCGTTGTGATTTTCATAGGAATCTTTGTATTGGTTAGTTTATTCATTTGACATTGTTTACAACGTTTTACAAATTCCTCTATATCTTTGCTCATACCTCTCCAATAGTATCTCTGTTGGATAGTGTTGAGCGTTCTTTTGATTCCTGCATGGCCTGCAGTTGGCAATAAATGAAAATCATTCATAATAAGTAATTTTTCATTTTCGTCCTTGACTTCTTTCATGTGTTTTCCAATTATATATATTTTCGGCATGCCTTTTAATTTTAATGCATTGATGTTTTTTATTAATTCATTTATCGTTGCAACGTTATTTTTTACAATCAATGCTCCTATTTTTTTCTTTTTCAGTAAATTCAATGATTCGGTTCATCATTCCCCGTAGGTGAATTGATGTCGTCATCAAAGGGATTACTATTTTGTTTTTGGAAAACTTTACGTCCTTTGTTTTTTGGTCTATCTCAAGTTCTACACTCTCTATGACGGATGGTGAAGGGTGATCAATCCTTTCTTCACTCGTCATTTCAGATGAACTTTGTTTCGTCGATCGTTCCATAGAACGTGTTGTTATTAGACAATTCTTGTTATTTAGTGATTTAAGTTCTTGGATCGAAATTCGCGATAACGCGTCCGCTATCACATTTTCCGCTCCACGTTTGTAAATCACCTCGAAATCATATTCTTCTAAAGCCAATCTAAATTTTGTTAATCGGCTTGAAGGGTCATTAAGAGAAAAAAGATATACTAAAGGTCTATATATACTATAGATATACTATAAACTTCCTTCCCCATAGGTAAGGTCGAAAATGTCGTATACCCCATACCATAGCCAATAGTTCTTTCTCAATAGTAGGATAATTTTTCTCTGCTTGATTGAGCATTTTACTGGCGTACGCAACCGGTCTGTCATTACTATTAGATAGAACAGCTCCAATCGCAATACCAGATGCATCAGTGTGCAGAGAGAATGTATTGTCATTTGAAAAATTCGGAAAATCTAATATCGGTGGGTTCATAAATCTTTTTCTAAGTTCATTGAAAGATGTTTCGCACTCATTCGTCCAGACAAATTGCATATGTTTCCTGGTGAGAAGATTTAAAGGTGCACATAAGAAAGCAAAATTCTTTATATGCTTTCTATAGTAGTTTGCAAATGCCACAAACCTTTTCACTTCGTCAGCAGTGACAGGTCTAGGCCAATTTTTTATAGCGTCCACTTTAGCAGGATCTGGTTTGATTCCGTTCGCTGAAATAAAATGTCCTAGATAGACTAATTGTTCTTGTAGAAAGTTACACTTCGCTGGGTTTAGCTTTAAGTTAACTTCCCGTAATCTTTCAAATATCGTGATTAAGTTCTTGTTATGTTCCTCAAATGTATTACCAAATATAATAAGATCATCAAGGTAAACTAAACATTGTGTTCCATTGAGACCTGACATTGCAGTCGTCATGAGTCTTGAAAAAGTAGATGGGCTTGTTTTCAATCCCATCGGCAATCTGGTCATTTGGTATTGTCCAGTTGCTGTAGAAAATGCCGTAACAGGTCTATCTTCTGTTCTTAATTGACATTGATAGTATCCTTGTGACAAATCTAAGTGCGTAAAGTATTTAGCTCCTGCTAAGGAGTCGATCACTTCTTCAATATTTGGAAGTGGAAACTTGTCATTCTCGAGAATATTGTTGAGTTTTCGATAATCAACAACCAGTCTCCATTTTTTAGAATCATCATCCGATTTTTTGGGTACAAGTAAAATCGGGTAGTTCCATTCAGAACGAGTTTTTTCAATAATCCCGTCTGATAACATTTTCCCAATTTGTTTATCAATCTCCTTCTTTTGAGATTGTGGCAACCTGTATTGTTTTGAATATATTGGCTTCGCATCTTTTTTTAGATTTATTGTTGGCGTAAATATATCTGTTTTTGTTAGCTTATCATCCTTTAAACAAAAGATGTCCGCGTACTTCATACAAATTTTTCTTATCATCTGCTTCTCCTTAGTTTGCAGATGTGTCATATTAAGTTCCTTGAGCAATTCGCTTGCCCTATTTGTGTCATACTTAGGAAAATTTATATTTTCGATTTGATTATAATTCTTCAAAGGTTTGACCTCAATGTCTAATGATTTGATACATGTTGGTTTGTCCGCTATATTCACTAACCTTACTGGTATCTTACCATGTTTAGGTGTAGCTAGTGAGTTAGCTATAAAAACTGAAGTTGTGATCTGTTTATTTAAAACCAAACAGTCTTCTTTATATTTAGTCATTACATATGTGATTATTTCTGAACGAGGAGGTATAGTTACAAAAGCACGATTATTAGATATGAAGGGAATTACTATTGTTGTGGGATTGTTTCTCAATTCTAAAGTTAAAGAGTTGAAATTGATCATTGCGTCATTTTGTCGTAGAAAATCTGTACCGAGTAAAGCTGGAACGCTTTCTGGTAGTTTCTCTATAACATGTAACGTAATAGGAAATTTAAATTTCTTGTGTCCTAAATTCACATCAATTGTTCCAATGGAACAAGATGTACCATTTATGCCATTAACTTTCAATGAATTATCCTTACAAATTGGTATATTATCTGGCACAAGTCTTTTTGATATTATTGAACAACTTGCTCCAGTATCAATAATAAAATTAATTGGATCATCTAGTAAGTTCAACGGTATTCGTAGTAATCCATTACATGAGTTAGTCACGAAAAAGTTCGCCAACCACATTGACTTCTTCTTCTTCATTCCGCTGTTGCCTAGTATTGTTCTGTTCTGCTACATTCACGTGAGCATTATTTTGTCTGTTACGGTTGTTAGTGTTACTATTATTGTTATTGTTGCCTCTGTTCCCATTGTTATTATAATTCTAAAAATTTCCTCTGCGGAAATTTCCACGTCCCCTGAAAAATCCGCGGCCTCGCCTGAATCCAGACGCGCGACCTCTCCAATTATTGTAGTTTCCTCTCCAATTATTGTTATGTTCTCCTCTAGTGTATTGCTGAAAATTGCACCATAAAGCCATTTCATTTCTTGGTTTCGATGTACCTGGGTTGCACTCTAAGGCGTCAGAGATAGCTTTGTTTAGGTTAGTGGGGTTTCTAGCCCTCAGCAGAAATTGCGTAGTCGGATCATTAAGTCCTTCCACAAAAGCTCTGACTGCTATCGGTTGAACAATATTCGTAGCAGCCGCTTCTGATACAAATGTGCCTTGCGACACATGTGCCGAAGCTAATTTCGTTGCCAAATTCTCTATCTCTGTCCCGAAATCCGTAATATTTTTATTCTGTTGCTTTTTTGAAAGCATTTCACTTTCCACGGCTCTTGGTGTAATTTTTACTGCAAATTTATTTTTTAATGTTAAAAAAGCTTCATCTACCGTTTTTGTATTGTCTATGGTACCGTGAGCAGCACCAGATAAAGTAATTTTCATGAATTTTATTATATCTGCCTCTGGTACTTCGGAGGAATAGTCTTTTAAGAGTTGAACACTCTCTATGTAGCTTGCTAAAATGTTTGCCGATCCATCGAAAGGTTTAACTACTTTAAGGGCTAGCACTAAATCAAGTTTATTCGCCATCTTATTATTATCTTCAAATAAAACGGAAATATTTACATCTATCTGGTTGTCAATGTCTTTATCTAATTTTAATAACTGAAAACTCTCTTTTATAATATGACCCAAAAATCTTATTTTCTCTATAAATAATTTGTCTTTGCTTAGATCGTTGTTCTTATAAATCAATTTATTAATATCTTCACGTATTTTAATTAGTCGATTTCTCTTTAAAATTTTAGTCTCTTTTTTGTGTTTGTTGAATTTCTTCAAGTTGCTGTGCAATCTGACAACATCTTCATACAATATAAAAAATTGTTCCATTCCACTCACCAACCTACGTATCAAAAATTTATGTTCCATAATTTTTCAATTCCAGCCTCCGATGCCAGTCCGATGTGAAAAACTTTCATAGCTGCATCCTCTCCTTCCAGTTGAAGTATCTTTTGGAATTCCTTGAAGTGACGAGTCTGTTGACTATTGTTGAATTACCCTCGTTTAATCGTACTATTTCTATCTCCAATCAATCGCTCACTGTATGCACAATTTCTAAACGGAAATCACAATTTCTGTATCCTTGCTTTGTCCATAACTGCATAATCACAATTTCTGTATCCATGCTTTGTCCATAACTTCACTTAGTCCATAAATCTTCTGATTTACTATTGGCTCTAAATT
The DNA here is from genome assembly GCF_029784135.1 of Toxorhynchites rutilus septentrionalis. Lineage (NCBI taxonomy): Eukaryota > Metazoa > Arthropoda > Insecta > Diptera > Culicidae > Toxorhynchites > Toxorhynchites rutilus. The sequence goes on along the minus strand of NC_073744.1, from coordinate 14,007,499 downwards.
CATATCATCGTTTAGTCCACAATTTTCCGCGTTTTTCCGGCACCCACTACTTTCATATTTGCGCTGATAGTTGGCGAGCGGCTCGTTCAGCTACTCTTTCCGTGTGTTGCCGGTTCATTTTAATCACTGCTCTTAGCACAATATATCCGGCGAAGAATAGAGCCAACACACATAGCGCCACCGTTTGTGCTGTTTGGTGGGCCTCGCTACTACTCGACGAGGTTGCCGCTACAACCTCATCGGCACTAAAAAAACCCATTTTTCTATCACTTTAACTTATCACAAAATTGGCAGGATCGCCATGTGGTGTCCCGAGTAACGGACGTGATATTTTGTATTTAAAAGACTCGACTGCACCTCTCCGCAGTTGGAGTTATTCTCTATTATATTGTTTCGCTTCTCTCTTCGTACGGCTAACTCGTGTGGTGGCTACGTGACCCTTTACGCTTACTCAGCACACACGCGTTCATCGCCTGGGTGGCGTGATCGCGTTATTGCTGATCATTATGTTTGCATAAATATGATGCTTATTGCTTCTTTCGGAAGGGCCGTATCCACCACAATCTGCTTGAAATAACGTGTTCTGACGAAAAAAACACATCGTGTTTCGAAAACTCTGACTAAAAACAGATGAATGATCTCGTGCAAGTCACTCCTTACGCGCTCACTAAATTTCAGTCACTGTGTTTTTACTCGAGTACCAAATATGATATACACTCTGTCCAACTTCTATAAGACCAGGTGGTGATCTTGCAGCTTTGTGTCATTGTAAACAAACAATGCTTCTATTTATATTTTAGTGTGTAGGTATTGGTGACTACCATACACTGCATGATTTTTATATGTGTGTGTGCAAGCGCTGATCGTAAACGAATGTTTTCGTATTTTTCAAGTGTCAAGTTTCTATAAGACCAGTTACATCTTCCGTTGTTTTAGTTGTTTTGATCAAAAAATCTGAAAATGTTAGTATCAGAGAAATTGCTCGTCGGTTTGATGGGACCAAGTTTGTGCTCAATTATTTGCCGAATCCTCAAGGGTACGGTAAGAAGGAGGAAGCTCCACGTAAATCGAAACTCTCTGACTGGGATAAGCGGGAAATAGCTAGAACAGCTTCGAACACCTCAAAATCGC